>NC_069082.1:49251852-49562628 GCF_025698485.1 Gossypium arboreum
TTACCTATAAATTTGAATATGAAGGTTAAATTGAGTAGTTAGGGCTGAATGGGATATATATTAATCAAAAATGGGTTGCATGCATATGAGTATGTATGTATTTGTGTGTGTGCGGCATTATTGATAAATAGCAAGTGGAAATGTGATAAATGTTTAATAAGTTGATATTCGTATATATGGTTGAATTCATGTATAAGGTAGCATGGTAAGTTATGTGAATCTTTGTTTGTGTATGCGAATTAGCTATTGATATAATAAGCATGAAATCGAGTCATGACATATTTTATAAAACATAATATGCATTGAAATTTTATGATTGTCAAATGTGACTATTATAGAATTAAAGTTGAGTAAGTAATTAAACAAATTCATTTGTTTAAATTTAAAGCTCAAAAGCAAAGAGGAACTAAATCAGATAGGGGAAAGGAGAAAGCAATCGAGTAGATAGAATTAAAGTTGAGTAAGTAATTAAACAAATTCATTTGTTTAAATTTAAAGCTCAAGAGCAAAGAGGAACTAAATCAGATAAGGGAAAGGAGAAAGCAATCGAGTAGCCTATCCACAACTGTTTAAAATATCCGAGGTAAGTCTTTGAGTAATGAAACTTAGCCTATGATTTGATAAAATCATGGTATATAAGCATAATAAATAAATTATGACCTATTGGTTCTACTTGAATTACGTAGTGGGATAAATAATTTGTGCATATGACTTGTAGCCGAATGGTTATAGAAATCATGTTGGATAGCGAAACGAAATCGTGTTCTTTGTATGTGGCTATTGAGCCGAAAGTGGAATGGTTGATAAGCATGTTGTGCTTGTGTTCAAGCAATGTAAATGAAATGCTAATGTGTTATGATATATATATATATATATATATATGTGCATGATAATGGAGAATTATATCCGGGCTAAGTCCTGAAGGCATTCGTGCTGGTGTTATATCCGGGCTAAGTCCCGAAGGCATTCGTACTGGTGTTATATCCGGGCTAAGTCCCGAAGGCATTCGTGCTGGTGTTATATCTGGGCTAAGTCCCGAAGGCATTCGTGCTGGTGTTATATCCGGGTTAAGCCCCGAAGGCATTCATGCTGGTGTTATATCCGGGCTAAGTCCCGAAGGCATTCGTGCTGGTGTTATATCCGGGTTAAGCCCCGAAGGCATTCATGCTGGTGTTATATCCGGGCTAAAGTCCCGCAGGCTTTGTGTTGGTATTATATCCGGGCTTAAAGTCCCGCATGCTTTGTGGCGGTGATTGGATTTGGGTTTTAAACCTAGCAAACTTAATGCCGATGATTGGAGTAAGATTTTGATTTCGAATGTTCGTAGTAAACTACCATTGAATATGTTCAACACATTAAGTTGGTCAGGTATGTATTATATAATTTTATATGTTAGATTGATCAGAATTGAATCATGAATCCGAAATGAGAAGTATATGTGAAAATCTCATATGTGTATGTGTGTATTTGGTTATGGTGAAAGGTTATATGAGATTGATTTGGTGATATACATGTTAAATAATATGAATGCAAAGAATGGGTAATAAATCTGCTTGGGACAGCAGCAGTAATGTGATTTCAGAAAATCACCATAAATTGTGACAGTTGAGTTAGAGGCTGAATAAATTATGTCACGAAATCTTAATGAGTCTAGTTTCTTATAAAAGAAACCGTGTAAGCAAAAGAATTGCCAATAATGAGATATTTGAAGTGGCGTGGAATAGAGTCAAAATGACTTCGAGGTCCCCTGTTCTGTTTTCAAAAAATCATTATAAATGGTACAAAAATGGTTATAAGATAAAATTTATATTCTTAGACTCCTTAATGAGTCTAATTTCAAATAAAATAAACGATAACATATTTTGAATTCTGTATTATGAGAAAATTGATTCGTAGTGAAGAGTGGTCAGAATAGTCAAACAGTGAAACAGGGGAAACTTCAATAAAAATATGGTATTGATTGGTCAAACAAAAAATTCTGAAAATTTGATGGATAGAATATATATGAGTATATTTTCAGGGAAAATTAATGGCACTTGATTTGGAGTTTCTTATCTCCAGTTATAAATAATTTAGTGACTGTTGCTCAGGAAGACAGCTTGTAGTGAATTTGTGATTTTGTTGCAAACATGGTTAAAACTTGTTAATAAGATGCTTTTCGAGTTCTTATGATCTTATTTGTGATTTCAATATTTGGTTTTAATTGAGTTCAGATTCAAGTGAGGTGAATTTGCTAAATATGCATTATGTTCATGGATACTTGGCCAAAATGGCAATTATCTAGGAATGATTTCTTGAAAATTTGAAATAATCGATCTATAAGTAAATTAATTGTTTGCATTGCTTAAAACTTACTAAGCATTGAAGCTTACTTCGTGTTCTCTTTTCCATTTCTTATAGGTTTATAGTTTAGCTCGAGTTGGAAGGGCCGGAGATATCATCACACTATCGAGTTATTATGTGAGTTGAGAAGATTGTATATCATCATGGTTTAAGGCATGTATAGGATAGACTATACGTAGAATGATATTTCGACTTTGTATACGTTATAGCCATGCGAAGATGGCTTACTCATTTTGTTTAGAAAAGCCTTATAATTGAACTAATGTGGTGAAATGTTTTAGTTATAACTTGACAGTAGTTAATTTGTTATTAGATATTCGGTTATGTTTTGATAGTGAGTCATTTTGGAAATTTATAAGAGCTCTTATGGAAAATCAATGAGACATGTTTGCATTGTTGATAATTTATGTCTGGTAAGTATCTTTGACCTTATAGAAGTTTTGTTCAGTCAAGTAATACCTCATAACCTTATTCCGGCAACGGATACGGGTTAGGAGTGTTACAAAGGGGAGTTCACAGACCCAGACAACAAGGGGAGTTCGCGCACCCAACTGACAAGACAGGCTCATGAATCTAGCTTGCACGAACTAAGGGAAGGCCACAGTCTTAGTTCATATTTGTCCAAGGAGCTTGCGTAAGGGGGACCACGTGCTTCGCAGGCAACCTAAAGTGAAACACGTGTCTAGTAGGCTTGAAGCCCGCATGAAATGTCAGTACTAGGAACAAAAAGAACCGCGTGCTTCGTAGGCAACCCAGAGTGAAACACATGTCTAGCAGGCTTGAAGTCCGCACGGAATACGAGTACTAAGAATGGTGGAGTCAAGACAAAATAGTGGGGGTCATATCTAGGTTGTAATAGCATGCATAAATACCCGAATACTTCCATTAATAAGACATGAGATAAAATTACTCAACACAATCCATTCAGAACTGAAAAATACAAAGAATACATTACTATAGTGTATATTATATACATATATTATAGATATATCTTATCACATATCAAACTTTAATCCTAAATTCAAAGTTAAAAAGTTTCATCCTTTTAATGTAAATGACTAAGTTAATCAAGAGGTATGAGACCGAGCTAGATGGGAAGAAGTGTTAGAAAAACTACGTTATGGGAAATTACAAAAACCCTGACTAAAATTAAGAATGCAACTTTGTTGGATAAAAATATTATAGAGATTCTTGTACTAGGTGTTACTTTTTAGATTGTATTGTCCCATTTACTAAAAAAAATGAGCAAATTAATCCTTATACATTGGATCAAAGAGCAAATTGATATTTTTCGGTAAAAAAATCATTCATTTTTACTTTTAAAAATTAATATGGCTAACAAAATAATAAAAAAATAACATGTGGTGTGCCACGTGTACCTTATGCTTACATGAACCAATTTTTAATAGTAGAAATTGATAAAAACTTTAAAAGAATGATCAATTTGTTTAGGGACTAATTTGTTGATTTTCTTAGTAAAAAATGTAAAATGCAATTTGATACCTAATATATGTTAGTACAAATCTCCGATAAGGAAAATCTCGAACACACGAACGGAACTCGAATAGAAGAATAAATAGGACAAGGCTCCAAAGCGTGTATCAAACCACTATCTTTAAGGTTATATTCGCCCTCACCTATTTTCAGTGTGAAAACGAGTTTCAAGCAAATTAACCTCGAGGATACAATAAAGCCGATGACTATTTGCGTTTTGCACTGAAGAGAATAACTCACTACACACTAAGCAATGTATTACAAGAAACTCAATTTCTATAAAGGATTTCTACAGTAATAAATATAGAATAATCTAATAATATTAGAAAATGAAGGAAGGAAAGAAAGAATATTAGAATTTGTTGGTATGATTTTCAAATGAAATCCCATTCCTATTTATAGGAACTTTCATGTCTCTTCATGGAGATATCTTTCATCAATAGATGTTTTTCTGAATAATAATGTCTTTAAAATAAACACATAATTATTCATTTAATTATAACTATTCAAATAATATTATTTAAATAGTTATAATTCTTTTCAAAAAATCAAATAATAGAACTTTTTGATTAATTACACTCATTCAATTATAGTTATTATAACACTATAAGTATTTTAAAATGTTCCAACAATATAGAAATATCCATGATACTTTTTACCAACTTTGTTGGTAATAAGAAATGAATAAATACTCAACCTATAATCTAAGTTGGAAATATTAATTGTCGTAATAATTCCAACAATCAAGGACAATCCTCCAACGGCCTTAAGATTAATCACAAGAGTCTAAGGCCCCACCCCAGTTATACTATTAAGTGCAAATGCAATTAAAAAGTTGGGATA
The DNA here is from genome assembly GCF_025698485.1 of Gossypium arboreum. Taxonomy (NCBI): domain Eukaryota; kingdom Viridiplantae; phylum Streptophyta; class Magnoliopsida; order Malvales; family Malvaceae; genus Gossypium; species Gossypium arboreum. Next base: position 49,256,533 of record NC_069082.1, read on the forward strand.
AAATGAGCCAACAATTTGATAAGCATGACGAAAATGTTGCAATCTCATAGTGCTTCATTCTGAATCCAATCGAGCGGTAGTGTCTAAACTGGTAGGTGGTTTTCCAAAACAAAACAGGGAAAAAGGTAATTCAGTTGCACTTGAGAAATGCTTTTTTACGAACCTATAAAAACTTCAGTAATAAAACAAGTTTCACCTTACCAAATAGCCACTACTAAAACTCTCGACCTAAAAATTCAAATGAGCAAAAAAGTGTTCTAATGCATCTGCAAGTCAATAAATAATACTTGCAGTTAAAATTATGATTTGATAAGCTATTAAAATAGCGCCAAAAAATTGTTGACTAATAACCAAATCTTAATTTTAAACATTACTTTTTCACCTCTAATACTCAATTTATGTGTATCTCTTATCTTATAATTCGCCTCAAACTAATGTTTTTATCACAATTTTTTGTTTCCAAAGAAATCACACTTTTGCTATACTAGTAATAGGATGATACCATAAATCTTTGTACTTTTTACAAATTTAAAGTTTAATTTTTATGCTTTTATTTTCAAGAATTTAGTTCATCCACTTTTCAAATTACAATAGTTATATTTAAATTTTGAAGTCTAAAAATAAAAGCATATCGACTAAATTTCAAATTTATAAAAGTATATTAACTTATTGCATATTTTAACTCTTTTTTTTGTGTCTTTAATCCTCCTCCATATTCAAACTTATAAGATCAATTATATTGGGAATGAATTGAGTTGGATTTATATTTTTTTTAAAGACAATTTCTTTCAAAACTAATTTTTATTTACAAAATTTGAATATGAAAATTGTTGTAAATCCATTGATGTAACACCCCTAACCCGTATCCGCTGCCAGAACAGGGTTTCGGAGCATTAATACCATTTACAGATCACTAAAAAAAAAATTTAAATACTTACCGATTCAATGCATCATATAAATAAATATATTACCATTCAATCAACAGTTTGACAGTTGTATAAGCATCAAACAGCAACATTGTTAGTATACTTGCACATATCTCATATAAATTCAACACTGATATATCTATTTTCTCGACATATCGCACTTGAGTTTAATAATAGTCTCAATTACATAATTTCCTTGCATCAACATATCAAAGATAATCATATATGTACATGTCATGAAACATATCATGCTCTTACCGTTTCTTCATAAGCATATATCATTCATTTCATTATATCAATATTTCATGCTCCATCATTTCCATATATTTTATGTATATTTATTCCGGTAATAGCTTATATCAAACTTAACATAAATTATATTTCATGTACTTATACTTATTTCGTTTATCTATCTTCATAATTATTTCATATAACCATTCGTCATCTGATACATATTACCTGAATATCAATTGTTCAACAGATGCTAGAGCGTCTCCCATCCACGGTCTTATTTATCTTTGACATGATGCTATAGTGTCTTTCAACTATGGTCTTACTCATTTTCTGTCATGTTGCCATGGTATCTTTCAACCATGGTCTTGTTCATTTCATATCACGTTGCCATGGTATCTTTCAACCATGGTCTTACACATTTCATATCAGGTTGCCATGGTATCTTTCAACCATGGTCTTACACATTTTATATCAGGTTGCCATGGTATCTTTCAACCATGGTCTTACACTCAGGTTGCCATGGTATCTTTCAACCATGGTCTTGTTCATTTCATATCAGAGAGCACACTCCCACGAACCTCATCCTTGCAGCGGGATTACCAGTCCAGGCTAAATCCCCTGCAATATAAACTCATAGAGTATTGTCGGGATTACCAGTCCAGGCTAAATCCCCTGCAACGACAATTACTCTAATGAGCTTGGATCTGAATTACCAGTCCAGGCTAAATTCAGACCCTAATTCGGATTACCCGTCCGGGCTAAATCCATTTTACACATATTCTTCGGGAGGGCTATATCAGGATAGGATCACCCGTCCGGGCTAGATCCTTTTTACCGTCAATTCCTTTTCAGAGATCCATCGAATTTTCCTTTCATTCAACCGGGATTTCTTCCCATTTTATCACATATATCAATGTTTTATAAATTTTCATACAATGAACATTCAAATCATATTCACATCAATAACATACAATCTCAAGCGTTTGAATATAATTCAAGTTACGAACTTACCTCATTGATTGCTCGTGTTTATTATTTCATTATTCTGATATATTTTCTTTTCCATGATCAAGTCTCGTATTTGTGTCGTCCGGATCTTTATAAATAAATTTGATCATCATTTTCATTCATTTCATATTCTAATACATTTAATTAATGCTCTAGGCAAAATTACCATTTTGCCCCTAAACTTTAATTAATGACGATTTCATCCTTAGGGACGGAAAGTAAAATTCTTGCAATTTAATCCTTATTTCCAACTATTATTCTCATATATATTGATAACAGTCCATGAATTCTATAAAATATCAAAATTTTCCATAATTTCAACACTTTTCAATTTAATCCCTAAAACATGTTTTCCCGATCTTGAACTAAATTGATAATTTCGTTAAATTTTTGTAATTTAAATAATAAAATAATCTATTTCATGCAATTTAGTCATTTCGACATTTTACAAAATTGCCCATAAAATTTTACTTTTATTCAATTTAGTCCCCGAGCCTAAAACATGCAAATTAGCCATGCTAGATGAATATTCATACATATTTTCCTCCTCCTCCTCTCCATTCCACATCCTTAATTTATATAACATACAACAAGTAACATTATCAATAATTTCACTATTTACTTATATGTACATTCAAAACTATCCATTTGCGTCATAGTCACTAAATTATTTATATATTAAGCTACAGAACTCGAAATTAAGATCCGTTAATTTTTCCTGAAACTAGACTCACATGTATTCTTATCATAAAATTTTTAGAATTTTTAGTTTAGCCAATTAGTACAGTTTATTCATTAAAGTCACCCCTGTTCTGCTGTCTGACAGTTCTGACCCTTCTTCACTAAAAATTAGTTATCTCCTTTTACAGAATTCAAATGATGTTCTAGTTTCTTTCTAATAAAACTAGACTTATTCAGAATTCTATAAATATAAATTTAAGCCTCTAATTATTTTTCTTCATTTTTTTATTATTTTTCAAAGTCTGAACAGGGGAACTCGAATTCATTCTGACCTTATCTCACAAAATTCATTATATATCAAAATTTACAAATTCATTGCTTACACTGTTTCTTCTATGAGAAACTAGACTCATTAAAATTTAATTCCATATTTTTTCATCTTCTAATTCAATTTATAAAATTTATAGTGATTTTTCAAAGTTAGACTACTGCTGCTGTCCATAACTGTTTTAGTGCAAGATATTAATTACCATGTTATAACACCCTTATTTTCTTTTCTACACCATTTCTCATCACTTTCTCTTATTTTCTCTTCACTAACATATCAAGAACATAGGACCTTATGTAATAAAACTCTACTATAACATTATTTCCATGATTTATCAACAATAACAAACTTAAAAACATATTGAAATCTTGATGTACTTACCTTATTCTCTTGATACCAATCTTTAACTTGATTTTCTCTCTCCTCCAGCTTCTATTTCTTGAATCCAACTTGATATTCTAACTCCCCATGTTCTCCTTAACATTTTCTCTCTTGGTAGCTATGGAAATTCATTTGATTTTTGGGTGAAAATGGTGAATTTTTGGTAAAGGACCAAATTGTAAAGAAAGTAAAACTTTCTTTCTTCCTCTCTTTCTCTCACGTTAGTTTGCATGGAAAGGAAAGATGATGAAAATTCTTCATCTTTCTTTCCTTATATACTAAATAAATAATAATAAAATAATATTAAATATCTCATAAAATATTAATAAAATAATATTTATCTAATTAATTAATTTAAAATATCATTAACATAATCATTACATTCTAGAATTCTCTCTCTTACTAATTGACCATTTTGCCCTTCATGATCTTTTAGAATTCCATCCTTGAGTCATCATTTAATTTGGTAAAATTGCAATTTAGTCCCTCATAGTTCTTCACTTATTCAATTTGGTCCCAATTCATCCATTTTCCTTAGTTTCTAGATCATTATACCCTTAAAATATTTACAATATTGGTCCTTCAACTTTTTCATATTTACACTTTAACCCTTTAAGTCTTGAGTATTTACTCTTAGGCAGCAAAACTTTTCTAACTTTTACAATTTAGTCCTTTCCTGAATCAAGATATCATAATTTACTTCCCAATGTTGCCATAACTCAAAACTTCCCTTTTTATCACTTTATTTCCTTATTTTATTATATCAAGGATAATATATTACTGTAAAGATTTTCAGGGTATTACAATTGATAATCGAATGTCCATAATCTCAAATTTATCCTATTGTAACTCTTAAAGAATGAATGTTCATAACCCTTAAATCCATTATCTTATAACTCCTAAATCATTTATAAGGTACCTTAATGTTAGTTTTCAATGCTTTGTAATTTATGGTACTTGAAGCCCTATAAATAGAAGGCATGTACAAACTTATTGTACCCTTAAGTTAAAGTTGATTATGATTTCATTTCTTTATCTTTCTTTCTCTCTTAATCTTTGTATTCTTCTTTTAGCTTTATAATATGTTATTAGCATGATCTTACTTAAAAGTAAAAATTCTTATGTGTTGAAGATTAGACTTATCCTCCATGATTTTTCATTTGAAGCTTTAGACACAATATGCTAAAAATTGAAGGGATTTTTATTTAATGTTTCATATTTAGATTATTATTATTATTATTATAATTCTTGATTAATTGTGATGATTGTGTTTAATTCTTACATTTTAAGGACGTCAAAGATTTTATCTAAATTTAGATTTTGATCGATGCAATTTTGTGTCAAATTTTATGAACTATTTATCTGCTATTGAAACTTTTCCAAAATATAAGAAATTGAGGATTTTCTTCATAGAAATATTTTTTTCTTAATATATACTATTTTATAATTACTTAATGATTATGTCTGAATGATAATAGATTAATTTTAATCTTATAAATTGATAGATTTTCATAATATTATCGATCACTTTTATTAATCAAGGCTTAAGGTTCATCATAATATGTGATCATTCATCGATTTTTAATCACCATTAAACTAGTTATTTTATGTGTTTATTTGATGGTTTCAGTTTGAATATATATAAAATATTTTTCTAAGTTCTAGACATCATATGTTCTTAGACTTTAATATTTTTAAGAATTCTCTTAATCAACAATAATTAAAATTATTACATATATTAATAAAATTAATATTATTTCACACCAAATGTGTTTTGTTTTAAATCCTTTTAAGGACAAAATTTGAGGAATGTGTTAATTGATTTTTGAGCTAATTCTATTATAGAACTTCAAATTTAATTACAACTAATTTTTAATACTAGGATGATCTTGGTTGACAACATTTACTATTGCATAGCTATTAAATGTACTTTATGCATTTTATATTATTCATTTAACACTAGATTAGAGTGGAAAAGTTTTTAGTAAACATGATATGTATGGTTTTGAAGTAAATTTCATTCATGTTTGCAATGATTTATGAAATTTTACTGGCACTAGCATTATATCATGTTTGACATTTTAGATGTAAATTTTATCCATACATTTGATTTACAATAAGCTCTATACATGACTTGGCTATTTCTTATGGCTAAATAACGAGTTATTTATCTCACTAATCTTGCTTCATTTCGTGAAATGAATGTAGCAATACATAATGGTTATGAAAATGAAACCTTTTATCATTATTAGCAAACAGATAAGTGGAAGATGGATAATTCAAAATGTTGCTAATTTTTTATTCTTAGAACAAAATGAATAATGACTTATACTAATTAATCATTCCTTGAAGTGGATGATACCTATATGATCTTATTGGTAAGGAATATGATTTATGCTTACATTATTGTCTAAGTTATTTTTAGCACATTCCTTGAAGTGAATGTCTGCAATAAATATAATAAATTTTATAATCACTTTTGATCATTAAAGTCAATTTGGACATTTGAAAATTTTGGCATATTCCTAAAGCGAATATTACATATAATTATTTGAAAATTATATTTATTTTATTGAGTTAATGATATTATTGACTTCACATTGATTTAGAGATTTCTAGAAGTAAATGTCATAATACTAGTTATATATAAAGATACAAAGTAAAAGGAATGAAAATAAAATTATCATTTGTCACAATTGATATTGACATTATTAGTACAATTGAAAAGAATGTTAAAGTAAACCAAAAGTTTACTGATACAAATACATTTACTACTTGTTGTGACCAGTTAAACCATCTTGGATCATAAATGATGCGAAAGTTAATTGAGACTTCATATACACGTTCATTAAAAAACCAGAAGATTCTTTAATTTAAAAGAATTCTCACGTATTACTTATTCTCAATGAAAATTGGTTATTAGAAACTTACTAGCTAACATTGAGATTTAATGTCTTACATTTCTGAAATGAATGTGGACATATTCATCCACCATGTGGATGATTTTGATATTATATGATTTTGGTAGATGCATCTACAAAATAATTGCATATGTGTCATCAACTCGCAACTTGTCATTTGCATGATTGTTTGTTTAAATGATTAATTTCAAATTATGCAATTAAAACAATCCATCTTGCTAATGTCGTTAAGTTCAGACTTTTATTGATTATTGTATATGACTTTGAATTTTTTTTTTTTTGTAATGGTTGTTATTATATGCATAATGGTTTAGAGAAATTATTGATTTAACGCATCCAGTTAATATTTAAATAATTATTTATTAGAAAAAACTTCTTATTTCAACATGAGATTATGTTGATTTACATGCTACAACACTTGTACGCATCAAACCAATAAGTTATAAATACTCCCCATTACAATTGACTCTTAATAAGGAGTTAATATTTCTTATCTTAGAATTTTTTGTATGTGCGTTATATGTCCAATTGCTTTACCACAACGCATAAAGATGAGTCTTTATAGGAAATTGGGAATGTATATTGATATGATTCTCCTTATATTATTAAATATTCTTGAGCTATTAATTCGAGATTTAGTTATGACATGAGTTGTCAATTATTATAAGATAGTTTTCCCAACATTAAGGGGAGAGTATAAAAAGCTGGATGAATAAAGTACTTGAAAAGAATTATCATTATCTCAATTAGATCCTCGTACAAGTCAATGTGAACAAGAAGTTCAAAGGATAATACATTTGCAAAATATCGCCAACCAACTGTCAAGTTCATTTATTGACATAAAGAGATTACAAAATCTCACATACTAGCTGAAAATGCTCCAATACGAATAAATGTCCCAATAGGGCAAACTATTAGTGCAAAAGAAAATAATCCATGCCTGAAGCGTGGAAGAGCAATCGGTTCCAAAGATAAAAATCCTTATAAAAAGAGAGAAGAAAACATTTAAGATGGTTATATAAGGGAGGCGAGGGTTCCTGAAAAGACCCACAACATGACTAATTATAAAACTCAAGAAAAGGCGCAGGTATTTGAAAGGGAAAATGAAAATGATAAAAATAAAGAGATATAAATAAGTTATGTCAATACGAGAAAATATGAAACCGAAATGAAAAAGTTGTCGACAACTTTTTTGCTTATAATGTTACTATTGAAATAGCAAAAGAAAGTGAGGATCTTGAGCCTAAATCTATTGTGGAATGTAGAAATAGAAACAATTAGCCAAAATGGAAAGACACAATTCAAGTTGAATTGAATTCACTTTTGAAATGTGAGGTTTTTGGACCTGTAGTCCAAACATCTAAAGATGTAAAGTTGGTAGGTTAAAAATGGGTATTTGTACAAAAAAAAATAAGAAAAATGAAGTTGTAAGATATAAAGAACGACTTGTAGCACAAGTATTTTCATAAAGGCCCGATAATGATTATGAAAAGACATATTCTCATGTGATGGACACAATCACATTTAAATATCTTATTAGTCTAGAAATATGGAAAAACTTGACATGCGTCTAATGGATCTTATTACAGCTTATTTGTCTGGTACACTTGTGTTGGAAAAAATCTGGCTTGAAAATGGTTTTCTTGCATAGCAAAAAATTAAAATTTTGAAAACCGACCCAGTTTGTGATATTTATAGTAACAAACCTTAAATCGAAATCATACCCGTGTTTTTTTAAAAAAACAAATCCTTGATATTTTTTAGCTTTCAACCAAATGACCTTTTCCACTATTCTCGTATCATGAACTGCTTCGAGTGTGGGCTCGAACCAATTAAATCGAAACACAGAACTAGAAAAATTTTCTCTCGTTTATTTTAGGTGAAAATAAAAATTCTCTCTTCTTATGTAAAACCCCAAACCTGGTCTAGACATTATGGCCAAATTTGGCGATGCCACATGGAATAGAATTTGAAATCGAATTTATCAAGTAAAAATCGTCTTGGATTATTATCTTCTATTTATCTTTCGTAAACTTCAAAACTCATTTCCTCGTTAATTTGATTTGTTTAAAAACATAATTTGTAGCAAAAGCTTTTAAAATTGTAATATTTGAAAAACATCGTTCGCATTTAGGAAAACGTAGTTTTGAATTAAACCGAGCCTTTGTTGAGTTTGCAGTTTAGAAATACATGAAAACAGTAAAAATCCAAAGTAAAAGCAACAGTCCAAAAGTCCAATTTACATAAAAAAAAAGTAACCCAGAAGATAAATAGGAAATAAATATCATAACTGAAAATTAAAATAATTCAAAAATCATGTGGTCACCGTCCAGTCCTCTGCCCCACCGAACCGTCTAAGTCTGGGAATTACCTTTAGAGTAAAAAGGGGTGAGTTTACATAAACTCAGTATGTAATCCCCACAGAAAACTTGCATACAGTCAAACAAAAAACAAGTCAAATGTAGTCTGGGCCTAAGCCTATTTCAGTTTCAGTAACAGTTCAGGCCTTAGCCCATTTCAGTTTCAATATCAGATATGCATTAAGGCCTAAGCCTATCACAGTAACAATACCATATATACATTAATCAGTAAACAGAGTCCTACCCAACCAGCCTCTATACACCATCTCCGTCCATCCCTATACTCCATGTGGGTTTTAAAACACTCACCCATCCCTACACTCCAAGTAGTACCAAATGCGGCACATATTCAGTATATTGCAGCTGAGCTGCCGGATAATAGGCTTAAAGCCTTTCAGTACACTTCCTCCAAATACCATCATCCCAACCTAATACAATGCAAACATACAATATGTCATGCTTTTATGCAACTATCAGTCATACGTATACATATATATATCAGTAATCCTGCATAATTTATCATGTATCACATATACTCAGATCATACATTTAGGGGTCTAAGTAATGCTTATTGACCTTAAAGTAGGTTAACAGTCTACTTGGGCGACCCGTGCAACCCTAGGAATCATTTCAGATAAATGGGCTCATACGCCCATGTGACTTGCCCCTGTGGCCTACACGGCCCAAATCAATCTAGCCCGTGTGTCACACACGGCCTACCTGGCCATTACACGACTGTGTCTTGTGTGCACTGCCTGGCCTCATTGATCACACGCCCGTTTTATGGTACACGGCGTACCACACGGGCAACCACACGCGTGTGGCATCGACAGTGGGGTTTTCAGCTTTCATCGAAACCCTATTTTCTAAGTTTTCAGGTGCACACCTGGTTTTGCCTGATGCTACAACGATCCCCGAGCACTTTAGAACCTATAATTGACTAATTTCACTCAATTTATCACTTAATCGATCGAACTAAAACTGAATTCGAAACGAGAAATGCATCCCTTAAACAATGAAAAGCTTACCCCAACACCTCGAAACAGTTGATTACGCAATAGCACGATGAGACCCTTAATCCATGCGAGATGCTACTGCCAAACGTTAAAAACCCCAAATCAAAGTTGAAAAAATCGTAAGTTAAAGAGAGCAAAAACTCCACTTACCAGAACGTGTGACGAAAATTGACCCAACAAGACAAAGGTGTGGTAGCCAACAAAAGAGATGGAAACAAAAAGAAGAATGGAAAGAAGAATTCAGGTTTGACAACAAAAAAATGAAAGGAGAAGAAGAAAGAGAGAAGAGATGGCGTCAGAAAGGTGGGGAGTTTTGGGAAAATTGAAATTTTGCAAAAAGGAAACGATAATGCTCAGAAAATTTGATAACCCCAAAATTCACTCCCCTAAATTCTCTTTACCAAACTCTCACTACTTAGATTCCCAATACAACTCAAACTCTCCGACCGACGAGCAAATAAAAATATTTACCCTTACGCTCACGCAGGGATTCGAACTCCTGACCCTCTACCAACCAACACTCCCCTTAACCACCAGACAAGTAGACCCATTCTGGTAAGTACTTACAAACTTTTAATTAAAATTCTACTAGCCAGAAATAGGGGTTAAGTCAGAAAAATACTAGAATTTTCCAAAGTCAAGGCTTAAACTTGGGTCCTCCCACACATACCCAAAACACTTAGCTACTAAAGTAGATACATATTTGTGTCACATTTTCACAATAACAAAAATAAGAATTTTGGGGCATTACATCTTAATAGAAACCATTAGAATTGTTATTCTGGAAAAAACTATATTTAATAGTTGAGAATAAATTCTCTCTATTTTATGGCAAAGTAAAAATCTCTCAAAGTTGTGTAAATAGCTTTATCGGTGCCATCTATTTATAAGGAGAGAAGGTAGCACGCTTGTTGAGTTGTAGAGGTTTATTTCAAATAAAAAAACAACTTTCTAGTCCAACTAGTAGAGGGAGAAGAGCTAATAGAGTGTGATTTCCCTCATATGTATTATGATAGGGATTCGGGTCTCTCTCACATCAAGTCTAATTATAAGTACTTCCTTAGCCTTTTTGACCTAGTACTCTATAATGTAATCCAACTCGATTTAATTTTTTTATATCCCAAAATAAACTTTAATATTTTATATTAAACAATTTTATCATCCCTATTTTATCCCTAGTAAAATTTGATGATTTTACCCCCGATAAAATTTTTGATAATTTTATCCTTGGTAAAATTTTGAGAATATATGTTCAATAATTTATAACTCAACATGCCCACTGTGACCGAATGATTTATTTTCATTTTCGGACTTCAAAAAAACTCAAAAACATAAACTCATTCTTCCAATTATTTTTAAGTAATCCATATAGAATTGGAGGTAGATCATTTCCATTTCCATTTTTGGAAACATACATTCTTTTCCAAATGATTTAATTTTTTTCATTTCAGAAAAAAAACATAATCATTCTTAAATGTTTTTCATTTCTCTTTTCCTATTCATTTTGTTCATTTCTATTCAAACTTGCAATTCATTTTTGGTTTCAACGAGCTAGTGAAGGGACTGATTGGACATATGCAATTAGGGCTCAAATGATTTATTATTAAGTTTCGACTTTTCACCTATTAATTATAAATTCATTTAGTCGCGAAGTCATTCCATTGTAGTATCACGACTGAGCTCTCCCCAATAACATGTCATTACGAAAGCATCTACTTAATGCTTATCTAATGACCTTATCATAAGTGTGTTACCCTCATAGAATAGCCTTAATCTTTTAGGGATAATATCCACTTTCCTAATACGATTCTATTTTATCTCATGGTAACCATTACACCTTCCTTCATGGAAAGTCAATCACCATCAAATAGTGATCAAGTCATCCATCACAAAGAGGGATGACCCGATGTTTACTTTTTATCAACCACATAATGTCAATGAGATGATATCATCAACCCATGTCTCAGGCTATGAATTCCACTATTGTGAATGATGCTAAGTACTGTAGAAGTCGTACATCTAATGCACCAGCTTTCGATTCCTTTTCTATTCGAACTTAAGCTTTTACTTACATTAAACTGTATGAATTACGCATTCATAGTCCATCATCCACTTAGGATTTAGGTATGCCATACTATGAACGTCACAAGTGAATAAATCTATAAACGGATTTAAGATCTATTCTGCTTGGGTCTTACTCGATGTCAGTCCAGTCAATCACATCTATATCTTTATCTTCTGGGAGTCATCTACTCCGATGCCCAAGACAAGACATCTCCCCAATTGGACTTGATAGACGACAAATTAGTCTTTCAATCAGTTTGCTCATTTTCAATTAGACTAAAAACATGTTTAGGTTTTTCTACTAATATAAGTTGTCTTTTTGTATTACAATCCGACCACGTAATACCGCTATATATTAGTTAAACATTAGACAACTAGTAAGTAACAGTTTTTTCCATTTTGCTTTGCATACAAAAACCATGTGAGGATAATTGTCACATCCCAAAAATCGGGTTAGTAGAAATTGGGTTACTGAACCGAGAATGGTCACGTTTGATTTTTTTTAGATGATATTTTACTCATTTGATAATAAATAAGTATCAAGTACAGTGGTTGGGTAGTGGTGAAGCTATTCTTGATAACCTGTGTTCAAATCCCTTCCCTCACATTATTTTCTATGGGGTGCAATTTTGCCTCAAACCATAGCAAATATCACACCATGTTTTTAAAATAAATGTTGTAGAAATTATAACAAGCTAGTGAATAGTCAAGTGGTTAAGTGCTTAGATAATTTCCTTAAACTTCTATGTTCAATTCCCCACATTCTTATGTTTTTTATTTAATTTTTGGCTCATAAAACTTTAGTCAAAGCTTTCATAACATCCTCTCCTAGTTACCATACAAAGAAAGATTCTTTCCTCATTTAACTAGTCAACCTACCATCTTTTGCCCTCTTTTTTCACACCATGTGTTCCCGTCTTTCCTTTTCTTCTTCCTATTTTTCTCACTTGCCTTTGAACTAATGTATGCCACCCCTAGCACATGAAACCATCCACATTCTTTTTTTTTTCTTTCATCTTTTCTATTCCCCTTTCTACTCTCTTTGTCTCATTCTCTTTACAAAAAGTAGAGTGTTGACTAGGTAGTTGCCTAACCTTTGAAGGCTATGCACATATTTTTGTTTTTCATTTTTGCAAAAATCCTTTCTTTCTCCTCCTTTAAACCACATTGTGTCAACCCTTATTTGGTGTTCTCCTCCATCTTTTACTTTACTTTTCATTCATTTTTTAGACCACCACCATTAATTAACTGCACCACCATCGGACCACCACAGTGACCACCACTTTTCTTATTTTTCTTTATTTTTTTATTTTTCTCTCCTCCCTTTCTCTAGCACCAAAATTCTCCTTTTTTTTTCTCCTCCTCTGTCGGGTTCTTGTAGGAAAATTGTAACACCCCTTACCCGTATCCAAGGCTGGAATAGGGTATGAGGCATTACCGGACTTAATTTTAAACACACATGCAAATCCAAGCCATAAAATTTTATTCTTTTTAAAAACATTCATACATATGCAAGATGTCCCTTAAATGGGCCTACGAGGCCCTAAACGTACTTTGAGAGTGGTTAGGGAATAGACCGGGTACTTTAGAAGGATTCAGGAAAACTTAGGAAAATTTTCCAAGAAACAGGGTCACACACCCGTGTGGGCATAGGGATACGCCCGTGCGGGCACAAGCACACGCCTGTGTTCCCAGAACACACCTATGTCCTCAGGCTGTGTAACTCTCTGACTATAACGTCAGCAAACAAAATTTAACCACACTATCAAGCCACACACCCGTGTACTAAGCTGTGTCATCCACACGGCTGAGATAGATGGCCGTGTCTCTGCCCGTGTGGCTAACACTTAGGCTATTTTCCAAGCCTTTTGTTTCCACTAATCCCTCACATCTTTACACACATCAAAGTTATACATCATGACATCATTTTAATGATTTAGCATACTTCACTAAGGTGTATTCTTAACTTTAACATGCTATCATTCACAAGTTTCACATACTCATATAATATCAAGTCTAGACACAATAATCCATATTCATTGACCTTACCAAGTGACCTTATTTAAACATTAAGCATTCATATTCAATCATCATCGTCTTATTTCTATACCATACAATTACTTCATGGCTATAACCATTTTGATTGGTCATGAAGCATTTATCATACACACATGTCTTAACACCAATCATGCATGTCCCACAAGCATAAAAACATCATCGCATCACAAGCATTAGAACTTATCATGGATAACTAGGCTTACAAGCCAGCTATATACAATGAATCAATATAAGCCAATACATTTGGCTAATCATAACAACATCTACTATAAAAACTAAGTCCCTATGCATGCCACTCACTTGAAGGTGCTTAATACACATATGTCAATACTCCAAAGGTGATGGCTTGATAGTGTGATGCTGCCTCCGATGATCTCCAACCCCGAGCTAACCTAACAACACTAAATAAATGAAAAGGAGGGAGTAAGCTTTACGATTAGTAAGTCCATATGAAAATAATAAGCAATATGCCAACATGCTTCTCAAGGTAATACAACCATAATTACACTTTTACTTATATTCTGGTCATGCTATTTTCTCCAGTCATAGTTACTAAATTATTTATATCTAGAGCTATAGAACTCCAAATTAAGATCCGCTAATTTTCCCTAAAACTAGACTCATATATATTCTTACCATAAAATTTTTAGAATTTTTGGTCTAGCCAATAAGTACAGTTTATTCCTTAAATTTACCCCTTTTTTGCTATTTGGCAGTTCCAACCCCTCTTCACTAAAAATTAATTATCTCATAATATGGGACTTGGATGATGTTCCTGTCTATTTCTCTTGAAAATAGATTCATTAATAATTCTAATAATATATATTATAACCCATAAATATTTTTTTTAAATTTTCAATGATTTTCTCAAATCAAAACAGGGGATTCCAAAATCATTCTGACTCTGTTTCACACAAATTCAAATATCTCATAATATGAAATTCTTTTGCTAACATGGTTTCCTTTATAAGAAACTAGACTCGATTAGCTTTAATTCCATATTTCATTCAATCTTTAACCTTCTTTCCACTATTTTTGGTGTATTTTCCAAGTTGGACTATTGCAGTTGTCCTAAAACTGTTTAGTGTAAAATAATGGTAACTAAGCTTATAACACCTTTACAAACCATTTTAAACATCATGGTAAAAATACATATTGGTATATCATAAGCATAGAACTATAATCATAAGGTCATCAATATTTCATTCTCATAGGCATAGCTTACTTATTTGTATCCTTACTAAAGATGCATCATTTCATGATCGTAATAGTATTTGAGCTTCGAGTACATACCTATACCTTTTCAACATGCTCATATTCTTACCTTCTCACTTTCATCACAAGCTTTGAACTACCCGTTGAACCACTTGGAATACTCCAAGATATTCAATAGGCCTCATACAAAGGGTAAGATGCCGATGCCATGTCCCAGGCATGGTCTTACACTGGCTCACACATCAAGATCGATGCCATGTCCCAGACATGATCTTACACTGACTCTCATATATCGAGGCCGATGCCATGTCCCAGACATAGTCTTATACTGTCTCTCATCTGTCGGTGCTGATGCCATGTCCTAGACATGGTCTTACACTAACACATATCAAGGCGATGCCATGTCCCAGACATGGTCTTACACTAGCTTTCATATCTCGAGGCCGATGCCATGTCCCAGATATGGTCTTACACTAGCTCTCATAATGTGGCCCATGCATGTCCCAGACATGTCTTACACTAGTACACATTGCACCCAAATGTCATGGCATGAATATCCAATCTGTTCTCAAAGTCCAGCCGGGAGTTTATCACGTTAAGTCTCATCATACATTTCTCATAGCCACATTCAAACATTTCATGTAGAATTAACCATTTAGTACATAATAACAATAAAGCTGTAATATTTACGCACAACTTACTCGTTATAAGGGAATATCATATTCCATCAAATCTCCAATGCATTCAATCATCCCATAAATGTTATTAACATTTGGCATCACTTTCTCATATACAATATCATCAACATAAAATTCAATACAATCGTAGTAAGATAGATTTCAAGTATATTAACAATAACATGGATATCATGCTTATTTAATCACACGGAGTTACCTCGAATGCAATTTTGGCTAATTACGTCATTTTAGTCCATAACCTCGTACTTTTCAATTTAAGCCCGAATCTCGGTTCCTTGATCTAAAACGATAAAATTCAATACTTTAATCATCACATTAACCAAAAAATTCCATAATTTATAATTTGACAAAACGACCATTTTGCCCTTAGACTTTCACAAAAATTACGATTTTTCCCCTAGGCTCGTAAATCTATATTATCGAATTTCTTCATTAATCAAGCCTAGATGAATTTATTTTAGGCTTATAGCAGCCCACAATTTCATTCATTTCACACACTTATCACCTTTTTATCAACCTTTAGGTGTTTTTCATGAAAATTCTTTCACAAAAGTTGTTTATTACACAACCATGACTTATTTTCTTCCATAAAAATTCAGCAAACAACATAAATATTCACATGGAAAAACCCTAGAATTTTAACCATGTTGCAAAATAATCCCCCATTAGCTAGATTAAGTTACAAGGGTTCCAAAAATACAAAAATCATCAAAAATGACCATCAAAATCACTTACTTGCAAGGGAACTAAGTGGCTGAAAATTTAAGCTCTCAAAACCCCCATGTTTGTTGCCATTTTTGGTGGAAGAAGAAGAAGAAATGAAAAAGATGACAACTTTTTCTTTATTTTATTTTATTACCAAAACAAGTCACCTAATGCCACTAAATATTGACTTTTCAAATTTTCTTGTCCCTATGGCCGACCATCACTCCCCAAATGGCCTATTTACACTTTAAAGACCTCCAATTTTGGTTCTCTAGCTATTTAACATATTTGGGTATAAAACAAAACTTTTGCCCTTTATGCAATTTAGTCCTTTTTCGCAATTAAGCTCACAAATGCTAAAATTAATTCACCAAAATTTTCATGCACTCATATAATCATGCTATAACACAAAAAATAATATTAAAATAATTTCTTGACCTCAGATTTGTGGTTTCAAAACCAATGTTTCGACTAAGCCCTATTACGGGATGTTACAACAACCGCCATTGCCATCGTCGTCGTCACGCCTCCACCGGTTTTGGTGATTCTTTCTCTTTTCTTTACCATTTTCAGTCTCTATCATTCTCTTTAGTAACCAAAAATCATATATCATCTATTTCAGTTAGTTTTTAATTTATTTCCAAATGTTGTATTTAGCGACTCACTTGTCAAATGATCATTTTTGTAGTTTCACATCCCTCTCCGATATAAGATCACGAAAATCCTCTGACCCTCTCGTTTCAATCAATAAAGAGTAAGTATAATGGTTGAATGAAAAATCACTCATTCTCTCTTATTTTCTTTTAGGCAAAATGTATAATAGTGCGGTTTTCCTTCAAATATTAACATGTCGTATTCTACTTTATTTTAAAGGGTTGATCAATACCAACCCGGAAAGTCACTAACGTTGGAAACGAGATCACATTTTGATTGATTTTTATAAGAGTGATCTAGCGATTAGATCCAAGTGTGGGCGTTCTTTAGAGGGGTGATTCTCTTTGGATCTACTATCAGGTGTGGGTCTAATCTAAAATAAAAATTGATATACGTTAATTATCATATTTAAATAAATATTATTATTTATATTTTATTTTATGCGAATACATAAAGTATTCCAAAAAGGGAGATTAAAACCATAGATTGTATTATACCAAGTAAGTGACCCAAACCAACTAACTTATGAAAAGTATGTTGTTGTTATGATTTTCACTGTTTGAAAATTATGTTATTCTCATTCTCATGTTATGTGATATTATGGCATAATCGATTTTACATGACAATAAATTGTGATATTTTGGTATATTAAAAAATAAGTGAAACGCATGTTAAACATGCCCTACATGATATTATATTTTGAGAAATTTGATTTGCATGTTTCAACATGCCCAATCTAACAAGTAATATCTTGAAATGAAAAATATGTATATATATATATATATATATATATATATATATAAATATGTCTATTGTGGCCATATCACATGCATAGGGTGAGGCACTGTAAAGCGGAAGAATTGGTGGCTTCGTCCACAACCTACATGCCAGCTTGTCTGCAAATTTGGAGTGTTTGGATGGATGAGTTCTAGGGAACTCGATTTTAGAGTGTAGTGGTGATGGGTAGGATGTTTTAAAAAGATTTGCATAATTGTTTTACAAAAATTGCATTGTCGTGACCATGTGCGTAAATATTGGATATTTTGATTAATGAGTATGTGCTTATTGTTATTTGTTTTGTATACTAAATTCCTACTTAATACATGAGTTAAGACTCACACTAAGCTTTATAGCTCACTCTTTTTAGTTTTTTTATTTTATAGATAACCCTGAGGTTAGGATTCGATCACAGCATTTGGAGGAGTTTCTCGAAATTCTTTTTAAATTAAAATAATTAAAGTTTATCTTAATATTTTTTTTTATTTTGATATTGTAATAAGTTTGAGTATGAATTGTGGCATGAGACTTTACTTTGGAGATTTTTCATTCTAATATGCAAGAATTGATTGCATGACATTAAGTTTTTAAAACTGCATAAATTAGTATTTGATAAGAACACGCATGAAACTTGGTTTCTATTAAAACTTGACAAAATCGCTATTTTTCGCTTCGACAATGGAAATGAGTTTTAGACAAAAATATGATTTGATTTTTGAGGTTTTAAATTGTCTATTGATGTTTTATCGAATTTATATGAAATTTGATTTTTAACAAAATATGATTTTAGTAAAAATTTTCATTGTGGTTCTTACCTGCAATTCTGAGAATAAAGTTTTTAATAAAATTAGACTTAGTTTTTTGATTTTATAGATAACCCCGAGGTTAGGATTCGATGACAATATTTGGAGGAGTTTCTCAAAATTCTTTTTAAATTAAAGTAATTAAAGTTTATCTTAATATTTTTTATTTTGGGATTGTAATAAGTTTGAGTATGGTTGGGATTGTAATAAGTTTGAGTATGGATTGTGGCATGAGACTTTACTTTGGGGATTTTTCATTCTGATATGCACGAGTTGATTGCATGACATTGAGTTTTAAAAACTGCATAAATTAGTATTTGATAAGAATACGCATGAAACTTGGTTTCTTTTAAAACTTGACAAAATCACTATTTTCTGCTTAAACAATGGAAATGAGTTTTAGATAAAAATATGACTTGATTTTTTAGGTTTTAAATTGTCTATTGATGTTTTATCGAATTTACATGAAATATTGATTTTTAACAAAATATGGTCTTAGTAAAAATTTTCGTTGTGGTTCTTATATGTAAATTTGATAAACAAGTTTTTAATAAAATTAGACTTAGTTTTCAAAATTACTAATGTTTACAAATGAGATTTCCTAAGACATTTGATTTTTGAAGTTAACATATTTTTCCTAAATAGCGACGAATAACCAAGTTGTTTAGTTTTGAATAAATAAACGAATAATTTTGAAATATGATTGAAATTATGAAAGTTTTGAATAGCGATCAAACATTCACAAGTATTTAAATCATTGGTTTCTATAATTCTCATATTTTTGTGAGATTAAGTTAAATATTTGATTTCATTAGTTTTGAATGATTTACACAAATGGTTTAAAAAGTATGTTTGAAAACGAAGAAAGTTTTTCTAGGCCATTCTGGTGGCTAATGTACTTTCTGTCTTCGGCCTTAACGACTGGGCTGGGTTTGGGGGTGTTAGAACAATATACAAAGTATTAATGTAATATATGAATAATTTTATTAACCAATCTATTCGAAAAATTATAAGTGTACTTAGACAAAAATACTACATTTAGAGCACCAGATCCAATAACTTGATAGTGAAATTTATATGAAACTCCCTGAAGGATTTAAAATCCCAGAAAGATATAAAGTTTCTCAGAAAAATTGCTTGATCAAATTAAAGAAAAGTTTATATGGATTACAACAATTTGGACGTATGTGGTACAATCGTCTTAATAAATATTTGTTAAAAAAAGATTATAATGATCCAATTTGTCCATGTGCCTTTATAAAAATGTCTGTATCTGATTTTCTGATAATTGTTGTTTATATTGATGATCTAAATATTATTGGAACTCTTAAAGAGCTTTAAAATGCAGTAAATTATTTAAAGAAAGAATTTGAGATAAAAAATATTAGAAAAATAAAGTTTTATTTTGGCATGCAAATTGAATATTCAAAAGATGAAATTCATGTCCATTAGTCAACTTATACGAAAAGATCTTAAAGGAATTTTACATGGATAAAACATATCTATTAAATACTCCAATGATTGTATGATCGTTAGATATGAATAAAGATCAATTTCGTTATTTTGAGAATGATGAAGAATTTATTGGTCCTAAAGTACCATATCTAAGTGCCGTAGGGCAATTAATGTATCTTGCAAACAACATAAGACCTGATATAGGTTTCGTTGTAAACTTGTTAGTAAGATTTAGCTCTTCTCCAACATGTAAACATTGGAATGGAATTAAACATGTATTTAGATATCTCAGAGAGACCATTAATATGGGATTATTTTATTCAAATGATTTAAAATCCCTATTAGTCAGTTATTGGATATTTATTAGATCCACATAAAGGTCGATCTCAAACAATATATTTATTTACACGTAGAGGTACTACCATATCATAACATTCAACAAAACATACATTAGTTGTTGCCTTTTCAAATCATACAGAAATAATTGCAATGCATAGGGAAAATCAAAAGTGTGTTTTGCTAAAGTTATTGATCAGGGGCATAGTTAGGGAGTTGACAGGGGCCTCGAATCCCCTAAAATAATTTTTTTAGGCCCTTTAAAATTTTTAAGATTTTAAATTAGTAAAGGTAAAATTGCACTTTGCCCCCTAAAAATGATAAAAAATTGATTAAATTTTTTTAAAAATTATAAGATACATGCTATTAAAATGGCGAAATTACATTTTTACTATTGTGAAAATTACAATTTAATTTTTGCCCACCTGAAAATTTTTTTCTAACTTCGCCCTTATTATTGACCCAACATATTTAGAAGATATGTAATATGCCTTTACAAAAAAAATATGTCAACTATCTTATACGAAGATAATGTAACATGTATAGCTCCATTGAAGGGTGGTTACATCAAAGGTGATAGAACGAAACATATTTCACCAAAACTATTATTCACTCATAATCTTGAGAAGAAATGTGATATAGAAGTTCAACAAATTCATTCTAGTGATGATTAAACAGATTTTTTTACCAATGCATTGTTAACTTTAACATTTGAAGGACTACTGGACAAAATTGGAATATGTCAACTCAAAGATATAATGTGATGTTGTCATTAGAGGGAGTAAAAAATATATTGCACTCTTTTCCTTTAATCAAGGTTTTATCTTACTAGGTTTTCGTGATAAAATTTTTTAACGAGACAACTTGTAATAATAGATTATGTACTTTTTCTTTCATTAGGTTTTTATTTCATAAATTTTTCTTAATAATTTTTACTGAAACATTTTTATTGATAGACATTCAATGGGGAGTGTTGTAAATCTATTTATAAATGGATGTTCATAATCTCAAATTTATCTTATTATAACATTTAAAGAATGAATGTCTATAACCCTTCTTAAAACCCTAAATTATTTACAAGATACCTTAATTTTAATCCTTAATGCTTTATAACTTATGATATTTAAAGCCCTATAAATAGAAAACATGTACAAACTTATTGTATCGTAAGTAAAAATAAATTATCTTTCATTTTATTGTTCTTTTAATTTTATAATAAAAATTATTTAAGAAACATTAAAATTTTTAGCTTCACATCTAATAAAAATTTATTTAAAGGATATTTATTAGTAAACTTGGAAAATGAAAATTAAAGTATTAAATAATTCATAAAAGGCAAAAAAGTCGCTTTAACGTTATCTAACCAATGTCTGACGGACAGGTGGTAAAAAGCTGATATCGGCGCTTTTCCATCATCACCGACCACTTGTCCACCCAATTAAAAACAGCCAACTCACTAACATCCGTGGTTACACCGTATAAGTAACCGTATCTTAAAAATATACACCGTCTAATCCCGCTTTTAGCTTATGGTTTTCATTAAAAAAAACAAAATAATCATCGAATCACAAAACATTAATCCTCAATTACGTTCGCTAATCCCAATTAATAATCTCAATAATTCAACCCATAATAACTAGAATGCAAAATTTTAGAGAACTCATTAATCAAGTTCTCATCTCACCCTCCTTCCTCACTCTTCCTCAGATTATTTTTCTTTGCACGGTGAATCGGAAATCCAATTAATATTCGGGTCGGATCTTCCGAAGATCCAAATTCCAGTATTCTATACCATTTTTTAAAGCTTCAAGCTCTGGAGTCGGATCCTTGGGCTTTTTTCTCTCTCTTTTTGTTCCAGGTTCGTCTGTAATGGCTCAAGCAACGGGGAGGGGAAGAATGGTAGGGAACTATTTAGTGGGTCGGAAAATCGGGTCGGGTTCCTTTTCGATTGTTTGGCATGCGAGGCATCGAGTTCATGGAACCGAGGTGGCGATAAAGAAGATCGTAACGGGTCGACTCAATAAGAAGTTGCAAGATAGTTTGATGTCGGAAATCTTTATTTTGAAGAGAATCAATCATCCTAATATTATTCGACTGCATGATATTGTTGAGGTTCGTTTCTTCTTGTTCCCTTTTATTTAATTGTTTCCTTTTACTATTAGATTTTAGGGAGTTGTTTGGATGCCGATAAAGTAGAGGAAGAAGTGGCGGAAATGGAGCTATTTGAAAATGAGTTGTTAACTAAGGTAGGGACTGAAATTTGGGGCGCCATTTATTGAGGGAAAGTTCTTCTTTTAAGGAAAATGATGAAAGAACGGAGGATGTGGATTCTTTTTAACTGAAGATATTTTAGAATGCAATATTGAAAATGAGAAGAATCTACTTTTTGAAAAGAGCTATCCGCGCATACTCGTATTTGATGGAAGCAGAGAATGAAAGAATTAACGAATAGTGGAAATTTCAGTCAATCTATATATTGTGTTTTTTTCTTTGCTAAGCAAAGTTTTTTATTAATAAGAAAAGCTCATTACAGAAAATGAGCAACATCATTTACAGGGGATTGAACACCTAAATTGCACATCACGCCTAATCTAATACAACAAAATCCTTCAAATCAACCCAATGGAATAAACCACCATAAGATTCATCATTTAAACAATAAAAACGTACAATCAGTCACCTTATCTAGTCAAATTAGCCAGCAATAAAACAAAGTTAAGCCTATAGCATCCATAATCTCCTTCCTATAGCAAAACATTTGACAAATGATGCCATTGGGAATTCAGCAACTAATACTAATGGAGAAGTCTCAAGGATCATGGGAAGCAATTTGGTAAATTTGCAGTGGTCAAGAAACTAAATGGTGAATCTAGTTTTCATGTATTTGTTTGTGAAGTTTGCAGCTTATATGTATCTATATCTCTAAAATATTTGCATCGTGCTGGAGTGGTTATATGCTGTGCCCTTCATTCCATGGACTGGTTAGAGTGGAATAATGCATTTTGTAGTAGCAATTTTTCTTTATGAGTTGTAGACGCATTTTGTTAGTGCTTATTTGATCTTTTGTAAGTTGAGATCAACTGGAAAATGTCACATATACTTTTGATTTGAATTTGAAGTTGTTTGGGATAATGTTGATATGCCATTTCTTTCTTTGTTTACTTTCATTTGTTATATGAGCAATCATGTAGTGTATATCTTAATCATATGTTTATTTTGGTTTATATACCTGTATTTAGGTTCCTGGAAAGATACATCTTGTATTGGAATACTGCAAGGGGGTGACCTTTCTATGTGTATTACACATCATGGATGTGTCCCTGAAGCAACTGCAAAGCATTTCATGCAGCAACTAGGTATGCTGCAAATTGTGTCTGGTTGTTGGTTTTCCTTCTCCTTTGAATTTTGGTTGGTTAAACTTATATGATCATCTTTGTGCAGCGGCTGGCCTACAAGTTCTCCGTGACAATAATCTTATACATCGTGATCTAAAGCCTCAGGTTCATTTCATTCTCTTTGGTTAAAGTTTGAATTTTGGTATAACTTTATGGCTACTTTTGCCTAATAAGGAAAAAAGAAAGCGCAATCGGAAAGGCATATTATTTTCTTTTTGTAACTTTAATAAAATAGAGCATGGATGTAACAGGCTTTTCCCCTTCTAAATCAAGTTTTCTTTTGTACCTTGTTATGAATTGTGATGAAGTTGCATATATTGGTTAATGTTCTTTGGTATAGACTAGTCTTGTCCATGTAAAGTTTTCTTTCAGTAGGTTCTCTTTATAGTGTTGTTGTTTCTGGAACAGAATCTTCTTCTGTCAACAAATGACCGCAATGCGGTTTTAAAGATTGCGGACTTTGGATTTGCAAGGTAAGTGATCGCATTGCTCCACTTGCTTATTGGGTGTTATCTTTCCCTTTTTATTTTTGCATTTTTTTTGGAAGGAATTGTATAAAATGTACTCTTCCATCCTCCTAGTCATACGCATTAAGCTTGGCTGTATCCATTTGGCTACATGTGCATTGCAAGTAATTTTTTTGGTTGTTGGTACTACAATTTGAGACCGCCCCGCTTCTTTGATTGTTGGTTTTATGTGCTTATCTAGCTTCAGATGTTGTGGAGATGGTTTCTATTCTCAAATTTAAAAGATAGGTGAGCTTAGGGTGCTTCATAAATTGTGCTTGGCAGTGAAGAATAAAACTGTGGCTTCAAAAACAGGATAAGTTTGAAAATAATTGCAGAAATAAATGTGGCTGCAATGGTTTGGTCTAATTGATTTTTAATTGCTGATATTAGTCAATGAAGTTATTCACGGTTATTGTCTATTATTGTTTCTCATTTGTTGTCATGTTCATATTTAAAATCTTCGACTGCAACTCCTTTGGTGTTGTTTTTCCATTAAAATAAAGTTCATCTGTTTACATAACCCTTAATTATGGACAGAGGGACAAAAGATGAAAAATATTGAGATTTGGTAGCAACTATGCTGTGCAAATCTGTTTTCTAGATATTTTCCCATGCATAATCTATAGTTAGAATATAATATTTCTGTTTTGTCAGATCGCTGCAACCTTGGGGGCTTGCTGAAACGTTATGTGGTTTACCACTTTACATGGCTCCTGAGATAATGCAACTGCAGAAGTACGATGCAAAGGTGATAGTTACTCCACTCTTGGGGCTCCTCTTATTTTGTACATACCTGAAATTACTGCCTACTAATTTTGACTTTATTACGCAGGCAGATCTCTGGAGTGTTGGGGCTATTTTATTTCAGCTTGTTACCGGGAAAACTCCTTTCACTGGGAACAATCAAATTCAGGTTTAAAGAACTTTCTTTTTGTATAAAGTGGGCCCTGCTTTCTCAAAAGTTTTAACTTTAGACTTGCAAATGGTGACCTGAGTTGAACAGTGATTCTTTTGGTGAGTTGACAGTTTCCTTGATCTATTTTCATATCTTGTCTTGTGCAGTTACTCCAGAATATTGTGAAATCAACTGAGTTGCTTTTCCCTGTGGAAAACAATTATTTGACTGCTGATTGCAAAGATTTATGTCTAAAACTGCTGCGTCGTAATCCAGGTATTCCAAGAACGTAGAAGTAAATACTAACATCTAGCATGTAGTATTGAATTATCTGCTTACATATTAGAGAACAGAACAAACATTACATTATTAGGTGCTACTTAATTCTAGGATGATGAGGCTTGCCAAAATTAGAGTACTTGAAAGAATGCTCTAATTTCTAGGCGTCAACCTCAAATGGATATGTAGTTTGTAGCTATAGTTCTTATCCTTTTCACTTGAATTTTGCACAAATGATGTCATCCACCTATTTGTTATTTTAGCCTACTACTTACAAGAATTATTCTAATATAAATAACAGCCTCTAAAATGCTTAGATCATCAAAGAAAATGATGCTACGATAAAGCTTTAGTTGATCTGTGAAGAAAAGGAGCAAAGAGAACAATAAGAGACGTTTCATTCAGCAATGCTATCAGCATAAACTGTGCTGAGCAATTCTTATTTATATGCTTGTCCTCATTCTTGGTGTTCCCTTTATCCTTGTACTGCAGCGGAACGTTTAACATTTCAAGAGTTCTTTAATCACCCATTTCTCTCTCAGGGCCAACCAAATGAACCATTGAGGTAAATGAGGAGATGATTGTTCCCATCTTGTCTTGATATACATTATCCCTCAGTTCCCTAAATAATTTACCATTGCTCTTTTTGCAGGAGTCAGGGAATTTTAGGAAATGGTTATCCATTTTTTGAAAGCAGACCTGGAAGTACTGATGAAAGCTTTCAGGAGGATTGTCTTCCCTTCTTTCTGGATGATGATTCTAGTGGTCCTGAAGGGAGCCCTTCCTTTGAAAAGAAGAGGTCCTCAATGAAATCTGGTTATGGATTTTCTCCCAATGCAAAAGATACTAGAGAACAAACTTCTAATCCTTTGAATAAAGTCAATTTTACATCCAAATACAGTGGTACAAGACATAAATTAGATGATTCCAGTTTTAGACATGAAAGCAGCAAGGTTTCTGGTGAAACTCTGTATGAACCTCACAAATCCATGGATCAAAGATCTACAAGTACTCATTCAAGAGGTACCAACAATATTATATGCTGCATTTTGCATATAAATATAATTCCTGCTGTGTCTAGCTAAGCATGTGTTATGAGCAATTGTCTTTGAACAACATGTCTGATTTAATTATCACTCTTGAATTGCTTTCACAGTTGGGGACACACTGAAGTTGAACGACCAAGATTATGTTCTCGTATCTGGACCTCCCATGGATGTGTCATTTTTAGCTAGCACTTCCAAGCCAAACCATATTCCATACAAACTGGAGAGTCCACCCCTGATCCCCTTTACCAGTAACACCACATCAACGGCTCCTGTTGCAATTGTTGGTGCGACCAATATTAATGTCTATCATGTAGGAAGCTTGGAAAGTCAGAGCTCTGCTCCTGGGACTTCTCCAGGGTCCATTGATGTTGGGGATGCTCTGGAACAGCCATCATCTCATTGCATCACAAGGATAAAGTCGTTACAGCAGTGCGCATCTGCAATTACAGAGTTAGTGCATGAGAAGGTTAGTCCATAATACACCTACTATAAGTGCATTATGCAAAGTGGTAGAATAACATACTAATTCTCTTTTTTATCCCCAATATCTTCTCCTGGCATGTTTAACTGCCATTTAACCAAAAACTGTCTCATTTGTACTTCTCTTGGTATGCTGGAACATTTGATTGGCTCTCTTGGATGGACCTTGGCATGGTCTGTTAACATACGTTGATGACCATGTATGCTTACACAAGGCAACTAATGGATGAGTGATCTCACTTCAACTTGCTAGAACGTAGTATTAGGGAAATGTTGTGTGGTTGAAGTAATCACTGTAAACAGCTTTAACATTTAGATCTTTTCACCTATTGCCCTTTTCTGCTGCTCAATAGGTGACTTTTGGGGTCAGGAAGGTTCTTGCATTAGTAGAATATTTTAAATGATATGACTCAATGCCACTCCTAATGGTAATTGCTGTTGCTTGAGTGGCCATTTATGCTAGCTGGGTTCTCTTGGTGTTTTCTACGCTAGCACAAAGTTTAATGAGGTTGTTCTATATTGTAACAGTATCATGGTTCTTTGATAGACTGAGGCAGGTAAGCATCTTGAAGCGTTCTCAATCCAGCTTGTGATTCTTGCAATTTGGAAGCAAGCATTGCATATATGTCATACACAGGCTGCATCAGCTATGGAAGGAAGTCCGAGCCAAGAGACAAGCAGACTAAGGAGTAGTACCAGCAAGAAGCTTGGAACGTCTGATACAGAAGAGTCTCCAGAAGATATATCCTCGGAGATAGAGAGGGAATTTCTCCAGGAAGTTGAGCATGCTGAGGAACTTGCCAATGTTATTGAGCCTGGTAAGCCTTTGATAATTCTATCTCCCCGCCTCAATAGTTGTTGCTCCACTTTGAAATTGCTCAAAAGGATAAGAGACTGTTGTGGATGCTTTGTGGGCCGAACCTGTTAGGAAAGGCCATTAGTTTTGGTTCTCTAACTAAGGCCTAGTTTTTTTTATTGTCATTTTATTTTAGTTGATTTCTTTCCTTAGGTTTCTGGATTACAATTTTATTTCAGATCCATATTCAAAGGATGAATAGAATAATAAAACTGAAGTCGAAATTTTATCAAAACGCTAAAGAGATTTGGGTCTCTTTAATGAGTCCTAAGGTTTTAAGCTCCCTTTGATGAGCTTAAGTGATCTTCTTGTTCATCGCCGGTGACTCAACCCCAAACTCATGGTCATAGCAGAGAGCAACTTAAATGTACGACTTTTTTCAATTATTGCTGATGTGTAAAGAAACAAAGTAATGCCACTTGTCTTCATTCTATGAACTTTAAGATTCTAAATTAGCATTTTACCATCATGATTGCAGGAAGTACAGAGATGCCTGATGCAATGGAGACGATATTCCAGGCTGCCCTTGCTTTGGGAAGACGTGGAGGAGTGAGTCTTCCTGTCACCTTCATATCTATCAATAATATATATATATTGTTAGATGATCATTTATAATATGAAACGAAGTAATATATTTATTTGATGAATGCTATGAAAGTTTCTTGAATTAATGTGATATAAGAAAACAATTGATGAAAACTTAACCTGCTGAAAATTTCCTGCATGTATCTTTGCAGGTTGATGAGCTCATGGGCGAAATGGAAAGTGCAGTAAATTTGTATTCAAATGCAGTGTGTTTGTTAATCTTCCTTCTAGTTGAAGCACCATCCCTCATTTTGAACCCTCCATTTTCCCTCACAAGCTCAGATCGGTATAGGCTTCGAACTTACATTGATTTTCTTAGAAACAGGCAAGGTTGCTCAAGATCTCAGAGGATGGCACTTCTGAGGAGCAAGGATCAGGCATAAGATCAAACAAATTTTTTTTCTTTTCTAATTTGTGCTCCTGATGACCTGCTGTCTGTAAAAATATTTATTTGTACAGTTATTCTTTGATAGATGGGAACCGTATCCTGTTTGGATGTTGTAATATTCTCATTTCTGAAATTAAAAAAAATGATAAAAATTAAAATGTTTCCATTAGTTCTGATCTTCCAACTGCTTCTCATGGCCCTGCTGATCAATGGTCGGTGCATGTATGTGTACTCCTGCCTAATATCACTATGAATGCACGTGACCGTACGTAACAATTATGAGGTCAAAGTATTAAAATAAATGGTTTTTTTAAGGGCAAACGCCCTAAGCGAGTAAAAATAATCTCAAGGTAATCGTAAAGCAGTGGAGTTTAAATACTCCTGAAGGCTGCCCATGAATCCGCAATCCAGGCTCCGTGGAGGAAGCGGAGTGTGCCATAAGATCAGCCACCATCGGCTTCTCGGTATATATGCATGAAGCAAATCTCGCGTTATCAAATACATAGCTGCTACTTTTTTTTTCAAAACAAAGTGTAGAATTATTTATAAGTCTTTACTAATTTTTAAATAAAAGGATAAAAAGCAATTGAGTATATTTAAACTTTTATCCTTTTACATTAACAATAATAATAATATCAATATAAAAACAACGAATAAATATCTATATTCACTTTTATCATCTTAATCCTAGTAGCATTATCGCTTTCCGCAATTAATTTCCACTACCCCTTTTTCCTATGTGAGCACAAGACCATCATAAGTTACCTTCATAAAATTTGCATACTTCCGCTCTAATAATATGCTACAAAGTTCCACCAACCTTAATATTTATTTTGCGTGTTAATTGTTTAAATTACATTAGGTTAATCGGTCAAATCTAAAATTAATTAATTTATCGATTTAAAAAGAAAAATTGAACCAAATGAATTGCGAAACATTTTATACCTTCATTGAATTGCGAATTGTGAATAAATTGAATTGGTAAAAACTAGTAAAAGCGTTTTTTTTTTAATTCTTAGCCCAAATTGTGGAAAAAAAATAACTCTAAACTCACTAACCAACTCACTCAAACCCAACCCAAATAATTTTTTTTAATGCATAGTTAATGCAAATTACTATGTAATGTTATAAAATTATTAGTACTTTAT
Organism: Gossypium arboreum; assembly: GCF_025698485.1. Taxonomy (NCBI): domain Eukaryota; kingdom Viridiplantae; phylum Streptophyta; class Magnoliopsida; order Malvales; family Malvaceae; genus Gossypium; species Gossypium arboreum. The sequence goes on from NC_069082.1 coordinate 49,286,737, forward strand.
TTTAAGACTTGGGATAATCAACGTCATTATTAAGCAATTGAAAATTTATTATGATAATTTCACAAAATTCTTTTACCTCCAAAAACTACAAATATTCTAAAGGTGTAAACATTTTGTTGTTAAGGAAGAAATTGAGAAATAAAGAATGCCTATAGAGCACATCAAAGGAGGGCTTGATTGAAAGATTGAAGATTCAAATATGACTGGATAAAGATTGAAAGGTTGAAGATTTTTTAAAAGTCGCTGGATAAAGATTGAAAAATTTTTGATATTGTTACAACTTTGTAATTAGTTTAAATTCTAGTTTAAATTTAATTTTAAATTTAGAATTATTTAGATATAATATTTAGAATTATTTAGTGATAATATTTAGGAAAAATCTAACTAAAATTTAGCACTAAAAGTGTATATAAATACTTAGTGGCTACAACCAATTGAATATAGTTGGCTTTTGGAATCAATTAAATTCCTTAATTTCTTTTCTTTCCTTTCCTGCATCACTTTTCTATACTGTTTCATTCATTAATTCATTTTTTTTAATTTTTTATTTTTTATTTTTACTTTCAACCTTCTCTTGGTTTAATTACTTTCAAGGCCTTTCTCCTTTTCATCTTCCACAATCCCACAAATCAATTTTCAAAGCATGATTTTCTTCATGATTAACTAAACCCTTTTTAGCTTTAGCCCGAAATTACTCCAACAAAACAATCGTGAGATTCAAACCCGCTAAAAAAAATCTCTCAACGCAGTATTTTCTATCTTTCCAGTATATGAGATAGTACAAATTCGTCCCTTAAAGTTGATTCAGCTTCGGTCAAAAAAGTGCACGTTGGGTTGGAGTTGTTTGGCATATAGTTCGGAAGATGAATCGGCCGTGTTGTGTTCGAATTCCCGCGAACAAATTGGTGTGTCTAGGTGGGAAAAGCCAGTTTGACTCTGTCAAGGGAGATAAAGATCGAATTTAAACGACCTACGCAGTTGAGGCCGTTGACTTGAGTTGGGCTTTTTAGATCGTAAGGCTGTCGAAATCTTAAATTGCGAACACGTGTATCGCAGTTAGAAATTTGGCAAGAGTCAGTTTGCAAGTCGTACCGAGATTGACTACATAAGGAAAAGTTGGCGATCGGTACGTTCTTGGTCGCTATAACCAGCTTATTACTTGGAAGGAAAAATCTATTTCAAGGATCAATTTAAGATTGGAGTACACCGAGGCTAAGGCTAAGCTTAAAAAAAATATTTTATTTCCCAATTTAAATTTACATTTTTGAATCTATTTTTATTTTATTTTATTACTCTTCATATTTCTTTATTTTATAATCTTAATCAATCTAAACCCCTCTTTTTTTTAGCATTGCTACGCACAGGTCCTGGGCACAACTGTGACCGCAATAGTGATTCTAGTCACGAAAAAAGGCAAATTAGATAGCCAGTCCCTGTGGATTCGACCCTACTACTCTATACTACCATTTTCTGTTATTTTGTCGTAGGAATTTATATTTGGTGGTTTGACACCCATCAAATTTTGGCGCTGTTGCCGGGGATTAGTGAAAATTTCTAATTTTTGTTTGTTTTCTTTATGACCAGATCAGAATCAAGGACTCTAGCATTTGAACCAAAAATAGAAAAGTTGGCTCGTACACTTTGAAAAGAAGCTATTCAGTGCAGTAAATAACCACAACCCGATTTTGAAGAAGGATTTTACACCAAAGATATCTACTCATCTGAAGATTCAAACGAAATGGTAGATCAAACTATACGCCAAATTGCAGCTACACTAGATGAACAACAACTGCTATGCATAACTTATCTAGTAGGCGAAACACCATTCGAGTTAAAGTCAGGATTAATACATTTATTGCCTACTTTTCACGGTTTTAAAAATGAGAACCCCCATACTCATCTGAAAGAGTTCCACATGGTTTGTCTAAGTATGAAACCAAAAGGAGTAACTAAGGATCAAATAAAGCTATGAGCTTTTCTTTTTTCATTAGCTGACTCTGCTAGAGAATGGTTGTTTTATTTACATCTGGGATCTATTAATACTTGGACTAATATGTCTCAATTGTTTCTTGACAGGTTTTTCCTAGCAGCTCAAGTAGCCGAATTAAGGAGGAGTATAGTCGGAGTACAATAAAAGGAAACAGAGTCACTCTATGAATATTGGGACAAATATAAGAATTTGTACGCAAGTTGCCCACAATATGACCTGTTTGAACAATCGCTCTTACAGTATTTTTACGAGGGGTTACTCCTAATTGAAATGAAGATGATTGATGCTGCAAATTTTAAATAGTATCAACCACCTATTGAACCTACGAGAAGGGTTCATGAGCTAAGTACTCCTTCCATAGTAAATAAGATTGATGAACTTACAAATATGGTTAAAAATATGCTTGCAAGACAGACGAACCCAGCTCGGATGTGTGGTCTGTGTGGTATTTGTGCTAAGCCTGATCATCCTACTGACTCGTGCCCGATTTTACTTGAGGACATAACTACACAAGTAAATACCGTTAGGAACTTCTTAGGGCCACCTCAAAGGCGCTATGATCCATATTTGAACACGTACAATGCAGGATGGCGGGACTACCCAAATCTAAGATATGGATCGAACCCTCGATACAATCAACCAAATCAACCAAGTCCACCTCCACCTCAACAGTATCAACCTCCAAAGTCATCTCTCGAAACCATAGTAGAAAGGTTATCCATTAGCACCAAAAAGTTCTAACAAAAGACTAAAGCACATCTCCAAGAAATGGATCAGCAAATAAGCAAGTTAGCTCTTATGGTTAGTCATTTGGAGAACCAAGGATAATTACCATTTCAAACCGAGCCGAATCCATGTCCAAATGCAAGTACTGCGATCGTAAAGAATGGGAAAGATTCAGAACTAGTGCTTGGCACGAGTTGTGACCACGATGTTGAACAGGAAGTCGAACCAACTAGTTCCACTGAACCAGTACCTCATAAACCATTAGTTGTACCTCCCTCATACCCTAGAAGGCTTGCCAAGTTAAAAAGGAACAGGAGGAAAAAGAAATCCTTGAGACATTTTGAAAGGTAGAAGTTAATATTACTTTACTTGATGCAATTAAACAGGTTCCACGCTATGCAAAATTTTTAAAAGAACTGTGTACCGACAAAAAGAAGCTCCAAGGAAACGAATGGGTAAATGTAGGAGAAAACGTTTCTACAGTGCTACAAAGAAAAATCCCGCCTAAGTGTAAGAACCAATGTATGTTTTCTATATCCTGCAAAATAGATAATATTGGCATAAAGAAAGCCATGTGTGATTTAGGAGCATCTATTAATGTAATGCCTTTATCTATTTTTGAATTGCTTAAAACAGGGGTAATTATTCAATTGGCAAAAATGTCATGCTTATATCCAAAACGGGTACTGGAAGATGTTGTCGTAAAGGTAAATAAACTAATTTTTCTTAGAGACTTGTACATCATTGATATGGAGGATGACCACTCAAAAACTGCTTCTGATATTCTACTCGGGAGATCATTCCTAAGTATTGCACGTACAAAGATTGATGTTCATAGTGGAACCCTCACTATAGAATTCGACGGTGAGGTGGTAAAATTTAATGTTTATGAGGCGATGACCAACCCAACACAATGTTAAATATTTCTAGTGTTGATATTATTAAGCCACTAACGAAATTTCATTATGAGTATCATGAAGGGGACGGATTACAAACTGTACTTTCCAAAAGTTTAGATATCAATATGATGGATAAATTGAAGGAGATAATGACGTTCAGAGAACTAATTCGAAAAACCGTTGTTCTATTGGAGATTCCTCAATTCCCTAGAAGCTAAGGTAAGTACTTTGAACTTTCTCTTTCTAAAACTAAACTGTTGCCTTCTATTTCACAGGCCTAAAAAATAGAGCTTAAACCATTTTCAGAACACTTGAAGTATACCTATCTAGTTAATGGAAACACTTTATCGGCAACAGTTTTAAGTAAAATTTCAGGATTAGAAGAGGAGAATTTAATTCGAGTCATTCGACTTGTATGCATAGAATACTGATAGAAGAAAATGAGAGTCCAAAGAGAGAAGGTCAAAGATGCTTTAATTCACCAATGGTAGAGGTTGTCAAAAAGGAAATTTAGAAGTTATTGGACGCCGAGATGATCTATCCAATTTTCGATAGTAATTAGGTTAGCCCAATTCATGTGGTACCTGAGAAAATTGGTATGACTGTAATAAAAAATGCAACAAGAGATTTAGTTCCTACTCAAGTCCAAAATGGATAGAAAGTCTGTATAGATTATAGGAAGTTGAACTCTTTAACTCAGAAAAACTCACTACTGTTGTCTTAATGGTTATTCAAGTTTTTTCCAAATTCCAGTTGCACTAGAGGACTAAGAGAAAACAACATTTACATGCCCCTTTAGCACATTTTCCTACAGATGAATGCCAGTTGGACTTTGCAATGCACTAGCCAGAGGTGTATGGTAAGTATCTTTTCTAACTATGCCAAGAAAATAATTGAGGTATTTATGGATGATTTTGCAGTTTATGGAAATTCTTTCAATATATATCTGTCAAACCTCGTTAAAATTTTGGAGAGATGTCTAGAATTTAATATAATTCTTAATTATGAAAAATGCCATTTTATGGTAGATAAGGGATTGATTTCAGGGCATATTGTTTGCGCTGAAGGAATTATGGTCGATAGGGCCAAAACTGATGTTATCAACTCACTTCCATACCCCAAAACTGTAAGGGAAATTCATTTTTTTCTTGGTCATGCAGGTTTTTACAGGCACCTTATTAGAGATTTTTCTAAGATTTTGTGACTGCTCTACAATCTAATGTAAAAAAGATAAAGAGTTGAATTTGATCAAGTGTGAAAAGATGCGTTCAACACTCTCAAACAAAAGCTTGTTTCAGCTCCTATAGTACAACCACCAAATTGAGACTACCCTTTCGAGCTCATGTGTGATGCAAGCGACCAAAGTGCAGGAGTTGTCCTTGGGCAAAGAATTGGGAAGAAACCTCACGTCATATCCTACTCCTTTAAAACACTAGATGCTTCCTAGAACAACTACTCAACTATTGAAAAAGAATTATTAGCTATTGTTTTTTCTTTAAAAAATTTAGATCGTATTTATTAGGCACTAAAGTTATTGTTTTTCCTGACCATGAAGTGCTGAAATATTTGATCGGGAAAAAAGAGGCAAAACCTAGGTTGATTCAATGGATTATTCTTTTACAAGAATTCGTTCTCGAGATTAAGGACAAAAAAGGAAGTGAGAGCTTAGTAGCTGATCATTTGAGTTGAATTCCCTTTTCAAAAGATGATACACCTCTTAAAGATAACTTCCTGGATGAAAGTCTTCTGTTAGCTCAAACAGTTTACCCATGGTTTACAGATATGGTAAATTACCTCACTACAAATATTATTTCTTCCAACCTATCACGTTCTGAAAAGGACAAGATCAAAAAAGACTCACGATATTATATTTGGGACGATCCATACCTATAGAAACACTTCTCTGATTAGGTAATTCGACGATGTGTCGCAGAAATCGAGGTACAATCTATCCTTTCTTTTTGTCATTCTTATACTTGTGGAGGAAATTTTGGTCCCAAATGCACCACACATAAGGTACTTGTGTGTGGATTGTTTTGGCCACACATATTTCGTGACACTTATTTATTTTGCAAAACGTGCGAGAGTTGTCAAAAAGTGGGGAATTTAAGCCGAAAGAGTGAGATGCCCCCAACACTTATACATGTATGTGAAATTTTTGATGTATGGGGTATCGATTTTATGGGACCGTTTATTTCATCATTTAATAATGTTTACATTATTCTCGCTATAGATTACGTATCTAAATGGGTAGAAGCTAAAGCTACTCGACACGCCTTTGCTAAAACTGTAGTAGATTTTCTAACGAACTTTATTTTTTCCAAGTTTGGCACACCAAGAGCGTTAATTAGCGATCAAGGAACTCATTTCTGCAACAAGGTAATTGATACTCTACTGAAAAAATATGGGGTGACACATCCTGTGGCCATAACTTATCACCCACAAACAAATAGTCTAGCAAAAGTTTCAAACCACGAAATAAAGTTGATTCTGGAAAAGACCGTGAAACCAAATATAAAAGACTAGAGCTTACGTTTAAATGATGCATTGTGGGCGTACCGTACTGCTTACAAGGGACCCATAGGAATGTCCCCTTACCGATTCATATTCGGTAAACCGTGTCACCTTCTAGTGGAGTTAGAACATAAAGCATTTTGTCCAGTAAAAAGATGCAACATGGAGTTGGACGCCGCAGGTAATTATCGAAAATTAGACATTCAAAAACTCGAAGAGATCTGATGAGACACATATGAAAACGCCAAATTTATAAAGACAAAACCAAGGGCATTTCATGACCAGAAATATCTCGCAAACAATTTTCAGTTGACCAGAAAGTGTTACTTTACGATCCTACACTGAGAATTTTTTTGGGTAAGCTTTGAACCAAATGGCTTGGTCCTTTTGTTATTACTAAAATATTTCCTCATGGTGCAGTTGAAATTAAAAGTAAGGAATCTAGGAAATGTTTTAAAGTCAATGGTCAAAGGATTTTACGAGAACTTTCAAGTACACGTGGTGGAGGAATTATTTTTTGAAGAGTCGAACGATTAAATTTTCCATGTCATCGAGCTAATGATGTTAAAAAAAGCGTTTTATGGGAGGCAACCCAAATTTATTTTTATTTATTTTATTTAATTTTGAATTCTAGTTTAGTTTGAGAATTAAATAAATATTATTTTAATCCATTTGATCGTGCTATTTTCCAAGAGCAACCACCTTTTACTGTAGATAAACGACTTCATTGCATTGAAGCTCGCCTTGAAACAATGGAAGCCAACATCTCAAGCATCCTCAACATACTACAAATCTATCACTTCCACTACCATTCGACCCATTAAATATAAACGGGGATTAAACTTTCTCCACTCATATTATTCTTTTTGCACATTGAGGGAAATGTAGGCTAAGTAAGGGGAATTTTGGATCATGTCATACTTTCTTTTTGCATGTGTTTTGCTAAGAATAATTTCTTAATGCGTTTTGAAATAAACCTCTAATTCTTATGTTTAGTTTGTTTAAATAAGTGGGTGAATCATGAATAACTATTGCTAGCTTGATCAATGAATATTTTGTAGAATTGAAAATGTGATGCCTTAGTCAATATTTCATGAAAATTGTTGGTTTTGTTGAACTTGCCTAATGAAAGTACTCGGTTAAAAAAAAATAATTTTACTAATAGCTTGGTTAAGAGTGAAGATTCAAAATTGTGACCAAGTTGAGCAACCGGGATGAGGTGCCTGGATTGTCATCTCATTTCACATCAAAAGGTTTGGTGACAAGCTGAAGCTTGTAACACTCCGCTAATTGAGCTGCCTTGAAATAAATCGATTAGGAACATATGAAATTGAGTAACTGGGATGAGATGCTTGAGTTGTAATCTCATTTTGCTTCAAAAGGTTTGATTATACCTCAAATTCGTTAAAAATAAATAAAGAGAATGTGTCGGGTTGAGTAACCAGGGTGAGGTGCTTGGTTGTCATCTCACTTCACGTCAAAAGACTTGACTACGTTTGAAAAAAATAAAAAATATATATAGATATAAATAGAAGTATATATTGGGTATGACCGTTTTGCCTATTTGATTGAGCCTAAATTTAGTAAAATAGTTGAGTTTGACATACTATTTCAGATTTTACAAAATGCTTGAGTTTAACAATTGTTTATTTTTGATTCACCTAATTGATTGATGTATGCTTGACTAGGAAAGGGGGTTTTGATTTTCAAAGGGATTGACAAATTATTTTTAGTGGATATCATGCTTGAGAACAAGCATCGGCTAAGTAGGGGGAATTTGATAACAAGATAAATTCGTATTTTTTATATTTTTATTTTTGGCTAATTATAAAATGAAACTCTATTAAATTTGGTTTTTTCTTGTTAGGAATGAAGTTGGTGTTCTAAATTCAAAACTCTTACAAAAAGGGACTAAATTTGAACAAAAAACAAAGAGGAGGGCTTGATTGAAAGATTAAAGATTCAAAGATGACTGGATAAAGATTGAAGGGTTGAAGGGTTGAAGTTTTTTTTAAAAGTAGTTGGATAAAGGTTGAAGGATTTTTGATATTGTTACAACTCTGTAATTAGTTTAAATTCTAGTTTAAATTTAATTTTTAAATTTAGAATTATTTAGTGATAATATTTAGAATTATTTAGTGATAATATTTAGGAAAAATCTAGCTAAATTTTAGTACTAAATTGTGTATAAATACTTAGTGGCTACAACTAATTGAACACACTTAGCTTTTGGAATTAATTATTTTCCTTAATTTATTTTCTTTCCTTTCTTGTGTTTTCTATGATGTTTCATTCATTTTTTTTTACTACTTTCAACCTTCTCTTGGTTTAATTACTTCTCAAGGCCCTTCTTCTTTCCATCTTCCACAATTCCATAAATCAATTTTCAAATCATAATTTTTTTTATATTAACTAAACCCTTTTTAGCTTTAGCCTGAAAATTACTCCAACAAAACAATCGTGAGATTCGAAACCGCTAAAAAAAAAACATCTCAACACAGTATTTTCTATCTCTCTGGTATATAGGATAGTACAAATTCGTCCCTTAAAGTTGATTCAGCTTCGATTCAGCTTCGACTCAAAAAGTGCACGTTGGGTTGGAGTTGTTCGGAGTGCAGTTGGGAAGACAAATCGGTCGTGTTGTGTTCGAATTCCTACGAACAAATTGGAGTGTCTAGGTGGGAAAAGCCAGTTGGACTCCATCAAGGGAGACATAGATTGGATTTAAATGACCCATGCGATTGAGGCCGTTGATTCAAGTTGGACTTTTCAGATCGTAAGGCTGTCGAAATCTTAAATTGCAAACTCGTGTATCGTAGTTAGAAAATTGGAAAGAGTCAATTTGCAAGTCATATCGGGATTGACTACATAAGGAAAAGTTGGCGATCGGGACGTTCTTGGCCTCCATAACCAGCTTATTACTTGAAAAGGAAAATCTATTTCAAGGATCGATTTAAGATTAGAGTATACCGAGGCTAAGGCTAAGTTTAAAAAAAAAAATTTATTTACTAATTTATTTTATTTTCTTAAATTTATTTTTACATTTTCTAATCTATTTTTAATTTATTTTATTACGCTTCATATTTCTTTATTTTATAATCTTAATCAATCTAAAGCCCCCATTTTTTTCAACATTGCTCGCATAGGTCGTAGGCACGACTGTGATCGCGACAGTGATTCTGGTCAACGAAAAATGGCGAAATTAGACAGCCAGTCCCTGTGGATTTGACTCTACTACTCTATACTGTCATTTACTGTTATTTTATCGTAGGAATTTATATTTGGTGGTTTCGACGCCCAACAAAAACCATTATAACTGACCTTTGCCATTCACTAGATTATGATAATAATAATAATATTATTTTTGTTACGTGTGCTCAATATTTTTCTATTAAAATTTATGTTTTATTACATTGGACCGAGTGGAAGAATGTAAAATTTAGTGAAGCCTATAGATACAATTATGTAAAAATTAAGTGACTGATTAATTTATTTACTTTAATAGAAATTTAAATCCTATTTATTCATTTAGTTACTGAAGGACATACCAGATTAAAATTTGATTATTATAAATTGATACTCCTCTACTTATTAGGGTTATACACACAAGAAAACTATAGCCTTCATCATTAGGGTTTAACAAAAGAGAAAAGATCAAAAGAGAAAATCAATTTTGCACTATTTATATTTGTGAAAATTATATTATTCTAAAGATTTGATAAGTATTATTTATGTGATATTAAGTTTTAATATCTTAAATTCTACATAATACAAATATTGAAGTTTTGCATGATTTCAACCTAACATCTTTTTCAATTCAACTTTACTCCTCTTAGCAAATATAATCCTAGTATCTATTCACTACAACAAATTATATATAGTGACACAAGTAGCAACACTTTTAAATAAAGTGCTTTAATTTTTATAATTAGCGATAACAAAGTTGTAAAATAATTCCTCTATCGACTCTTATGCTAAAAAAATGTCGTGATCACCCTATTTTATTGTAGTGATGATAAGTTATTTGGCTCATTGGCATCATGGGTTTTTTTTTCTAAAAAAAAGCATCTCATTAGGATCATGACAACAAGAACTATATTGTCTTTAGTGGTACTGGAGACAATTAATTCAGATGCCAAAAGTTATAGTCTATATTGACTAACAAGCTAATTCTAATACCAAATGCTATAGACTATGTTGACTTACAAGGTACTATCCATTTTGATCTTGCAATTTTTTTAATCAAAATGTACTATCACAATACCAATTCTAATATAGATTCATAATTCGTCTCTAAATCATAAATCAGATTGAAGGGTATTCACTTTTTTATGTATTTAATATAACCGTAACCCTTTACTTATTTATAAACTTTGCAACCAAAGGACGAAACTTGACAAAAATATTCCTTGAAGGATTAAACATGTTGGGGTTCCATAGGAAATAAAATGACTCTTCAACTATTAATGCACTTGGGTTTTCATTGATGGTCGAAGTACTTGTATACTAATTGACAGGGATGCGTGTGGAAATAGGATTGCGTGTTTGTCCAAGTTGTGGATTTGACCTAGGACTCTAGACAAATGGAGGAAACTTAGAGTTTATCACAACCTAAAACATAAACTATCCAAGTTAGATCTAATTAAATAAAAAGGGCAACAAATAAAAACTTAATGAATAAGTTAGAAAGAACAATTAAACAAAATTTAAAAATTAGGATTCTTGAGAGTCCAAGCCGGTTTGAAGAGAGAAGACTTGTTCTTGATGAATTTAAAACAATTTAAGGTTGCCAATTAAACAAACACAATCAGTTAGAACAAACTGGAAAGAATAATGATTAAAATTGAATGAAAACAAAAGAAAAGAAGATAAAAAGGTTCAACAAACTAAGAACAACAAAGATCTAAGTATTTGAAGATGATTTTGGTTGTTATTGATTGAAAAAAGTTGCCAAATTGAAATCTAAACAAAAGAAACACAATATATTGAAAACTGAATGGAATTGAATGAAAAAGAAACCTAAAAGCAAAGAAAGAGAGGGCAACTAGAAGAGAGTAAAAGAATGATGAAACTAGGGTTTCTTGAGTCAAAAGAAACCGTTCTTGAACTTTAAGGAATCCCTCAACTAGATCCTAAAATAAGAGAATAAAATAGTTTGTTAGAGTTAAGAATTAAGCAAAATAAAAACTATTTTGTAATAAAAGAATTCAAAACAACATGAAAAGAAAAGAAATCCTATTTTTGAATGATTCTTGATGAATCAAGATGGGAGAACGTCTTTTTTTTGATGATTTATGAACTAGAATTAATAAATCAAAGATTAGAAAACAAAAACAAATTATCAGCTAAAAGATAAGAAACAAGAAAGATGGAAAATAAGGAAAGTAGCTTGTAGAAGTCCTAAGGAGTCTTGGAAATAGGGTGAATGCACAACCCCCTTTAATTGACTCTAATATCCCTTCCAAGAAAGAATTCTTGGCAAGAAAAAAACTTGAAGATGATTTTCAAAATTTAAAAGATTGTTAAAACTTATTCTAAAAGAAAAATTGAGAAATTTTTGAAGAGAAAAACTTAAAGAGAATTTTATTAACTTAAAAGAGAATGAGTGAATGAATAATGAATCATAAATGGGGCACACTATTTATATCCACCCCGACCCTAATAGGATTTGATGTGTATGCCAACTAAGCATGACAACTCATCAAACACCTAAATGAACTTATTATTAATATGTTAAAATAAATCTAAATGTAGAATTTATGATAAATCCAAGGTTTTAATGGGCTCCTTGGGCCAAATTTTTACACATTGATTGACTTATTCAACTAAGCCCTTTTCCAAACTTTATATAGGACTTGTGGACATCCCAATGAGACTTTTTTTCAAGAACTTGTATTTTTATTTGTTTACACCCGAAATTGGCTCGTTGAAACTCGTTAATGTAATTCATTGCGCATTGGTTTCAAGAATCGATTTCTTGGACCACGAATTTCCATATTTCAAATCTTAATTTTCTTAATTCTTGAAATATCTCAAAAAACAAAATTGGACTAAGATTTGGTTTCTTGATTTTCTAGAAAACCAAAAAGTGAATCTTGATTTTCTTTTTTTCTCACATGCGCATATAGGGCTTTTGTAACGAAGTGTTGTATGGTTTTGCTCAATTTTACTTTGATTTGCTTTGCTTTTGACCTTGTTATTGGGCTTGAGCTAAATAAAATGCCATTATGTCCATGGGCTTGAGATTGGGCGCTGACCCTCGCATCACTAACTACTAGGTTATATGATTTCTCATATAAAAAACTGCACTGCTTGAGAACTTGAAACCAGCAAAATCATGCCTTAACATAAAGCATAATTCACACATGAACACAAGTGAATGAGGAGAATCGTTTGCAAATGCAAGGAGAAACAGTTTTTCATCTTGATCAAAACAAAGTAGATTAGAATGGATTCAGATTTTGGATTTATCATTATCAAACCAACTGTGAATATATGTGTTCATGGTCCCTCAAGTGCGACTTGAAAGATTTCAAACCATATCCTAGGTGGCCAGTGAGGAAGAGGTAATCTGCATCCCAAGGACTGGATGCAGCAAGGGAAACAAGCCATTTGATCCAAACCTCAGGATGCAGATTACCCACTCCGTACCAGCTGTATAAACTTTTTTAGCAGAGAAAAATGAATGTTGAAGAGGCCGAAGTTGAGGTCTTCATGCATGAAAAGTTGAAATTTATAACGAGGATTTATTCCATATATTGGGGTACTACAACTGTTAAGGAATAAAGGGGCGGATGAGGTGCTTCAAATTACGAATCATGGGTCATTTGATTATGTTCTCCACGAACCAATGATGGCCTTACTTTCTATAGACAATGATGATGAGATGATATCTTGACTGCTTTTTTCTTTTGACTTGAAAAATCTTTGCTGGCTGGCTGCTTATAAAAGAAAGGTTCTTCAATATTTATTGAAAATACTGAAGAAAAAAGGAAATTCTTTTGCAGAAACCTATCACTATGAAACAAGAAGGGTTTTCAGTCTGCTTGAAGTTTACATTTTCCAATTCAAGAATCTTGAGCTTTACGAAATATGATCTCATCTTCTATGTGTTGGGTCTCTGAATCAAATCTGTCGAAAAGAAAATGAGACACGTAAATTATGAGCGTAGCATATTCTATTCTCTTGGCAATTCAATGGCACCTCAGTATCCGCATCTCACAAATGGCTTGTTTGGCTAGCTATACATAACAAGGATGCATACCATCAAGACTCGAGCAATAAGAGCTCTTGGCGCAAGTGCTATAAACAACAAGCAGTAATTATACGAAGTATTGCTCTTGGCTCAACTTTTGAGACCTAGCTTTTTTCTCACCAAAAGAAAGGAAAAATGATATTTTTTGTTTTTAGAAGTGATTTTTGGATGAAATGATTCTGTCTAACATTTTTAAAATTTTATTATTTTAAATATAGGTTTTTGAAAATATGTCATAGTAATGATAAACACTTAAAAAAGTTTTCAAAATCATTTTTTACCGTAATTTTTTTTCCAATAAAATTTTTTTTTCAATTAACTCTGTTTTTTTTAACAACAATGTTAAAACAGTCCCCAGTTGTGATGGTGAATACAAGCAGATGGAATTGGCCTCTCCTATGAAATCATCCAAGTTTGAATGCGATCCATTGAGAGAGCTTCAGAAATTATGGTGTGCAATGCAACCAACCCAAACACTATTATTGCTGCTTTCACCAGATTTTCTTGGCAAAATTGTAGACTTGAGACTTGAGAATATATTCCGTTGTAACTTTCTACCTGCATGCATCTCATGCTAACTTCGCCCCAACACTTGCTACAATATAATGTCACTACTGTCTTTACATCCAATGGTCCTCCTTGTTCATGCTAGGACAAGGAAAATAGAATAAAACTATGACTCCGATTATGATTTTAGTTTTATTTTGAAATTTGGGATTTAATTTCTTTAATTTGATATAATTTGTTGGTGTTTGGACTTAAGATGAAGTTACAATAAATTAATGAACCCTAGGGAAAGTTAAAAATTTTTTCTAGGATGGAGATTAAGTTACATATATTTATAAGATTAAAATACAATTTCATTGTTCTATTGGTTTGTAACTTTAAAAATTTTAGTCCTGTACACTTAATCATTTATAATCATGTCACTTTGTTTTAAAGGTTTTATAGTTCTATTCGCCTAACATATATATGGTATGTAAAAAGTTACTATCAAATCAACCTCAAAAATACAATAAAATCTAATGACTATCTGTATTTTCATTGAGAAATATAGTTTACTAAAATTGAGTAATATATAATAATATTAATTTTTAAAAAATTTCTACAATAATTTTTATTGAGTTATCTATAAATATGAGAAGTTTTGAGAGTGAAGAAAAATGGACTTTTCTTGGTATTATTTGGACTTGTGTACTAAGAGCAGTTAACTTTGTCATTGTCTACTTGTAACTTCTCAATCTAAAAAATTGTTCAAGCATTTGCTAAAAAATTGTTCAAGCATTTGCTTTGTTTCGTAGGTGTCTTTCTTTTGCTTTGTTTCGTAGGTGTCTTTCTTTGCGATAAGGTCGTCGATTTTTTTATGGTGTTTCAAGGAGATTATTGACATTTGATTTATTTTGACGAGTTTCATCACTTTTGTCTTAGAAGAGTTGTACTCGAAAGTTAGTGGTGTTGAAAAGTGTGGGTTTGGGACTCCATTTCTGTAAACCCGAACTTGAAAATATTATTATTAAATATTTATGAAGTCATATTAGAAGTGAATTGAATTTTAGTCAGGTAAATTTATCGAATTAGTACTTAATCGTATTACAGGGACTAAATCATGAAAGTATCAAAAGTTTGAATTTGTTAGTGAATCTTTATGTAACATCGATTTTAAATGGTTAAAGATGTTATAAAAATATAATAAAAATAAAATAAGTATAATAAAACATTAGTAATAAAAAATTAAGTAATGAAAAGAAAGAGAAAGTTGTCTTACTTATTTCATCCAATCGATATTGTAAGAAGGAGACGAGAAGGACTCGGCTAAGGGTTTTAAACTTTCAAGTTTCAATTTGGTTAGTTTAATTTAGTCCAATTCTCGTAATTTTTATATTTTTGGAATCCTAGTAGCTTAAACTAGCTGACCCATATAGTATTTTTTGGTACTATTAAATATTGAGAATGTTTCCATTAATGAATAGTTGAAACTTTAAGGGTTAATTTGATAGATTTTAAGTTTAGAGTTGAAAAATGACTAAATTGTAAAGTCAATTAATAATTTTGTTTAATAGGGACTAAAATGCATTAATTTCAAATTTTGATGTAGAAACGAGAAATAGGAAGTCCAATTAGGACTAGAGTGAAATCAACATGAAAGATTGAAGCTAGATTTGAAAGTTATGTTAGTCTCGATTTTAGGGACTAAATTGAATAAAATGAAAAAGTTACATAAATTAGAAGTTGAATTTGAAAGTGATTTTTTATTGATCATTTGGTTTATTTATGTTTGAAAGTGATTGTTCATTGATCATTTGGTGTATTTATGTTAATTCGTAGCTAACGTCGACCTAGATTCCTCAAAACAGAAAGGAAAAGATAAAATTATCGGCAAATAGCTTTGGAGTTTACGGTTTGTATTTCTATAACCCAAACTTTTTCAATTGCTGCATTTATGAATTGCGTAGCATGGTAATAACATAAGGTAAGCTAGAAATGATAGAACAAACTAAGTTGAATCGATGTGAATTAGTTGTTTGTGAAAAGGACTAAATTGAATGGATTTGAAAAATATGATACACATGTATATATTGTTATAATGGTGCAGTGGAATTTAGTTTGAGATGAGTTATGGTGCTATATATGTGAATTGATGAAATTATGTTGTGAAATTGATTTTTATAAATTAAAATAAAAAATGAATAGTGAGTATCGATTTGAAATAGTAAAATTTGAATGTATAATCAAGTTATATATTTTAACAAGTGGATAATCATATTAAATTGCATTTGAATTTTCATTGTTGATTCATGTATTATATGATATATATATTATGCTTTAGTGTTCGAAATTATGGAAATACCACCAAGTTATACTCAGCATTCGATTTTATTTTCTATGCGCAGGTTAGGTACTTTTTGATTCAATTGTGAACTGCAACATCCAATGACAATCCCAGACTCAAGAGTTAGTATTATTTTATTTTGGTCATGGCATGTACCTAAGGAGTCTTTGGTTAAACAATGCTTAATGTAGATTTTTTTTTTGGCATTTTTGGTAACTTTGTATATATGCTTATATATGTGAATGATGTCAATGTTATCTTGTTGATTTGGTTGGTGTTTTGCTTAAAAGTTGATAAGGTAATATGCTTGAGATAAGTTAGTAAAAGAATGAAATGTATTTGTTAGGTTGAATGGTTTTGGTATGGTTTTGTGCTTGTTATATACTTAATTTTGAATCATGGTTATAAGGTGCTTAAAATGGTCAAAAAATGTATGTTATCTTAATTGATTTGAGGTGCCTTGGAAGGCATATTGGATGAGTTGAATATGATGTTTATGTGTAACAGCCCTTCTGACGAAGTCCTATTATTCAGTTACTATTTTTGTTTTTGAGATATGGGGCTTAGAGTGAATTATGAAGGAGTAGGGTATTAGATGTGACTAAGTATAATATTCTATGAATGTGCCTATCAGTGAATTCTGTGTTTTGGCAAGCTCAATAGCTTGGCGGACTCTCATGTGTAGTATACGCCACGCCACTTGGTTAGACATTTTTGTTAAACTTCATAGTTTAATAGAACTGGTTCCATTTTGGTAGGATTATTTAGTTAGTTGAACGAGAGTTGGTTAGAATGGAACTAAGTTACTGTAGTTGAAAAGTCTAGAATTTATTATGAGAGTATTTGTTATGGGAAACAAGGAAGGTTAGTGGGATGATTAGACTTTTCCACTAAACCTAGTTTCCGTGTTAAGATGTATAAAGTAAGTAGTGACTTCTTAATCAATCTTCACATCTTCCTTGCATTCACCTTCTTTCAGAATTTTCTCCGCACTTACTTTTTCTTAAAATCTAAGATAAAAAATTTGCTTGAGTTGGGTTCACTGTACTAAGCCAACTCTTTCTATTGTTTTAGCTCCCTGGTAATTATCGATGAACCCTAGGTTATTTTAATGGTTATTTACGTGATATTAGGGTTGCATATGTTAGTGTAAGGAAGAAAACTTCCTGTGTAACACCTTTAACCCGTATATGTCGCCGGAATAGGGTTACGAAGCATTGCCATAAAAACATAACTTTAAAACATACATTTCAATGCTCAACATAAATATATCATAAATCATTCATATACATGCATATCGTCCCTTAATCGAGCCCTCGGGGACTTAAAAAACACTTTAAAAACAATTCGGGACTAAATTAGAATTAATTAGAAAGTTCATGAAAAAGTTAGAAAATTTGGACTGCAGGTGTCACACGGCCTTGTAACTCTCACATCTGAGTCACATGCCTATGTCTCAGGCCGTGTAACAATCAAAATAGGGACACACGGCCGTGTCCCAGCCAGTGTCTGTGCTTGTGTAACTTTTGAAGTTGGGTCACATGGCCAAGCCACACATCCATGTGCCAAGTTGTGTAACTCTCAAAATGGCCTCACACACCCATGTTTCAGATCGTGTGCTAGGCCGTGTAACAGCCTGACTTGTAAGCCTTGAAACCTACAGGGGACACACGGCCATGTCGCATGGCCACGTGTCACACACGGTTGAGTCACATGCCTATGTGGAAATGAAATTGGCCAAAATCAAGTCATTTCTATCACCAACCCAAACGTGTACCTACAAGCACTTTGTGCACGACTTCAAACCACCAAAAATTTACTAAAACATGCATGAAATAACCAATTCAAATGACCAAATCCATTCAACCAACATGCCATATAAGGCACCTCAAAAGCAAGCATACAAACTCATCTAAACATGTATACTTACCACATCTTCATCATACTCATATAATTCAATACTACTTCTAAAACTCACCAAAATTATGATCATTAGAACTTCCACACAAACATACCATTTGGTTACTCAAACATGCATCATATCTTAGCCATATTATCACATATCAACAAGGCATGAAAAGTACAAAAGTACATCAACCAAAAGAACATATACATGTGAAACTTATCAACTAACATTCAACTAAACATCAACCATAAGTCCACCTATACATGGCATTATAACCTTGACCAAAACATAAAAACTACCAGTATAATCGTTGGATAGTGTGATAGATCTTCGACAAGCTTCCAAATCGATCAAGCTGCCGATAATCTATAAAACATAGGAAAGAAAACTACGTAAGCATATAATGCTTAGTAAGTTCGTAACACATGAACATAACTTACCATTTTAGTGCATAACCTTAGAATTAAGCATGATACAATCAAATCATAAGCTTGGCACAAGCCTAAGCATCATCAACAACACATGTTATTGCATTAACTCATAATTTATTTGAGATACCATAAGGTAAGTCATTATACATGAACAACATCATTTGAAATCATCATTTTCATGAACGTAGATATACTTTCATTGAACATTTCCATTTCAATCATTTTCATAGATTCATGACATAAGTCATTTGAACACGTACCATTTCTTTCCTTTTCATGCCCGTTGAACCATTTAGAATAACATCAGATACGCAGGAAGCTCACACGAAGTGTGTTAAACATATAGTCGTAACCTTTCCTTTTCTTTTACACTGTTGCTCACTTGAGCTATGAAATGGGTCTGCTCACACAAGCTGTAGGTCAGAATGTAAGCTACATGATGCTGTTCACACAAGCTGTAGAGTATCCGAAACAAATGTAGGACCTCAACCATCGGTAGGACATTCAAGACCAGCACTTGATGTAACAACCCGTTTTTGAGTCAAATTGGAATAGTAGTTTTTCAGAACCACAAATCTGAAGTCAAAATATTTATTTTATTATTTTAATAAGGTTTACAGCACGATAGATTAATTACGTGAAAGTTTCGTAAAGAAATTTTACTATTTGAATCCTTAATTTAGTAAAAAGGACTAAATCGTGGAAAATGTAAAATGCATGATCTATTAGTTAAAAGTGTCAAATAGCTTTGGTTTTTAAATATGGTGTCCTTAAATAGTAATTAAACCATTTGATAATTGAGTGGACATTTTTGGACAAGGTTAGTTAATGTTTAAAGGTTATTATTAAGGTTAATATAGTAAATTGATTAATAATAGAAAATGTAAAAGAATTAAAAGATGAATAAGCTATCATCTTTCTTATTTTTCAACATCCATGGCCGAATATACCATTAAAGAAGGAGAATAAGTTTTGACAATTTCATGAGTAAATTAAGGTATGGTTTTAGCTCGATTTTTGATGATTTCTATGTTTTTGTAATCGTTGCTTCGTATTCTAGCTATCCCGTACCTTAGATTTTGAAATTTCTAAAGATTTCTCATGTTGCGATTGTTGAATGTTTGAGTAATTTGATAGTTGATGATGGATTTTGAGTAATTGTTGATAGTTAAACTAGTTTTGTAAAGTAATTTTTGACAAAAATGTCAAAAAGGGATTAAATTGTGAAAATGTGAAATTTGGTGGTTAAATATGTGAATAAATAAAAGATATTGGCTACTAGGGACTCCATTAAAATTTGGCTAAGCATGGGTTGTACTAAATTGCATGAATTTGAAATTTTATGTGATAATGACTAAATTGTAAATATGTGAAAGTTTAGGGTCAAATGTGTAAATTTTCCAAAATATGAATTATGGGCTATATTGAATAGATTGAATGCTGAATGTACTAAATTTGATAATATATAGATCAAGATAATCTGAGATCAGAATTAGATCAGGGAAAAAGAAAAGTGGATGAATAGCCAATATTTACTATTCAAGCTATACGAGGTAAGTTTGTATAATTAGAGTCGAACTTTTAAATACTTGTAATTATTTGAAAGGTATGTATATAATTGATTAATTGGTATACTTGGAATATGAATGCCTTATTGATATAGACTGTTAGTTACTGAGCCCCATTTGACTTGTATGAATTCGTAGGATACGAGTGACATGTCACTAGGGTTACCGTTTTGGTCGAGATCCTGCATGTGTTGCGGACTCACCACAGCTCGTATGAGCTTACCGATATATTAGCTCGTAAGAGTTTACTATTCTCAGCTCGTATGAGCTTACTGTTTTAGCTCGTTAGAGCTTACCGTTTCAGCTCAATAAAGCTTATTGTCCATCAGCTCAGGAGGAGCTTACTGTTCATAGCTCGAAATAGCGAAAAATGATAAGAAATTGACGGATTACTGATTTGTATGTACTGTACATCACCCGAGTATCCCTCAAAATTCTAATAGGTTCAACGGGCATAAATGTTGTTTATATGGATGAAATACTGTTTATATGGATAAGTGTCATATTACACGGCCGTGTGTCCTATGGTGTTGATATTAAAATAAAGTCAGTATACTCCACTTGGTCTCACACACAAGCATGTGACCGACTGTGTGGTACAAGTCAGTATATCCCCTATTTGGCATACGGCCTAACACACAGGCGTGTGACTTGGCCGTGTTGCATAAGTCAATATACTCTCCAGTTTTCACACGGCCTGGAACACTGGCGTGTCTTCGGCCGTGTGATGCAAGTCAATATGTATGCCCTATTTCCACACGGTCTAAGATATGGGCATGTCTACTAGCCGTGTAAGCACACGGCTTGTTCACACGGGCGTGTGGTCCTTGTATGTTTGAAATTTTTCTAAGTTTCCAAAATTTTTATATGCTATTAGTTTAGTCCCAAACCACTTCTAAAGCATGTTTAAGGCTTCGTAGGCCTTATAAAGGGACAACATGATTGAGTTAAATAGTATTTGAATATGAATGCATAAATGTATGAGTTATGTAGGTTAAATGATATGTATTGATCGGTAATAGCTCGTAACCCTACTCCGGAGACGGATACGGGTTAGGGGTGTTACACTTGAAATATGGTAACCCTAATGACATGTCATTTGTATCCTATGTATTCCTAAAGTTCAAACGGGGCTCAATAACGATCGTGATATCGTTGGAATTTCATCAATTATTTACATGATAAAGAACACAATAATATTTAGATCAAAATAACGTTAAAATGTTATTTAATCATACGAACTTACCTCGATGACAAAGACGTAGAAACAAGATCAACTAATCCGAGGTTTTAGCATTTCCTCGATCTAGACCGTACGAGTTCTATCTTGATCTAAATAAGAAAATTCAATCCATTTAATACTTATACTATTCAATTCATTCCAAAATTCATACTTTTGCAAAATTAAACTTTTGCCCCTAATATTTTAACTTCTTTACAATTTAGTCCTTAAGCTCTTAAATTGAAATTTAAGAAATTTCATCCACATTTCATGCTAGCTGAATGCACTAGGAACCTATATCAACCCATACAAATCAACAGTTCACAATTTTACCATGGAATTTTACTACTTTTATAAATAAGTCCCTAAATGCAATTTTCATAAAAAATCCCTTTAGAAAACCTTTTTATTCAACAATAAGGATTCATTTTCTTCTATTAAACTTCAAAAATAAAGCAAGAAAATTCATGGAAAAACCCTAGCTCTTTAATAGTTTTGCAAATTACTCCTAAGCTAGCTAGATTAAGCTACAACAACTTCAAAAACATAGAAATAAATTAAAACGGGATAAAAAAAATACTCACATGCAATGGATGAACTAGCCGGACCTTCAAGCACCCTTAAATGGTTTTTTTCTTTCTTATTTTTGATGGGGAATGACTAAAAGATGATAACTCTGGTTTTTTGTTTATTTTGTTTTATGTTAATTACTAAATTAACCTTACCTTTTAACATTCAAATCACTTAATAATGTGTCCATAAAAGTCCACTAATAATAATGGTCTATTTACCACATAAATCCCTTTACTTTAGAATTTCATAGCTAATTGATACCTTTAGCTTATAGAACACTACTTTTGCACCTTTTACAATTTAGTGCTTTTCACTTAATTAAGCATGCAAACGTCAAAATTTCTTAACAAAATTTTTATACGACCTTTTTAACACTCCATAGACATTAAAATAATAAAAAATAATAATTTACTCATCAAATTTGTGGTCTCAAAACCACATTTCCTATTTCATTAAAAACGGGTTGTTACATCCTGGTTCTGGGTTTTATGAAAATCTTCCTCGCAAGCATGTTTAGTTTCTGAGATAGTGATTTGATAAGTTTAACTATCTACATTTTAGTTTAAGGAAATCTTGAAGGTCCCCGTGATAAGGGTAAAGGTCCATCTATTTAGACTTGCTCTATTTTCTGGTGAATTCCTTTTTACTTCCATGCATGTGTAATACCTTTGTTTATAACTTGTTTGAGGTAAGTATTCATACTCTAAAGAGATGAAGTGTCTATACATGAAAGATGGTCGTTCGGAGTTTGGTGATGGTATGTCGGTGTTAAAAGAGTAAGAACCCTTCTTCATGCTTAAGCAACTACCCGCTGCTTATGACAAGGATAATGGCCCTAAGAAATGGAAATAAATTCATGGCATTGCCTTCAATGGAATAAGCATTGAACTGGCAGATTGCGGTAGATGAAAATTGTCGTGTAGCCTCTGGTAGGGCAAGAGCATGTTGCAAACCAGATTGGCAAATCATGACAAAGGAATATGAATGAAGTGAATAAAATAAGTACGATAAATGACCCAAGTACGTGGCTGACATGAAGAGTGTGGTCTGTATGGTTAAAGAGGTGTAATGTATACTCCAAAGGAATAGTGAATTGGCACAAAGCCTGTCTAAGATTGATACTCACCAACTGGCGAACAGTGTGATTGTGTTTGAGTTCAAATAAATTGCTTGAATTATTAATGACTATTGTAATGTTTTCTTCTGGAACTCACTAAGTTCTTTTGAACTTACCTAGTCACATTTCTTTCTCAGGCTTGTTATTGAAGTAAATGAAGTGCTTGGACTACGCTAGAGGACAATTGTTGTTGTGAGATTTCTAGTGTTTGTATTATGCATGACATGAGGGTTTTGTCAAAATATTTAATTTTTAAGTATGAATTTGTATTCAATTATAGAACTGTGAGTTCAATGAAATTACAATCAAGTATTTATGATTTAAAAGCATACTATTTTATTTAGTCTTAGAGGACAAATGATTTAATTTTGTTTGTGCTAGAAATAGTTTAAAGTTAAGGATTTTGAAGTAGTGACATGCCATTCTTAGATCCTCTTTAAGGATTAGGTTTGGAGTGTTACAAGTCTGGTATCAGAGCCAATTTTTAGCTGATTCTTAGAAAAAACTGAAGGTAGTGTCACACCTCTATCGTGTATAGTACATCTCTGGCTTAGTCTTTAACGATATGTGCTAAGATAACTTTTCTTTTGTAGTGAGATAAAAAAATATCTTATAGTTCTAAAGAAGCTGCTGACTATGAAATAGAAAGCTATGTGCCTACCCAAGAACAAGCTACTACTGCTAACAATAGGGGTAATGCAAAGAATGCATTTAGAAATGTGTTCTTTACAATGATGACTCAATTGTTTGAAAAATTTATGGAAAACCATCAAGAACCCCAACCATGAAAACTACAACAACTTTATCAACTATAGCTTGAAGTGGTTTGTCCGGCTCAACTTGCTCCACCTGTAGCTACTACGACTCTACCTAAGGTTGATTCTGTCAGATAGATTCAGAAGAGAGGTGCCAAGGAGTTCCTTGGTGATAAGGGAGATGACCCCACTATGGCTGAGCATTGGTTATCTTGTTTATGTATAGTTATTAAAGAATTGAAATGTACTTTTGTGGATAGTCTCCAATGTGCTATCTCATTATTAGAAGGGGAGGCTTATCAATGGTAGGAAACCATGGTTAGTATGACTCCAGAGCATATAATTGACTGGGACTTTTTCTTAAAAAAGTTTAGAGAAAGATACATTAATCAAATGTTTATTGAATAGATGAAGAAATACATTTTGTATCTGAAATAAGGCATAATGTTTGTTATAAAGTATAAGCGTGAGTTCCTCAGGCTCAATTGTCATGCCCAAAACATGTTCTAGACAAAAAATAAAAATACAAATAAAGGTGCGATAAGTTTGAATGGAGACTCAGATATGAAATTCGTGCTTTAGTGGCAGCTTCAGAATGTAAAAACCTAGCAGCAATGACAACCATTGTGCATAAGATGAAGTTGATTGTTAAAGATAGGAGTAAGAATTTTGAGAAGGAGATAATGAAAAGAGGAAGATCATGTCCCCCACATCCATCGAGTTTTAAAAGCCTAAAGATCACACTTTTTCAGCTTTGAGAAAGGATTCATAGACTACAAATTTCAAATGTGAAGCGTACAGTAGGCCAACTGCTTCTATGGAAAGCGCTAGTGGCTCAGAAGTGGTGAGAAATGCGTGTAAATATTGTGGCAGGAGCCAAGGTGCGAATGCAAGAAAAGATAAGGAGCTTGTTTCGGTTGTGGGTCCAAAGAACACCTGGTTAAGGATTGCCCATCTAAGCATGAATTTAACACTGAGCAATTAGTGAGGAGCCCACAAAAGTTTCAACATGAGACCATATTTGGTATGTCAACTAAATCAGGTTTAGTATAGGGAACGCTGAGGAAGAATTTTAGTAAGTTAAGTTTTGGTACGTTTGCTCGAGCCTACGTGATGAAGGTTAAGGAAGATGTAGATCTACCTGAGGTCATAAATTTTAAATTTTCTTTTCTTGTAATCAATATTTATGCTTTAATAGATCCAAGATCTAAGTATTCATATATATATGTACTAAGTTAGTAGAGGGTATTAGTCTTGACGTAGTGCACTCGAAAATGAATGTGCTCATAAAAAACCCTTTGGGTCATAGCATTGTGGTAAATAAGTTGATCAGGGATTGTCCACTAGTTTTTGGCGAAGACACATTTTTGACGGACCTGTTGATGTTGAGTTTTCATGACTTTGATGCTTGTCATTTTGGCTGATGGAATTATGGTAGATCCTATTAAGGTAAAAGTAGTTCTTGAGTGGAACTCCCCCAAAAATGTTTCTGAAGTCCACAATTCTCTAAGGTTAGCTGGGTATTATAGGAGGTTTGATAAAGAATGAGAATGGTAGGATAGAAGTGGATGGTAAAGTTTGATCATGTCGCGGTTTTGACTTAGGGCTCTAGACGTTAGGAAAGAAACTTGGATTTTGACACAACCTGAAACACAATCAAATCCAGGTTAATAAAACAATTAAAATAAATAATTAAGATAATTAAAATAGAATAATAAATCTATGATTAAAATAATAAGGAAGAAAAGAAAGAAGATATATGGAAAGATATAATGTGGTATGTAAAAGTCCTAAGAAGCCTTGGAAACATAAAGAATCCATAACTCCCTTCATGAGGCTCTAATTTCTCCTCCAAGACAGACACTTTTGGAAGAAAAAGTTTGAAGATGATCCCCATAGTCTAAAAAGATTGTTAAAAAATTTTCTAAAAGAAAACTTAAGAGAAATTCTTAAAAGAAAAACTCAAAGAGAATTTTTAACTCAAAATGAAATTGAATAATGATGAATTGTATGATTTATGTACAATCCAAAGACCTATATATAGGCTAGCTAAATAAATCTAAACAAAACTCTTAATTATACTAGAATTCTAATTAATCTAAACAAGAAGTAGTTTTAAGCTAAACTTTCTTGTTTACATAAAAATACTAAATAACTTAAACTACTTAATAATTATTAAAAATTCGGAATAATAAAATAATAAAATAATAAGAGCTGATAAATATAATATTGGGCTCATATTTAATAAAAATTAAGCCTAAAACTTGAACCTAATATGATTTAAACTCGAATTAAAAGTCTAAAACTTGTAATTCCCGTCATAATCCCATCCAGAAATTCTACTTGCACAGTCTTCACCAAAACAGTCATAACTTGAGGTCTCGAACTCAAAATCGAGTGATTCAAAGTGTGATTTGAGGCCAAGAGATAGATCTTCAAATTCCATGAGACATATTAACCCAAAATGTCAGGATCCCATCCAAAAAGTTGTCACAAATCTATTGATTTCCAAAGCTTGAAAATTGACAGCTTCGGTGAATGGAATTTAATAATTTTTACCCCATCTATGCATGTATCATTTCCCTTTTCCTCAAAAATATTCATCATCGAATCTTGTCTTTGATCAAATCTTGGTTTGATTTGCTTGACCTTTAACATTGTTGTTGGGCCTTGAGGTAGTGTGAGCCCATCACATCCATGGGTTTGAAATTGGGCCTTGAGACTCGCATCATTCCCCCTTCCTCAAGAAGATTCATCTCCAAATCTTTAGCTGCATAACAAAAGTGATTGGAACAAAAAACAATAAAATGAAAAAAAAAATACTTACCTAAGCTTTCTTGTGCTTTAAAATATCTCCAAGATCAAATATATGATTTTGATCTCCTAAATCAACATGGATTAAGTATCTCTCTTTCAGAAACAAACATTCAACACTAAACAAAGAAATATTAGACACATGAGCGTTCAAGTAAAAAATGACCTATAAATTTCTTTGAATATGCATGGTCATTCATAAGAATTTCCAACGATGAGTCAAGAATTTCCTTGAAACAATGAGTCAACAAACATAATTTTGTTGCAAGATCAAATGCATGATGTTCTTTAATAAACCTGTTGAGTGCAAAAAAAGTAAGCTTTAGATACCTATATAAACCTATAAAATCAATTGAACTTTCAGAGTATTTTTTATTGATACTTGACCAATGAGAAAGCATGTCGTAAGGAAAAATAAAATCAGTAGCATACTTATAAAAAAATATTCAAGGTATGCCTACATATTTCAATTTCTGATGTATCATTATTTTCTTACCTTCTAGCACATGTGGAGAATTATCAATGTTTAACTTACCTATTTCCCAGAAGTAAAATTGTCTATCGATAGTAGAGTAATATTATTGAGAGTCCATCAATGGATCCTTAAAATCATGTAACCACTAAACAAATTTCAGTTAGGGTTAGATAAAACATAATCATTCCTCACTTTTTTTATGGATATTTTATTTCTTTTCATTTTCTTTTTCCACTTGAGAACTCCTCAATTTTACCTCATATGGATTTTCACTCACCAAATTTCGACCATCAAGTAGACTTTTATCACTCAAGGTTTTTTTCTCTCTATCTCTTTAACTTTTTCTTCCTCACTTCCCATATCCCTTTGACAAGTATTATGAATATTCAATTTAGTACAATACATCTCAGTAGGAGAACATGACATTTCTTTCTAATCTAGCTCTATAGAGTCAAGGAATTTTTTTTTCACTATCATCTTTTTTTATCAACGAAAATCTAATGTTGGCACAATAACAACTAAAGTGCCCACACCCTTTTCATGTAAAACATTTAATGTCATGAGCTCTTTGTTTTTTTGGTGAAAAAAATTAGTAGAAGTGGACTACTTAGAAGATGCAGAAGAAGGTTTTGTAGGAGCCTCACTTTTCCACTTGAAAGGTATAGTCTCATCATGTTTTGACTGCAACTTATTTGTAGCATAAGAAAGTTTTGGAAAAGTAGAATTAGAACTTATACCTCTATAATATTGTGATGCACCAAATGGACTAGATTGACGTTGTTGAAATTATAGCTCAATCTCAATTACCTTGTGTACCGCCTCCTCAAGATTAATGTAGGTTTGAAGATTAAGAGCATTGGCCATCGAAACGTTCAAGCCATCTACAAACCGTACCACAATAGTCTCTTCATCTTCTTACACATTTGCTCTTTGCATAAGTATCTCCATCTCTTTAGAGTACTCATCAATAGATCGATTACCTTGAACAAGGTGTCGAAGTTTCATTTTGACCTCTCTGTAGTAATGAGAAGGAACGTAACGCTTTCCAACCACTTGCTTTAACTCATCTTATGTTTTAATTTCCCTTTCGTAGTTTCTTTGACAATTAATTCTAAGTTGAATCCACCAACTCAATGCATAATCTGAAAATCCACGGTTTGCCAATAGGAGTTTTTCCTCTTCTTGACATTTATAGTAACGAAGCATAAGTTCAATTGTTAATTCCAACTCACAATATGCCTCGGGATCATTCTGTACATGAAATTATGGAATTGAGAACTTTGGTTTAGCTAAAAAATGTTGCCCATGATCATTATTAACCAAAGTCTCATCATTTGCACTAGAGACATGTCGAGCATTATTTGTAGAAAGACAAAGTTGATCAACCTTATCTCCCGAATTACGATTCAGATGCTCAATTTTGGTAGTTAAACATTCCAAATTTTTGCTGATCATGTCTAGAATAGTGTCCCATTACTGATCTTGAGCAACTTGAACCTCTTGTCCCTTTTGCAAATTTATTATCATAGTATTGCAAATCATTATGAAAGCTTGAAAAGAACACAACACTCAAGAAAAGAAAAAATAAGCAAACCTCACTGTTATGCACTCAGAAATAAAGTCAAATTTTCAATGAGGCAAGAATTAATCTTGTAAGTTTTTTAAAATTTTTTATATCCAGTAATTAGAATGTATTATAATTAAACTAATAAAGCAAAACTAGTAGCACTATGAGTTCAAAATCGACTAGACACTAAAGAATTATGTTGCACGGAGGAAGGAATGTGCAA
Organism: Gossypium arboreum; assembly: GCF_025698485.1. Classification (NCBI taxonomy): domain Eukaryota; kingdom Viridiplantae; phylum Streptophyta; class Magnoliopsida; order Malvales; family Malvaceae; genus Gossypium; species Gossypium arboreum. The sequence goes on from NC_069082.1 coordinate 49,315,602, forward strand.
CGTGCTTTAACCTACTAACACAAGAAAAAAATAAAGTTTTATAATGCTTAAAGGAACAATAAAAAGAAAAAAAAAATGAAAACCTAAGGTTAAGAGTCAATGAAAATCCCTGAAACCCAAAAACCCGAGAAATTGCAAAGTAACTTGACAAACTTTGTTCGAGGTGTTCCACATTTCAAAAAATCATGAAATTTAAACAAAAGTCTCCTTAAATAAATAATATTTGATCTGAAAGTTTTCAGCACAAAATTAATCGACATAATATTTTTTAATTTTTCTTTTTTTACGTAATTTTAATTTTGTCACTTTTAGATCATTTTTTTGTGGAAATATTTTTTATTATCTAAAATAATTCCAAGAAACAATATGTAAAATTTTAGATTACTTGAAAAATGTTTACCCACGAAAAATATTTTTTCCAAAAACTTTCTAGGTAAAAAAAATGTTTTGAGGTCATTTCTTTGAAAATAAGTTTACAAGAACAAAAAGAACACCTAAAATGCCAAAATCTGATATCAAATGAAAATAATGAGAATGGTAGGAAAAAAGCAGATCATAAAGTTTGCTCAAGTTGCGAATTTGACTTAGGGCTCTAGACGTTGGGAAAGAAACTTGGATTTTGACACAACCTGAAACACAATGAAGTCCAGGTTAGACAAAACAATTAAAGTAAATAATTAAGAAAATTAAAATAGAATAATAAATCTATGATTAGAACAATAAGGAAGAAAAGAAAGAAGATAGATAGAAAGATATAATGTGGTATGTAGAAGTCCTAAAAAGCCTTGGAAACACGAAGAATCCACAACCCCATTCAAGTGGCTCTAATTTTCCCTCCAAGACAGACACTTGGCAAGAAAAAGTTTGAGGGTGATCCTCACAGTTTGAAAAGGCTGTTAACAACTTTTCTAAAAGAAAATTCAAGAGAAATTCTTGAAAGAAAAACTCAAAGGGAAGTTATTAACTCAAAAGAGAAATTGAATAATGATGAATTGTATGATTTGTGTACAATGCAAAGGCCTATATATTGGCTAGCTAAATAAATCTAAATAAAACTCATAATTATACTAGAATTCTAATTAATCTAAATAAGAAATAGTGTTAAACTAAACTTTCTTGTGGACATAAAACTCCTAAAACAACTACTTAATAATTATTAAAATTTGAAATAATAAAATAATAAAATAATTAGAGCTGATAAATACAATATTGAGCTCATATATAATAAAAATTAAGCCTAAAACCCGAACCCAATATGATTTAAACTCGAATTAAAAGCCCAAAACTCGTAATTCTAGTATAATCTCGTCCAGAAATTCTATTGGCGCAGTCTTCACTGAAACGGTCATAAATTAAGCTCTCAAACTCAAAATGGAGTGATTCAAAGTATGTTTTGAAGCTAAATGATAGATCTTCGAATGTCATGAAGACATCTCAACCTAGAAATTCCAGGATCCCATCCAAAAAGTCATCACAACTATACTAATTTCCCAAGCTTGAAAATTGGTAGCTTCGATGATTGAAATTTAATAAATTTCACCCCATCCGTGCATGTATCAAAGTTTGTGAAGATTTTTTCAATGATAGCATTACCTCTCACTTGATTATTGAAAAAGAAAGAGAAAATTGTGTGGAGTGATAGATGTCAACAAAGTTTTGAGAAGTAGAAAATAGTTTTGACTGAAGCTATAGTGTTAGCTCAACCAGAGCCTAAGTTAGAGTATACAGTCTATATAGATGCGTCATTGAATATGTTAGGGTATGTGCTTATGCAGAAAGGAAAGGTCATAGCTTATGCATCATGCCAATTGAAACCACATGAACGAAACTACCCTACATATGATTTAGAATTGGCAACAGTGGTTTTAACATTAAAGTTGTAAAGACATTATTTGTATGGAGAGAAATGTCTCATATTCTCGGATTACAAAATTCTGATGTATTTGATGACTCAAAAGGAAATTTGTGACAAAAAAGATGATTTGTAATATCCTGATTTTGGGCCTAGTCGGAATAGTGGTTTCGTGACCACAAAATCTGAGATAGAAATAATTATTTTATGATTATTTTGAGGTCTATGATATGATTGCATGATTGTGTGAAAATTTCGTGAAGAAATTTTATGCATAAAGTGCTTAAATTGAAATTAGGGACTAAATCGAATAATTTGCAAAACTTGCATTCTAGAAGTTTCTAGTATGAAATTGTTTTAAAATATTAATTAGGAGGTCTTAAATAGCAATTTTACCAATTTCTAAGTCTATGGACAAAAATTGGACATGGATGGAATTTTGGAAAGTTTAGTAGTAAGGGCATTTTGGTCATTTAGGGTAAAATGAATTAAAATACAAAATTAAAAGCCAATTTTGCTCATCTTCAACCCCATGGCCGAATATAGCAAGGAGAAACCATGGATAGGGTTTTCAAGCTTCCAAGCTCGATTTTAAGTCCGTTCTAGCCTCGTTTTTAATGATTTTTACGTTTTGGAGTCCCTAGCTCGATTTAGCTTATGCTAGCAATAATTTAACCTAGGGTTTATATTTGGAAAAATACCCATAGGTGAAATTTGTGTATTTTGGTGTTTTATGATAGAATATGAGGTTTTAAATTATGTTAGACAACTTGTGCTACTCGATTTTAAGTGAAAACGAGCAAAAAGGCTTAATCGGTAAAAATACCTAATAGTCATAAGTAAATGTTAGAGTGAGAATTTGATGTTTCTATAGAAGGGAAAAATGATCAGCATGTCATAAAACATAAGAAAATAGGCTGAAGTTTAATTTACGAGCTTTGGGGAAAAAGTGTAAATATGAAAAAGTTTAGGGGCAAAATTGTAATTTTTCCAAAATATGATTTTGGGTCAATTTGAATAATGTGAGTCCTAATTAGACTATATTTTAAATGATAGAGCAAGGAAAACTAAAATTCGGGCTAAAATGGGGAAAATACCAAGTTGTGGACGAAATGGTAAAAGTAGTCATTTTCGCATACGAGGTAAGTTCATGTGTAAATAATGTAGCATAATTGTTATTTTTAAGTTATTGATGTTAATTATATGATATGCTGATTTTTTTATCGTGAAATATTATGCTTTGTGGTTAATGTTGAGTAATATGCAAATTATGTTTACTAGTTGATAAATATGAATTGCTACCGAGTATCGGTTCCGATATTCCATCGAAGACGAAAAATGTGAGATCGAGGGAAAAAGCCCGTTTGAACCTTAGGAATAGATTAGGATACAAGTGACATGTCACTAGGATGGTTGAGCATCCGAACTCGTTGAGTTGAGTCCGAGTTCACTTATGGATGCGAATGTCCGAACTCGTTGAGTTGAGTCTGAGTTCGAGAGATGTAACTAGGCATCCGAGCTCGTTGAGTTGAGTCCGAGTTCACTTATGGATGCGAACGCCCGAGCTCGTTGAGTTGAGTCTGAGTTCACTTATGGGTGGGTTACATGGTAGCTTGGCTACATATGTGGCACTTATGTGCAAACTTTCCATGTATCCGAATTATATTCCGATGTGTTCAACGGGTAAAGTTCTACTGAAATGGAGGAATACTCAGGATGAAAGGGACGTATTGGTAAGTGTTGTGAAATGGGTACTTTGAACAGGTATGTACTTAACCTCAAAGTTGAAAAATCGATATAACAACAATATGGTAAGATGATAAATGAAAATGTGATATGAATGTCTTGGTGATGATTGTGCAAATGATGTTTTATGTTTGCTTATATGGTTATGTTACTTGCTATTTGCATGTGAACTTATTAAGCATTTATGCTTACTCCCTCCTTTTCATTCCTTGTAGTTTTGACAAGCCAGCTCGGAAATCGGGAACGATCGGAGGCTCGCTTACACTATCCGTATACCATCTTGGCATAATGGCTTGTATATTTTGAGTATGGCATGTATAGCATTATAATCATTTTGTATATATGGTCTTATGATATGGTTATTGAGTGGTATGGAAATGCTTGGTAATGATTAGCCATTGGAATGGCTAATCATGATCATATTTGGTGTTATGTATGTCAAATTGCTAGCTAATCCATGGAAACCATGAAATAGGTAAAATTTACCATAAAATAGATTCAGACAGCAATAGTGACGTGAATTTTAAAAATCACTAAAAATATTAGAAATGGAATTAAATAATGAATAAGTTATGGAATCGAAGCTTGATGAGTCTATTTTCATATGGAAGAAGCAAAACAGGTATATGACTATATTTTATGAGATGTTTCAATTTTTGTGAAACAGGGCCGGAGCGATTTCTGGATCCCCTGTTATGTCTTTGGAAATTCACCATAAATTTTAAAAAGATAATTAGAAGTCACTATTTATATGTACAGATTCCTTATTGAGTCTAGTTTTATTAGAGACAAACGGCATAGTCATTGAAGCTCTGTACAGGGAGATATCTGATTCGTAATACACAGAGGTCAGAGTAGTTGAACCCTGAAACAGGGGTGACTTTAACTAATAAACTGTACTAATTGGCCTAACCAAAAATTCTATAAAAATATTAGTAGATAGATATATGAGTCTAGTTTCAGGAAAAATTTACGGAATTTGATTTTGAGTTTCGTAACTCAAGATATGATTTTTAAAGAGACTGTGATACAGTTAGCTAGCTTGTCTGGAAATTTTAAAATGAATTGTATGAGCTGTTTAATTAATGAATTAAGTCCGTTAACACCTCGTGTTCAACTCCGGCAACGGTCTCGGGTACGGGGTGTTACATGATTAGAGCTATTAAAGGATTAGACTTGACCATTGAGTACCATGTAGGAAAAATAAATTTAGTAGCAGACGCATTGAGTAGGAAAATAGTGGCAACCTTTTTATCTCATCAAGCTAAAGTGATTATGTCTGATAATGGAGCCTTATTAGCAAAATTACTTGTGAAGCCAACTTTTCTTTCGCAGATTGTTGAAGAATAGATGAAAGATGCTCAATGTGAAGTGTTTAACAAGAGAATGGTTTCTGGCATGGCAACACCCTTTAGTTTAGGAAGGGATGGTGAGTTGAGATTTATGGGAAGAATGTTTGTACTAGTGGGAAATGGGTTCCAAAGGGAATTTCTGAAAGAAGCTCACCAAGAACCATTTACAGTTCATCTTGGAAGCGTCAAAATGTTTAGAAATTTGAAAAGCTCTTATTGGAGGCTTGGCATGAAAAGGGAGATTGGAAAGTATGTTTCAACATGTTACCATTCAATCCATCTAAAAGGAATTTTGTATGGGTGGTAGTAGATCGACTTACTAAGTTAGCTTATTTTCTGCCTGTGAATACTACTTATTCTTTGGAGAAATTGGCTGAACTCTACATTGTTGTAATAGTATGCCTGCATGGAATTCCATCTTTCATATTATCTGATAGAGACCCAAGATTTACTTCGAGGTTCTGAATCAATTGTAGAGATCATTGCGAACTAGGATATAATTTAGTATTGCATTCTGCTCTCATACTGATGGTCAATCTGAAAGAGCTATTCAGGTTTTGAAAGATATATTGAGGAGCTATGTCATTAACCTTGGAATAAATTGGGAAAGGTATGTTCTTTTGTTCGAGTTTACATATAATAACAATTTTCATGCTAGCTTAAAGATGTCCCTCTTTGAAGCTTTGTATGGTAGAAGGTGTAGAACACCTACTTGCTGGATGAAGCTTAGTGAAAGAAAGCTAGTGGGCTTAGAATTAGTACGCGAAACTGAAGAGAAAGTTACTATCATTCGTAGTCACTTAAAAGCTGAACAGGATCATCAGAAAACATATGCAGATTTGAAAACAAAAGTAATTTCCTTTGAGGTTGGAGATAAGGTATTTTTAAAAGTTTCTCATTGGAAAAAAATATCATCAGGTTTAGCCAGAAAGGAAAATTGAGTCTAATGTTTATAAGGCCTTATGAAGTTTTCGAGAGGGTTAGACTAGTGGCTTGCTAGTTGTTCTGCCTCTTGAGTTATTAAAGATCCACAATGTGTTTCATGTGTCAATGTTGAGAAGTTCATGTTGTGCAGATTGAAAAGGTAGAGGTTGAACCAAACTTTTCCTATGAGGAAGAACCTGTGTGTATTATAACAAGAGGTAAAATAGTTGAGAAATAAAAGAATTCCCTTAGTTAAAGTTTTATGGATGAATCATAGTGCTGAAGAAGATACTTAGGAAAGAGAAAGCCTAATGAGAGATCAATATCCTCAGTTGTTCTAAGGTATAAATTTTGGGGAGAAAAGTTCCTAAATGGGAGAGAGTTGTAACAACTTTCCCAACGAAGTTCTAGTATTCAATTACTAATTTTTTTTAAGATATGGGGCTTAGAGTGAATTATACGGAGTTAGGTATTAGATACGACTAAGTATAAGATTCTATGAATGTGCCAATCGATGAATTTTGTGTTTTGGCAAGCTTCGTAGTTTGGCGGACTTTCATGTGGAGTATATTCAAAGCCACTAGGTTAGACATTTTTGTTAAACTTAGTAGTTTAATAGAACATGTGCCATTTTGGTAGGACTATTTAGTTAATCAAATGAGAGTTGGTTAGAATGGAACTAAGTTATTATAGTTGATAAGACTAGAATTTATTATGAGAGTACTTGTCATAGGAATTGACGAAGGGTTAGTGGGATGATTTAACTTTTCCACTAAACCTAGTTTTCATGTTAAGATGTATAAAGTAAGTAGTGACTTCTTGAACAATCGTCGCATCTTCCTTGCATTTGCCTTCTTTCACAATTTTCTCTACACTCACTCGTTCTGAAAACCTAAGAACTAAAATCTGCCTGATGACTTAAAATTCTCCCAAAATTTTCAAAATTTACTTAGAACAAAGTGTACGAGTACAAATACATTGTCCGCCATCCACTCAAGATTTAAGTATGTTACACTATGAACGTCACAAGTGAATAAATCTATAAACGGATCCAGGATCTATTTTCCTTGGGTCCTGTCTGATGTACTGTCAGTCAAGCTAGTCATATCTATGGTTCTATCTTCTAGGAGTCATCCGCTCCGATACCCTAGACAAAGGATCTTCCTATTGGACTTTATAACAACCCATTTTTTAGTGAAATCAAAACAATGGTTTCAAGACCAAAAATTTAATGTGAGAATATTTATTTTATTATTTTTTTAATGTCTACAGTACGTTAGTAGTGTCGTGTAAAAAGTTCATTAAGAAGTTTTACCGTTTGCATGACTAATTTGATAAAAAGGACTAAATCGTAAAAGGTGCAAAAGTATAGTTCTATTAGCTAAAGGTATCAAATGGCTATAGAACTTTAATGTAAGAGTCCTTATGTGGTAATTAAACCATTTTGATTGTGAGTGGAGATTTATGGGTATGAATTAAGTGATTTTAAAGATTAATAATAAAGGTTAAATGTGTAATTTAGTAAATAATGTTAATTAAACTAAAGAAAAACCAGAGTATCATCTTTCTATTTTCATCTTTGCACCAAAAATAAAGTTTAGAAACTACATTGAAGAGGTTTCAAGGTTCAGCTAAGTCTTTGCTTGCATGTGAGTATAATTTGGATTCGTTTTTAATGATTTTTGTGTTTTCAGAATCGTTGTAGCTTAATCTAGCTAGCCCAGGGACTAATTTGCAAAACTGTTAAAAGGTTAGGTTTTTACATGAATGTATTCATGTGGTTTTTGGTGTTAGATGGAAGAAAATGAATCCTTGTTGGTATATAAACAACTTTTGTAAGGTGATACTTGTTGAAAATGTCAATTAGGGATTTATTTGTAAAATATGTAAGATACAGATGAAATTATGAAATGATTAATTATATGAGTTGCTATGGTTGTATATTGAATTCAGTTAGCTTTGTATGTAGATGAAATTGCATGAATTTCAATTTACGGGCTTAAGGACTAAATTAAATAAAATGAATATTGAATGGATGGAATTTGATTATTTAGATCAAGTTAAGCCTCGTAGGAATCTAGGTCAAGGCAAAGATAAAGTGTCAAACTAATCAGTCCTATTTTATCGTTTTCGTGATCGAGGTAAGTTCATAAGTTTAAATAGAGTTTTAATGTTTATGATTTAAATGCTATTATGTTATTTGTTATATTATGCTTCGATGGAAAATCCAATGATGTTACGATGACTATTGCACCCGTTTGAACCTTAGGAATATATAGGATACAAATGACATGTCATTAGGGTTACCATGTTTTGGGTGTTGGTCCTAAACGTCCTACTGATGGCTGAGTTCTGACATTTGTTGCAGATACTTGTTAGCTTGTGTGAGTAGTATCGGGTACATTCTGATCGCTTGCTTGTGTGAGCAGGCCTATTTATTGCTCGTATGAGCGATTATGTAAAGGGAAAGGAAATGATTGGTTTCAACCTTATGTTAGCACACTATGTGTGAGCTTCTCATGTATCCGATATTATTCTAAGTGGTTCAATGGGCATGTAAAGGGATTAATCGGTAAAGGTTCTAGTTGATTACCCTATGAAATTATGGGAAGGTATGAAGTATTGATGAGTAAAGTATGAATAGCCATGTTACGAAAAGTATGAATTTCATATGTATTATGATTATGAGATTTACCTTACCATGTGATGAATTTGCTAAGTTATGTTATTAAGCACTAACTTGTGTTGTTGGTGATGCTTAGGCTTGTGCCAAGCTTGTGTTGGATTGATTCATGTATATTTTTATGATTATGCGTTGAAATGGTAAGCCTTGTTCATGATTTACGAACTTCCTAAGCATTATATGCTTACGTCATTTTTCTTTCCTATGTTTTATAAATTATCGAAAGCTCGATCGGTTTGTAAGATCGTCTGAGACCTATCAGACTATCCAACGAATTTTTTGATAGATTTTGATGTTTTGAGTCAAGGTCATAATGGCATGTATAGGTGAATTATGTTTGATGAGATAGTCATTATGTTTGGCTTGTAAATGTGATTTTATGGTTGATGAGCTTTTGGCATTTTAATGCTTTGATAGTTGGTGTTGAAATGGTCAAGTAAAGTTATGTTTTGAATGACTAATTTAGAATGCTTGAATGTGATTTTGGCATGTGGTCCTTATGGTAAGTTGGTATGGAAATAGATTAAAAATGTATGGTTGATGAATAGCTAAATTATGCATATGTTTAAGAATACTTGATTGTTGTGATTGAGGTGCCTTTTGGCATATTGGTTGTATGGATAGATACTATATTGATCTAGCTTTATTATGAATGTTTTAGGTATATTTTGAAGCTTTATTGTTTGTGTAAATGACTTGTAGGTGTGAGCATGGGTTGGGTAAAAGAAATGGCTTGAAATTGACCTATTTCTTGTCCACATGGCCTATGTCTTGGGTGTGTGTCTCAGCCTTGTGTGAGACACGGCCATGCGACACGATCGTATGTCCCTTGTAGGTTTAAAAGGGTTGCAAGTCAGGTAGTTACATGGCCTATCACACAGCCTAGTACACGGCCTGACACACGGACGTGTGAGGCCATTTCGAGAGCTACACAGCTTTGCACATGGGCATGTGGCTTGGCCATATGAACCAAGTCAGAGAGTTACACAGGCACGGATATGGGCTGGGACACGGTCGTGTGTCCTTACTTCGAATGTCCACATGGCCTGAGACATGAGCATGTGTCTTAGCCGTGTGAGTCATACGACCTGGCCACACGACCATGTTACCCCTGCAGTGTGAAAATTTCTATCTTATTCCATAAAATTCTAAATGTTTCTGATTTAGTCCTGAATAGATTCTAAAGTGTTTCTAAGGCCTCGAGGGTCGAATAAGGGACAACATCCATATATATATTTGAATGGATTTTTCTATGATTATGAAAAGTTTGGAAATGATTGATTTTAAGTTACGTTTTTATGGTAATGCTCCGTAATCCTATTCCGACGACAGATACGGGTTAGGGTGTTACAGACTTGATGATGACATATTAGTCTTTCAATCAGTTTGCTCATTTTTTATTAGAATAAGGACATGTTTAGGATTTTCTACTAATACAACCTGTCTTTTCGTACTACAATTTGACCACGTAATATTGCTTAGTATTAGTTAAACATTTAGACAACCAATGGGCAACATTTGCTTCTATATTGCTTTGCGTGAAAAAACCATTTGAGGAAAATAATACAAAGTATATTAATCATAATTAATAAATTTGTTTCTTAACCAATCTATTTGAAAAATTACATATGTATATCGACAAAAATACAACACTTAGGGCACCAGATCCAACATCATGTACTTTGATATATTGAAAACTTGTGCTGTTAAGGTAGTAGGTTGAAAGTTTGCATGTTGGGTATATTACTAATGCATGATGTCACAAACTGTCCATTCCTTAATCCCAAATGGAATAACTTTGTTCGACACCATGACTACTCTTAACCATGTTTAGCCTTTCTCATGCCTTTTTTTTGTGGACTATCTTAGTTCCTATCAATGCCCTATTTCAAAGGCCTTTCACTTGGTCCGACCTTACTAGACCACTCGTATAAATTGCTTAACTCAAGGGAGGACACCCAGTCCCATTGCACATTTGGAACCAATGCATGTAAAAGGTCTAAAGCATTAACTCCATCGATGATCTTAAGCACCAACTATCATGGTCAAGTCACAAGGCATATTTGCTTAAGCCTTGGTGGAACCCAATACCAAGTCCATGCTTGCTTGATGCATCTCATGTGCCAAAACCCAAGGCATTACTCAATTGTTGGCCACTACCAACTAAGGGTCACTTTTAGCCCAGCACATTTTTGAGGCATTAGACACAACCATTATCTCTATGTTCCCATAATGCTAGTAGATGGTCCACCTACTAGTTGCTCGATGCACAATTGTGTTTCAATGCCCTTCTACAAAGCATTGTCTTATGATCCAAAATGTAGAACTATGGAATTTGGATGGATGATCTAGTGGGACCTAGAGAAATCTAGGGTCCAACCCCACCTCTTGGTACACAACGTGATGGGGGCCCATGGCTTCGAATTGTTTCGATTTTACCTTGATGAGACATTGAGCATTCTACTTACTCGATGCTTGCACACCATGTGATTTGCCATAATTTATTGTGGCAAATTAAGCTCTTTTCACTACTTAAGAGCTTGTATTCAAGTACTTTTTATGTTATTTGCATTTACTTTGAGAAATATTTATTTTTTTAGTTTAGATTGAATAAATTTAGATTTTATGATGTTTTATGACCTTTTATGTCAATCCGGGCCTAAGGAGGAGCAAACAAGTTAATCGAGTGTGTAGGATAATAACCTAAGCCAAGGAGTTAGTGGTTTGACCTGAATGTCACAATATTCAATAGGGAAGTCATGACATTGGAAGCAACCTCAACACTTAGCAAAAGTTCCAACCAAAATCCACGAGGCAAGCTACTTGACTAAAGTTGTGACACCGAGATAACAAAGTTGCGACATTTATTCAAATCCCAAAGATCAAGTAGTCAGCCCACAAAGTCGCAACATCGTCTATGGAATGTTGTGACATTGACTCAATGAGCCCAAAAATATTGCACAGGTATTTCTGTTCAATCAACCTTAGTTAACTTGTAAATTCATTTATAATCAACCTAATTAGGTTATAATACACTAACACTACAAATATTAGCTCAAAATAACAATTTAGGGAGATCATTTTAGGGTTTTAGTTAATAGTTTAGTTAGCTTTTAGATTTCTTTCAATTATTGTTCAGTTACTCTTTAGTTTTTAATCAAATTTCTTTTCAGTTTTCTTCATTGTTCTATTTTATTTTTTTGTTATTTTCTATTCAATTCAAATAGATAATAAACATCGTTCGTGGGTTAACATGGCCGTTCCATCCATCACAATTCTTGGATTCCTAGATTCTTGTGAATTTTTTATCCCTTCTCTTTTATTTTACATTGTTTTACTGTGTGATAATTGGGTAAGATCATCTGCATCTAGTGTAACACCCCTCACTTGTATTCAACGCCAGAATAGGGTTATAGAGTATTACCGGACTTACAAAACAATTAAACAAAGTATATCAAATTCACTTGCCAAATACCTATACACAAGCATTCATCAATATGTTATTCCCATAAGTACATATAATCAACCTTTATCTCAATTTCATACATCAATATATTATATCGTACCAGCTTTATGTAACATGTATAACATATGTAACAATTCATCCACTTTCATATAATTGACAATCCATTTATATAACCAGTAATTCATTCGTATAACCATTATCGGAATTATTCCCGTTGAACCTATTAGAATATCGATAGATACACAGGTGATACACACTAAATGTATTAATCGGTAATCCGTCAATTCATCATCGTATTCACTCTTTCGAGCTATAATCGGTAAACTCTTTTTGAGCTAGTGAGCAGTAAGCTCTATCGAGTTAGAAACAGTAAACTCTGATGAGCTGAGAATAGTAAGATCTTATGAGCTGATATATCGGTAAGCTCATACGAGCTGCGGTGAGTCTGCAACATATGCAGGATCTCGACCTAAACGGTAACCCTAGTGACATGTCACTCGTATCCTACGAATTCCTACGGTTCAAATGGGGCTCGATAACCATTAGAATATATCAATAGGGCATTCAAATTTCAAGTAGATCACTTACTCAATTACATACATTCATTTCAAATAATTACAAGTATTTAAAAGTTCGATTCTAATTATACGAACTTACCTCTTATCGCTCGGATAACAAATATCAACTAATCGTCAACCTTTCCTTTTCCCCGATCTAGATTCAATCCTTGCTTATCTAGATCTATATATATTTCAAAATTAGCACATTCAGTATCTGATCTAATTCAATTTAGCCTTTAATTATATTTTGGCAAATTTACACATTTGCCCCTAATGTTTCACACTTTTACAATTTAGTCCCTATCACATAAAATTGCAAATTCATGAAATTAATCACAAACCCATGCATAGTCAAATTTTAATGGAGTCCCTAACAGCCCATATCTTTGATTTATTCACACTTTTACCCACATAATTTTACATTTTACCAAATTAATCCCTTTTTGACATTTTTGTCAAAAAAATCACTTTACAAAACTAGTAAATCTATCCATCAAGATCAATTTACTCAAACATTCAACAATGGCAACATGTTAAATCTTTAACAGTTTCAAAATTGATGGTACGGGCTAGCTAGAATACAAAGCAATGATATAAAAAACGTAGAAATTATTAAAAACTGAGCAAAATTGTACTTACAAGCATGAGATTATGTTGGCCGAACCTTAACAACTCCCATGGCTTCTTTATATTTTTATTTTCGGTGAAGATGAAATAAAAAATGATGATATGCATGTTTTGTTTCATTAAATTAATCTTTAATAATTAATTTACTATATTATCCTTAAATAAAACCATTAAATCATGCATAAATAATACCCATAAATGTCCATTCACACTTCAAATGGTTTAATTACCATTTGAGGACTTCCACTTTAAAAACCATAGCTAATAAACACCTTTAGCTTATAGAACTGAACTTTTACACTTTACGCGATTTAGTCCTTTTTATCAAATTGACCATTTAAACGATAAAATTTCTTTACGAAACTTTCACGTAATTAATCTATCATGCTGTAGACCTTATGAGAATAATAAAATAAATATTTTGACTTTGGATTTGTGGTCTTGAAACCACTATTCTGATTTAACTAAAAACGGGCTGTTACATCTAGAATGACTGATAACTAAAACCTAGGAAGATTGATTGACTGAAGTAGGCGTGGTTAGCTTTGAGTTAGGGTTTGTAACCTGATTAATTAGATTAAGTTGAATAACTTGGAAAACATCTAGCTCGAAAATGATTTTCTTGCACAACAAAAAATAAATTTTTTTTTGAAAATCGACCCGATTTGTGATATTTATAAGATTAAACCCTAAAGAGAATTCATACCTAATGTTTCAGATAGATGGATCCTTTTCATTCCCGATTTTCAACCAAATGATCTTTACCGCTATTCTCATACCACAAACTACTTCAAGTTTGGGCTCGAATGATTCGAATCAAACATAGAACTAGAAATAGTTTTCTTCTCTTTAATGTGAAAATAAAAATCTCTTCTCAAAATAGAATTCGAGAGAATCATTATTATAATATATTTAATTCTTAGAGAATAAAAGTCTCTATATTTTCATGTAGAATAACGATATCTGAAAGTTGTGTAAATAGCCCTACCGTTACCATTTGTTTATAGGGAGAGAAGGTAGAACCCTTATTAAACTGTAGAAGTTTATTTTAACTAGAAAAATGAACTCCTAGTCTAACTAGGTGTATAGGGAGCTACAATCCTATTTAATAATCCTAGGGTTTTCCATCCACCCTTTTACATAAGGGGCTTTTGGCCCTCTTCCATATCGGGTCCAATTACAAGTATTGACCGGGCTTTTAACCCAATACTTTTGTAATTTGATCCAACCCAATATTTCTTTTCTATTTCCAAAAATAAACTTCAATATATTTATAATTAAATAAAATTTTCAACCCAATTCTAATTCTATTAAAATAAAGACGACTTTACCATAAAAGAATCTATGAGAAAATATATTTAATATTTTTGTATTCAACGTTTCACTATGACCAAATAATTTATTTCCATTTTGAACTTCAATTAATTTGAAAATATAAATTCATTCTTTAGGTCATTTTCATTTTCATTTTGGTGAAAACCATGTTTATTTCCAAATGATTTCATTACCCATTTTAATTTTCATATTGGTGAAAACCATAATCATTTCCAAATGTTTCCATTTCTCCATTTTCATTTAATTTAGGAGAAAACCTTAATCATTTTCAAATGCTTTCCTGTTTCTCTATTTTCGCCATTTGTATTCATTTGATTCAATATATTTTTGGTTTCAATGAGCTACCAGATGGATCGATTAGACATATGCAATTAAGACTCAAATGATTTATAATTAAGTTCTAGTGTAACAGCTCGATTTTCAATGGTGTCCGAATATGGTGGTTCCGGAACCTTATTTTTCAACTAGTGAATGAGTATGTCACATCCAAATTTTTAGACCCAAAAATATTAGATGTCTCCAAGCCCTGAAAAATTTTAGCTGCCACCGAGTAGTAAACTCTGTGGACAACTCTCATGTGTTAAATTTGGATGGGAATGGAACTAAGTTAGAGTGTTATTTGATTTAAAAATCATGAAATGACAACAAAGTAGGGATGGTTGGTTGCATGTTAATGGATTGGGGTAGAGGGTAGCCGACCAAAGGGAAATTATTAGCTAAAAAATGAACCTTATGATTACATGAGATTTAAAACATAAATTCAATCGCTTTGGGGAAAAGAGGCAGTAGTAGAGGGGATGTTTAAAACATTTTATATTTTATCTATTCTTCTTTTCTTCTCTCATATATGACTTGTTCTGTTTCCCCTTTCTAATTCCCTAAGGATGTTGAAAAAAAATCAACTTGCATGTAAAGAAAAAAATACTCCATATCTTAGCTTGTTAGAAGGAAACCAATAAAATTTCTAAACCTCTTCCCTCTTATCGTAGCTTAAATTGTTAGTAAGCAAGGGAGTGATGATTGTGATGGTTCCTCAACCGTGAGTTGGAGACGAAAAATATTCTCTTTAAATTTTCAACAAAAGCTTCATCTTTTTGTTAAATTTTTTCATGCATGTAATGTTTATCATCTTGGTTATTTTGAATTGTTCATGTATTTAGCCAATGGGAACGAGAAAACAAATCTCGAGTAGGTGGAACAGACCATTGGAGTGGAAATTTCAGTAAACTTCACTTGAAATGTACACTCTAACTTGTTTAATTAATTTTTGAGTTAAATTAAAATAGTTGTTGTCTTCATTTAATATGTCTGGATTTTTTTTATGAATTAATTGTTAAATTAGCTACTGTTAAATTTTCATTTGGGAGTATTCAAACATGTTTGAAATTTGACAATTTTATTGTTAAAATGGCAACTGTTCAGTTGTGTCTGAAAGGCATTTAAACTGTCCAAATTGTTGACAAATTTATTTCTAAAATGGCTGCTGTTCGGCGGTGTGAAAGAAATTTAAACTATCCATGTGACAGCCCAAAATTGACCCTAGTCGGAATGTGGTTTCGGGACCACAAAACCGAGGCATAAAAATAATTAAAATTTATTTTGATGCCTATAATATGTGTGCTCATGTATGACATTTTATGATGATTGATTTAGTGTTATAAAGGTGAATTCCTCTAGAAAGGACTTAGTAGTGAACTTTGAAAGTACGATAGGAAATGTGTGATGACTAATTAAAGCATGCATGCAAAATAATGGACTTGCATGTCAAATTCCCCTTTTACAAGTGATGGCGGCCATGACAAAGAGATATGGGCTAAACATGTCATGAAACATGTTTTGTTGGGCATTAGGGAGAAATAATAAACAAATAAGCATGGGTAAGAAAAGAATGAAAAAAAATGTGTGTGAGAGTAGCATTCCCCCATTGCCGTGCAACCAAGAAGAGAAAACAAAAAATTTGTTCATCCTTTTCTCTCCTTTTGGCCGAAAATACTACGAGGAGAAGAGATTTTGCTTCATTTCCTTTGTTTAGAAGAGATCTAGAAGGATATTTGGCTAAACTTGCATCAAGATTGAGGTATGTATGAGGTTGTGTCATGAGATTCATGCATATTTTAGTTGCCAACTTGATGTTCATGTTAGCCATGGTTCAAATCCTTGTTATGCCATGGAAGTGGTATTTGGTCAAGGTTGGTATTGTGATAAAGCCATTGCATGTTAAGTGTGAAGCTTGATGATGATGCATGCAATGATGGATTGTCTACTCTTGAAATTTCTTTGTAGCCATCTTGAGTAAGACTTTGAGTTTTCTTTTGTTTAACCATGATTGAAGATGAAAGGGCATGATTGTGATGTATTCGCCATGATGCATTCATGAGCATGGTTCATGCTTCTTGCATGTTAGTTAAAATTTGTGTTTTGGATGGCTATATGGACACCTTGAAATTCGCCATGCTCATATATGTATATATATGTTTGCACATGATGTTTTGGTTATGAAGTAAGTGATGAATATGTTTGTTTAAAGAAGAAGATGTTGAAGAATGTTTGTGAAATTGCAAGCACATTCGCCTAGCACACATATGAGTGCTTGATGCTATATTATAAGTTTTGAGCTACAATATACAAAGCATTAACTAGTAAAATGCATGCTGTTTTTGTGTGGTATTAAGTGCATAATTGGCCTCAACATGGACATGTATATTCGGCCTTAGGGAGCCTATTGATGGCCTTAGCTTTTCCTTGATGCTCGAATGAATTGTATTGAATTGCTTGATGTAGTATAAAATGTGCATGACCATTGTGTATTCAAGCGAAAGGGTAGCCATATGACCATTTAAACTCCTTGTCATATTCGCCATAAGCTAGCACAATGAGGTTTTAATAAATTGAATTTGTTTGAATTAGCTCAAGAGCTTAGAGGGCCACAATTGGACAAGGGGAAGGAAAAAGTGATCGAATAGCCGTAAAAGCCGTTCGACAACATCCGAGGTAAGTCCTCAAGAAGTGACCCTACTTGAATTATGTGAAATGAAATATGGATGTGTATTGATTATTGATTTATGTGTGTATGAGTATTTGAATGATACCCGGCTAAGTCCCAAGGCGATTATGCTTGTGATTATATTTGCGTTTGAGCCTTAGTAACGAAAATGAAATATGAATGTCTAATGATTATTGATGCATGTGTGCATGAGCAATTGAATGATATCCGGCTAAGTCCCAAGACATTTATGCTGGAAATTATATCCGGTTAAGACCAAGGCAATTGTGCTAGTGGCTACATCCGGCTAAGACCAAGGCATTCGTGCGAGTCATTCTATCCGGGCTAAGACCAAGGTATTCGTGCACGTGGTTATATCCGGTTGTATTCAAGAAGCTTGGGCTGGAGGTGAGTGTTGGTTGCTGTAATAAATTCAATTAGTACGCTCGAAAGGCCCAAAGAATAAGGTATGTTTATATGTGCATTGGAAAGTCGACATGTTTGAGCAACATTCGCTCAATCGACTAACAATTTCAGCTATTGAATAGGTTGATACCTTATGAAAGTATATAATGATGAAGTGGGAAGTAAGAATGATTATGTGAATGTGTATTAATGAAATGATGCATTTGACTATGTGAATGTATTGCTTTAATTAAAGCTGATTTTATTCCTTGAGACTTACTAAGCATAAAAATGCTTACCCGTTGCTTTGGCTCTCTGTTTTATAGATTTTGCTCGATAGCAATCGGATTTGGGATCATTAAAGTCAAGTCATCCACACTATCAACGCCTCCATTTTGGTATAAATTTTTGGTTGAACTTTGAAATGGCATGTATAGGACTACCCTTTGTTGGTTTAAATATGCTGTGATGTATATGTGTTCGCCATGCGAAAATGGCTCGTAAAAGTGAAGTACTGAACTTAGACTATTTGCGGTTTGTATATATATATATGGTGTCATGATGTGATTATGGATTGGAAGTGGGAATGTTGGTCACATGATCAGCCATTGGTATGGTTAAAATGATCATATGTGAACCTATGTATGGCAAGACTAGTTGGTTCATGGAGACTACAAAATAGGTAAGACCTACCTTCAAAACAGATGCTGCCAGCTGCGGTGACGTGAATGTGAAAAATCACCAAAATTTGTAGGGATGGTATTAAATAGTGAATAAGCTATGTAAATGAACCTTGATGAGTCTATTTTCATATGGAAGAAACGAAATGGTCATAGGAGTTACATGTTAAGAGATATTAAAGCTATTGTGAGACAGGGCCAGAATGGTTTCTGGGTCCCCTGTCGCAACTTTAAAAATTTACTATAAATTATCCAGAAAGAATTAGGAGTCATGCCTTATATGTAAAGATTCCATTTTGAGTCTAGTTTCATTAGAAACAAACGGCACCAGTATTAAATCCCTGTGCAGAGAGATATTCAAGTTGTAACGCGCGAAGGTCAAAGCAGTCGATCCCTGTAACATGGGTAACTTTAACTAATAAACTGTACCAATTGGCCTGACCAAAAATTCTAGAAATAAATCCATGGATGGATATATGAGTCTAAATTCATGGAAAATTTACGAAACCAGTTTCTGAGTTTTGGAACTCGAGATATGATTTTTAACGCGACGGTGACGCAGTTTTCCAGCCTGACTGGAAATGTCAAATTGGTGGGCAAAATATGTGGACTTGGCTTGTTAACCCCTCGTGTCCAACACCGGCGATGGTCTCGGGTTCGGGGTGTTACAATCCAAATTGATGATGAAATTACATGTTAAGTTTCATGATTTTTACCATGATGAATTGTTGTTCGATTTAAACAAATCGTAATAGAATTTGCATGATTGAATCTCAAATTTAATTTGTCGAAATCTTGTTGTCTGATCAACCTTATACATATTAAAACACATTTCTACAGGAGTTTTGAATGTCTTAGTATAGCCGTTCAGAACAACCCCTGAACATGTAAACTTACACTATTATTTTGTCCGATTTTAGCATTTTAAGTGTTATCCGTTTAGGGACGACTTGAATGTGAAATTTGCTTGTAAATATGCTGAAATTTGCTTGTAAATATTCTGAATCTCTGTTTTTCATTGCTAATTGAAACAACCATTGTAAGTGCAAATTGTAGTATAAATGCCAAGTGTATTTGAATCTAGTAGGTTGTTTAACAACAACTTATTTGTTTTATTTATGTTGTCCAATCTTGGACAAAATGTATGTACTACTATGCTTAAAAGCAATATATTTCTTGCAATGATATGCTACCCATATTATGCAAATAATGAGGCTGTTTGATGCGATTTTTATACTACCTATATGGTGTCAAATTTTGTCCATTTTTGGGAGTAATAAGGCTACCTGAATTGGCATAAGGATGTGGTTTGTTGGTGCAATTTTTGGCAGTCCATATGAGGTTTAATGCTAATTGTAACAGTCCGTTTTTGGTCAAATCAGAATAGTAGTTTTGGGACCACAATTTTGAAGTTAGAATAATTATTTTATTATTATTTCAATGTCTACCACATGAAAATATGATTGTGTGAAATTTTTGTTAAGAAATTTATCATTTGAGTGTTTAATTTGATAAAAAGGACTAAATCACGTAAAGTGCAAAAGTGTTGTTCTATTAGTTAAAGGTATTCAATATTTATAGAACCATAAAGTTAAGGTCCTTATGTTGTAATTAGATCACTAATAGTTTGAGTGGACAAATATGGTCATTAAAATGATATTATAAAGGTTAAAGAATAAGGTTAATTTTGTAAATTGGTAAATAATGATAATTAAAAACAAATAAAATAAGCTATCATCTTTTCTTCTTCATTGTGGAATTGATTAATAGGGCTAGAAGAAGCCATTTTTATATTCTTCGTTTGGCTAGGCTATTTTGCTCATTAAGGTATGATTTTTGTCCCGTTTTTAATGATTTCTATTTTTTGAAATCGTTGCAACTAGGTCTAGCTAGCCCAGGGACTATTTTGCAAAACTATTAAAGATTTTCAATGTTGTCATTGATGAATACATGAGTATTTTGATGTTTAATGATAGATTATGAATGTTTGATGATAGTTATACAAGTTTTGTTAAGTGATTTTTAGTGAAAATACAAATTAGGGATTAAATTATGAAATGTGGAAACTTTGTGGTTAAAAATGTGAAATAAATGAAAAATATGGGCTGCTAGGGACCTAATTGAAATTTGGCTAGCATGGGTTAGTATTGAATTGCATGAAATTGTGTTTTTATGAAATAAGGACTAAATTGTAAAAGTCGTGAAACATAAGGGGCAATTGTGTAAAAATGCCTTAAAGTGAATTTTGGAATAAATTGAATAGAGGGATAACAAAATAAGCTAATTTTGATTACATATAGATCAAGAAAAGCGAAACTCAGATCTAGATCGAGGGAAAAACGAAGTTCTCGACTAATCGACCAGTTTAGCCGATTTTACGTCTGAGGTACGTTCGTATGTAATAAGCATTGTTATAATTATGTTTTAAAAGCTTTGCTATTGTATAAAATGTGAATTCCAGACTATGGACATATTCGAAAATGATTTGACGATGATTCGGCATTCAAAATCCCGGTTGAACCTTAGGAGTAAATTTGGATACTAGTGACATGTCATTAGGGGATTATTGTGATTATGTGATCCGGGTGCTGGGCCTGTACATCTTACTGGTGGCTGAGTATACCAGCATGTGTTGCGGTTACTTGACAGCTTGTGTAAGCAACACCTTGTAGCCACATCTTGACCCATAGCTTGTGTGAGCTGGCCCGTTGATAGCTTTAGTGTGAGCAGTATATGTGATATGAGATTGAGATAGCTTCGGCTATATATGTGGCACTTCCGGTGCGATTTTCCCATGTATCCGATAGTATTTCAAATGGTTCAACAGGTAAATGAAAGACGTGGTTGTGTATGAGATTGATACAAGATGGTATAGGTATGTACATGAACCATAGAAGTTATGAAGTTCATACATAAGCTTATAATTGAAAAAGTGAAAGGTTCGTTAATTAATGAACTACATGTTGATATGTTCAAATTGATGATTTGTATATTTATGTTAAGATTGAGTTTATTTCATACGAGCTTACTAAGCTATAAAGCTTACTTTGTTTATTTTCCCATGTTTTATAGTGAATTCAAAGCTAGCTCGGATTTGGGGATCGTCGGAGACTCCATCACACTATCCATCTATCAATTTGGTAATTTTTGGCTTGTGTTTTGGTCATATGGCATGTATAGGAATATGGTCATTTTGATATGTATTTTGGTAATGAATTTTGTCATTTGAATTGGCTTGTGAATTGCTATGTTTTAGTTTGTATATATATAGCCATGAGATTTGGCTTATTTTGGTTGTTTTGGATGTATATGTATATATGTGAAAATGGTCTATGATGTGGTTCATAATTTCTTGCAAATGGTTTGTGGTAATTTAGCATTTAAGGTAGCTAATGGTTGGAAATGGTTATTGTATGGTTGTAATTTTAGGTATGGTAAAACGTTTGGTTGAAATAATGCATATAAGTGTTTTTTGATTAATGTGTATAGAGAATGGGAGTATTGAATGAGCATGAATTATGTTTGAATTGGTTGGTTTGAAATGCCTATTGATGCTATGTATTGGTGCCTTTGAGTTTGATGTAGGTGAGTATAAGTTTGGGTGGTGAAATGGCTTGGTAAATAGTCTATTTTTGTCCACATGAGAAGAGACACGAGCGTGTGTCTCAGCCGTGTATGATACACGATCATGTATACGACCGTGTGTCCCTTGGTGATGAAATTAAAAACAAGTCAGTATGCTCCGCATGGCTTCATACACAGGCATGTGACTTGGCCGTGTGGCATAAGTCAGTATACCCTGTAAGTTTGGCACGGCCTAGCACACGGTTTGACACATCGATGTGTAGGGCCATTTCTAAGGCACACGGGCTAGCCGCACGAGTGTGTGTGTTAGCCGTGTGACCCAAGTCAGAGAGTTACACAGGGTCAGGCATGGGTTAAAACATGGCCTTGTGACACAGGCGTGTGTCCCCTATTTTTGAGAAAATTTTCTAAGTGTTCTATAAGTTTTCAAAGTTATCGATTTAGTCCCGAATCACTTCTAAAGCATGTTTAGGGCCTCATAGGCTCGTATTAGGGACATTTTGATTGAGATTGAATGATGATTGCATGAAATGTTATAATGTATGCAAAGTGAATGGTTAATTGTTTTACAAGTCTGGTAATGCTCTATAACCCTATTTCGGTGTTGAATATGGGTGAGGGGTGTTACATTTGTTGGTATCAAAGCTACAGTTTAGTCGATTCTCAGACTAATGTAGGATGTGTGAGAGTCTAGCTATACATGCCATATATATCCTGTGATAGTGTGATGACTCCTGACAATTTAAATTGTGTTTTCGTATAGTAAATGAATCCCAATCGAGCTGTAGCTGACGATGTCGAAAGTAATGCGCCAGCTCCTATTCAAGGAGCAGCGCTGTCTGAATCTAGAAATGTATCAAGTAGTCATGGAGGAGAGGATAAAAAGGCCTTTTTTGCTAATGATGAACGAGTGGTTCACACAATTTTTTTCGAAAAAATCTGGTTGCTCAACAACCTCCACCGCCACCTAATCCTCAATTGGTTCTTATAGCCCCTTAAGTTGTGGAACTTTAATGATTGAATAATTTCCAGTTGATAAAATATGAAAATATGGGCCGGAGAGTTCAAAGCTACCGTTGATGATGATCCCGAGAAAGTTAAACTTTGGCTTGAAAACACTATTTGGGTATTTGATGAATTGTCGTGTATGCCAGCCGAGTGTTTAAAGTGGGCCATTTCATTATTGAGAGACACAACGTATCAGTGGTGGAATACTTTAATGTCTGTGGTACCAAGAGAAAGAGTGACCTGGGAATTCTTTCAGACTAAGTTCCGAGAGAAATACATAAGTCAACGATTTCTTGATCAAAAGCACAAAGAGTTTTTAGAATTGAAACAGGGCCGAATGACTGTAACTAAGTACGAAAGAGAATTTGTACGGTTGAGAAAGTATGCTCGAGAGTATGTTTCTACTGAAAAAATCATGTGCAAGCGGTTTGTTGATGGGTTGAATGAGGATATTAAACTTCTAGTCAAAATTCTAGAATTGAAAGAGTTTGTTGTCCTGGTTGATAGAGCTTGCAAAGCTGAGGAGCTTAGCAAAGAAAAGAGAAAAGCAGATTCAGAGGCTAGAAACTTGAGAAAAAGGTCGATGAATAAGCCATATCAATCATCGTCAAAGAAATTCAGAGATTCGCTTAATCGTCTAAATGTTTCAATTGAGCATTTGAGCAGAGATCATGGAAAACAATGTGGCATCCTGGTGAATGTGTGAGAAATTATAGATCCGAAATTATAGATCTGAATGTTAACAATGTGGAAGACATCATCCTGGTGAATTTAGAATGAATAATCGAGCTTGTTTTAAATGTCGTTCACAAGATCATTTCATACATGATTGCCTAGAGTTAGCTGAGAAAGATAAAATTAAAAATACAAGACCGAATAACGCAGCCACTAGAGGGAGGCCACCAAGAAATGCGGGAAATATGAGTGGTAATCGCGGTACTACAAGAGATTCTATAGTAAGATTCGAGGCTAGAGCACTTACTAGAGCTTACGCTATTCGTGCTCGCGAAGAAGCGTCATCACCCGGTGTTATTACTGTTACATTTTCTCTTTACGACACTAAAGTGATTGCTTTGATTGATCCTATTGACTCATTCATATATCTGTATGAATTTAGTGTTTAGTAAGAAATTGCCTGTTGAATCTACTAAGTTTGTGATTAAAGTATCGAACCCCTTAGGCAAGTATGTTTTAGTTGATAAAGTTTACAAGAACTGTCCTTTAATGACTCGGGGTTACTATTTTCTGGCTGATTTGATGTTTTTGCTATTTGATGAATTCGATGTAATTCTGGGTATCGATTGGTTAACTCTACATGATGCTGTTGTGAATTGTAGACGAAAGATCATTGAATTGAAATATCTGAATAGTGAAATTATTTGAATTGAATCAGATGAATTGAGTGAATTGCCTGCTGTGATTTCATCTATGTCAGCTTAGAGATGTGTGAGAAAAGGGTGCGAAGCTTATCTTGCTTATGTTTTAGATACAAAAGTGTCTGAATTGAAGATTGAATCAGTGCCTGTAGTCTGTAAATATCCGGATGTATTTCCAAAAGAATTACTGGGGTTACCACCGGTAAGAGAGGTTGAGTTTGCTATTGAGTTAGTACCAAGAACTTCACCGATATCGATAGCTCCGTACAATATGGCTCCGATCGAATTAAAAGAGTTGAAATCTCAGTTGCAAGAGTTAACAGATAGAGGTTTTGCAAGACCTAGTTTTTCACCCTGGGGTGCGCCAGTATTATTCGTAAAAAAGAAAGAAGGGTCAATGAAAATGTGTATTGATTATCAACAGCTCAACAAGGTTACAATAAAGAATAAGTATCTATTGCGAAGAATAGATGATTTGTTTGATCAGTTGAAAGGGGCAATAGTGTTTTCAAAGATTGATTTGAGATTTGACTATTATCAGTTGCGAGTTAAAGATTCAGATGTGCTGAAAATTGCATTCAAAATGAGGTACGAACATTATGAATTTCTCGTTATGCCTTTTAGATTAACTAATGCTCCTGCAATCTTTATGGATTTGATGAACTAGATTTTTATACCGTATTTAGACAAATTTGTGGTTGTGTTCATGGATGACATTCTGATCTATTCATGAGATGAGTCTGAGCATGCCAAGCATTTGAGGATTGTGCTACAAACCTTGAGAGATAAGAAATTGTATGCTAAATTCAGTAAATGTGAGTTTTGGCTCAGAGAAGTTGGATTTTTGGGGCACATTGTTTCAATGGAAGGTATACGGGGTGATCCAAGCAAGATTTCAACATTTATTAACTGGAAACCATCGAGGAATGTATCTGAAGTTAGAAGTTTTCTAGGGTTAGCTAGTTATTA
The DNA here is from genome assembly GCF_025698485.1 of Gossypium arboreum. Taxonomy (NCBI): domain Eukaryota; kingdom Viridiplantae; phylum Streptophyta; class Magnoliopsida; order Malvales; family Malvaceae; genus Gossypium; species Gossypium arboreum. The sequence continues at coordinate 49,341,153 of NC_069082.1, forward strand.
TCGATGTTTTGTCAAAGGATTTTCAATGATTGCTACACCGATGACCAGATTGCTACAGAAAGATGGAAAATTTGAGTGGTCCGAGAAACATCAACAGAGTTTCGATCAATTGAAAGCATTGTTAGCCGAAACACCAGTCTTGGTTCAACCTGATTCGGGTAAAGAGTTTGTGATTTATAGTGACGCGTCATTGAATGGTTTGGGTTGCGTTTTGATGCAAGAAGGAAAAGTTATAGCTGATGCCTCCAAATAGTTAAAACTACAAAAGAACTATTTGACGCATGATTTAGAATTGGCCGCTATTGTATTCGTATTGAAATTGAATGGTCTGAGAAACGTCAACAGAGTTTCGATCAATTGAAAGCATTGTTAACCGAAGCACCAGTCTTGGTTCAACCTGAGTTGGGTAAAGAGTTTGTGATTTATAGCGACATGTCAATGAATGGTTTGGGTTGCGTTTTGATGCAAGAAGGAAAAGTTATAGCTTATGCCTCCAGACAGTTGAAACCGCATGAAAAAAACTATCTGACGCACGATTTAGAATTGGCCGCTATTGTATTCACATTGAAAATTTGGCGACATCATTTGTACGGTGAAAAATGCCACATCTTTGCCGATAAAAAAAGTTTAAAGTATATAATGAATCAGAAAGATTTGAATTTACGACAACGAAGATGGCTCGAGTTGTTGAAAGATCACGAGTTAGTAATTGATTATCATCTGGGAAAAGCAAATGTGGTGCCAGATGCTTTGAGTAGAAAATCTCTGTTTGCTTTGGGAGCGATGAATACGAGACTGACCTTATCCGATAATGGTTTGATTCTGAAAGCTAAACCTATTTTTCATCAGCAAGTTTGTGAAGCTCAAAAGTGTGATACTGAGTTACAAGCTAAAAGAGAATGTGAGTCAAATAGTGATTCAGACTATCAGATCGGAGCCAATGATTGTTTAATGTTCCGAAACAGAATCTGCGTACTAAAGAATTCCGAACTCATCATAAAATTTTGTATGAAGCACATAGCGGTTGTTTATCTGTACACCCGGGGAGTACTAAAATGGACAATGATTTGAAATAGTTGTATTGGTGCCCGGGCATTAAATGAGACGTTTCAGAATTTGTATCGAGATGTCTAGTTTGTCAACAAGTCAAAGTTAAACATCAAGTGCCATCAGGATTGTTACAACCTCTGATGATGCCAGAATGGAAATGGGATAGAGTTATGATGGATTTCGAATCGAGATTACCCTTGTCTCTAAAAAAGAAAGATGCTATCTGGGTAGTTGTTGATCGACTAACAAAGTCTGCACATTTCATTCCAATACGTACTAATTATTCACTTGCTAAATTGGCTGAGTTGTACATATCTGAGATGTTTAGATTGCACGGGGTGCCAGTTTCGATTATTTTAGATAGAGATCCTAGGTTTACATTGTGAATTTGGAATAAATTGCAAGAAGCTCTGGGTACGAAGTTGAATTTTAGTACAGTATTTTATTCGCAAACTGATGGACAGATGTTGAGATTCAACCCGATATGACATTAACGAAGAACCGATCAGAATTTTAGTTCGAGACGTTAAAGAGTTGAGAAATAAACTGATCACGATTTTCATGTGACAGGTTTCAAATATTTATAAAGAATGGTTCTTGAAACTAACTATTGTCACGATATAGGTAAGTGTACCTATCGAACAGTAGTATAGTTTTAGCAAGACCGGATTGTCGAACCCAAAGGAACTAAAAGTAGTAGTAATTATTGTCTTTTTATTATCTAGTCTAAGAATAAGGGGGTTTTGTTTTAACTAACTAATTATCTAAACTAAGAATTCGCAGAAAGTAGAATTAGGGGATTACTTTTGGAATATGATTGAATTAAGACAATACCTAAGGAAAAATCCACCTAGACTTTACTTGTTATTCTGGCTCCGAATCAGACGATTTATTCATTTAACTTGTCCCGTAGAGATACCTAAGTTATATTATTATCCCTATTCAGGACTAATAACATCTAATCCCTAGATTGAATAATTGGGACTTTTCTCTAATTAACACCCTGGGGTTGTATTAACTCGATCTATGGATCCCCTTATTAGGTTTCACCCTAATTCGGCAAAATCTTGTCACCCTATGTCTAGGTGCGCAATCAACTCCGCTTAATTATGGCAAATGTACTCTTAGACAGGTTCTATTCCTCCTCTAAATAAGAGCTTATCTTGAATCAGTATCCTGGGATATCAAAACAAGAATTAAGAACACATAATTAAGAACAAGTTAAATATTTATCATACAATTCAGAAAATAATAACAAGATTCGTCTTAGGTTTCATTCCTCTTAGGTATTTAGGGGATTTAGTTCATAACTAAAAAGGAAGACATCTCAGAAGAATAATGAATAGAAAACATAAAGAAAACCTAAAACTCCTAAAGGGAAATTGAGGGGAGATCTTCTATCTTGATGGTGACTCTGGCTTCTGAGATGGATCAATCGACTTCCCTTAAGCAGTTCCCTGCCTCCTTCTCTCTGTGTCCCTTTTCCTCTTTCTTTAGGGCATATTTATAGGCTTTAGAATGCCTAAAACCCCTCAAAATTAGTCTTTTCCGAATTGGACTCAACTTGGACTCGGCAGGGCCATGTCTGTGTGAGTCGTGCTTCTATTCTGCCAGATTGACACGGCCGTGTGGTATGCCCGTGTGAGGAAGTCTAGGCCATTTTGGTTTTGTACTTTGGCCCATTTTCTCTATTTTTGGCTTGTTTCTCGTTCCTTTCGCTCTCCTATGGTCACCTAAGAATAAAACATGAAATTAAGGCATTAGGAGCATCGAATTCACCAATTCTAAGGAAAAATCATCCATAAAATGCGTTAAGCATGGGGTAAAAATATGTATAAATTAAAGTTTATCAAATACCCCCACACTTAAGCATTTGCTTGTCCTCAAGCAAAATTCTCAACTCATAATCAAAATAAATTCTTCTCAACCTATAATTTCTATCGATAATATCTCAAATAATCCATAGGTAATCATATATTGAAAATTCAACTGGAAGAACATCAAAGTTTTAAACATTCCAAGTTGAGTATTTAATCATGCAAAACTTTAGGCATTTCCCCTTATCTAAGTGGTTACCTCGATCCGAAATCTCACGGAGCTTAACATCCTCACTAAAGATTCACTCAAATCACTCAAAGTGTTTAAGGACAATGTAAGTAGTACTCATTAGTCAATATGAAAAGTTATTACCATAGGCTTGTATGAAAATCACATCTCCACCACTATAAATTGAGATGATCCATCAATCAAAAGGTCTTTAGAGGGTTGTAACGTGGCTTTGGTTAGGGGGTGTGGTCATAAGCTGAAAGAAACGGTTAGAATCGAGATTGAATTGAAAAATCACTTAACTAGAAAAAGATTTAATCATCACTTACGTACAACAGAGCTTCTTCTCAGAATATGGAATTTAAATACTTAAGCTAAAAAAAACAAAAGATTACTACTAATGAGTATACACAAATTTTTTTTAAGAACAAGTTAAATAACATAGACTAACTATTAAGAAAAAGACATAGCTGAGTAACTATTTCAATTCAAATCTCGACAAAAATAAGGATCAAATTTAATTTAGGGGATTTCAACAATAATGGGTTAAGGGTTAATATTACGGGTAATACAAAAAAAATGGGTTCTTAGGCTCAAAGGGGTTCACTAGGGTTTAATTTTGGAGGTAGGTTTTTCATGGCATGAGTGGGTTAATCCTAAGTGCCTTAATCATTTTGACATATCAAATCAAATGGTGTGGTCTTGACATGCATAATCAAGCAAGTTCTAGAATAACAGTTCAATACTAACGCACTCAAAGCAATAATAAAAGTGAGCATGAAAGAATTAATAGATGCTCAAAAGGCTAAAAAATCTCACAAAAATTATGGCTTTTTAATGTTTAAAACTTGTGAATTCCAACTCAAAGTAATACCTAAACTTTGGGGAAACAACCTAAAATTTTAAATTCTTAAAAATAAACTTATCATGCTTGATTCTCTAATGTCTTAAAGTTTAAACAATCAATGCATAAATGCCTATGTTTTAATTCAAGATATATCAATAAAAACCATAAATCAATCAAAATTTATCCTAAATATGATATGAGAGCTTTTCAAGAGAACAAGACAGTCATTTAGGGATTTTACTGATAATGAAATGAATACCCTCACGCTTAAGATGGACATTGTCCTCAATGTACAAAGATAGATATAAGAATATAGAAATAAGATAGGGAGAGGAGTGAAACTTCCTGAGTGATGAGTGAATTTCCTTGAACTGGAGTTTTGGAGAATAATCGGCATGAGGGTGGAGAAGGATACTCCATCAGTGATAGAGGTTCATTAGTCCATAAGTCCTGTGCCAAAAGAATATTATATCTGAAGTTGGTTATGATCGTGGTCGAGTAGGACATGGCAGTCGTCGAGAACCTTTCTTAGTGGAGTTTCGAGTTCCTGAGTAATAGTGAGCTGTGGAGCTCTTTATAACTGTGATAGAATCAGGAACTCTTTTAGGAAATATATAAGGAAGGGTAAGTATTCAATAGGAATTAGCCAAAATTAAAATTTGTAAAATAATAATTATAAGTCTTAATAAAAATAAGATGAAAGAAAAATAAAAACTAGTCTTAAAATAAAATAAAAGTAAAAATATAAAATAATAAATAAATGTTTTTAAACATCTTCATCGCTAAATGGTTCGCGAGGTGGGGGTGGCGATGAGATATGGAGGTGTTGACAAATCTGCTGTAGAGTAGCATCAATGTTATCAAATCGTTGAAAACACTGCTGCTTGAATCGAGTGAGGCGCTCAAAGATGTTAGCATATGACTCTGCCGCATGAACTGGATGAGAGGGTGGTGGTGGCTGAGACGGTGGGTCCTCGTGTTGTGGGGGGACATCATCAGTAATGTCCTCGGGGGCCTCCTCCTCGGTAGATTGGGTGAGACGATATTGAGGAGGGTAGGTTCCTCGGTGCTTTTTTATCATCCTCATGCTAAGCAAGTAAGAAGGATGCGGTTTGGGTCGTGGTAGATCGATTGACTAAGTCGGCCCACTTTGTCCCCGTACGTACGGATTTTTCAATTGACAAATTAGCTGAATTGTACGTTTCTCAGATTGTGAGATTACACGGGGTGCCTATTTCCATCGTGTCGGATAGAGATCCGAGATTTACCTCGCGATTTTGGAAAAAGTTACAAGAAGCTTTGGGTACCAAGTTGCATTTCAAAGACCGCCTTTCACCCCAAACCGATGGTCAATCCGAGCGGATAATTCAGATACTTGAGGATATGTTAAGATGTTGCGTCCTCGAGTTTAGTGGTTTATGGGAACGGTATTTGCCGTTGATTGAATTCGCTTACAACAACAGCTTTCAATCAAGTATTAAGATGGCACCCTACGAGGCCTTGTACGGTCGTAAATGCCGTACACCATTGTTTTGGACTGAGCTCGGTGAAAGCAAGATTTTCGGTGGATTTGATTAGGGATGCTTTGAGCAGAAAGTGAAAGTAATCCGTGAAAGTCTGAAGATAGCCTCCGATCGTTAGAAGTCGTACGCGGACCTGAAGCGTAAGGATATCGAGTATCAGGTGGGTGATAAAGTGTTTCTCAAGGTATCGCCTTGGAAAAAGATACTCGATTCGTACCGTAAGGGCAAGTTGAGCCCGAGGTTCGTTGGGCCATATGAGATATCCGAGCGAGTCGATCCAGTGGCATATCGTTTGATTTTGCCCCCTGAACTCGAAAAGGTTCACGATGTCTTTCACGTTTCGATGCTTTGACGCTATAGATCCGATCCATCGCACGTGATTAGTCCATCAGAAATTGAAATTCAAGCTAATATGAGTTATGAGGAAGAACCGATTCGTATCCTATCACGAAAGTGAAAGAGTTGTGAAACAAGCGGGTTCCGCTAGTAAAAGTGTTATGGCTCAAGCACGGGATAGAAGAAGCTACTTGGGAGACCGAGAACTCTATGAAAGAGCGATATCCAAACCTATTTACGGTAAGATTTTCGGGACGAAAATTTCTTAAGTGGGGAGAGTTGTGACAGCCCAAAATTGACCCTAGTCGGAAGGTGGTCTCGGGACCACAAAATCGAGGCATAAAATAATTAAAAATTTATTTTGATGCCTATAATATGTGTGTGCTCATGTATGACATTTTATGATGATTGATTTAGTGTTATAAGGGTGAATTCCACAAGAAAGGACTTAGTAATGAACTTTGAAAGTATGATAGGAAATGTGTGATGACTAATTAAAGCATGCATGCAAAATAATGGACTTGCATGTCAAATTCCCCTTTATAGGTGGTGGCCGGCCATGACAAGGAGGATGGGCTAAACATGTCATGAAACATGTTTTGTTGGTGCATTAGGGTGAAATAATAAACAAAGGTGTATGGGTGATAAAAAATGAAAAAAAATGTGTGTGAGTGTGGTAATCCCCCATTGCCGTGAGTTGTAGAGAAGGAAAGAAAAAATTTTGTTCATCCTTTCTTTGAGCCAAAACTAAGGAAGAAGGAGGATTTTTGCTTCATGCTTGGTTTGGAAGAGATCTAGAAGGAGATTTGGCTAAGTTTGCATCAAGATTAAGGTATGTATGAGGTTGTGTTAGGAGTTTCATGCATGTTTTGGTTGCTAACTTGATGTGCATGTTAGCCATGGCTCAAATCTTTGTTAAGCCATGGAAATGGTATTTGGCCAAAGTTGTTATGGTGATAAAGCCATTGCATGCTAAGTGTGAAGCTTGATGATGATGCATGCAATGATGGATTGTCTACTCTTGAGTAAGATTTTGAGCTTTCTTTTGTTTTATCATGATTGAAGTTGAAAAGGAGCATGATTGTCATATTCGCCATGATGCATTCATGAGCATGGTTCATGCTTCTTGCATGTTAGTTAAAATTTGTGTTTTGGATGGCTATGGACACCTTGAAATTGCCATGCTCATATATGTATATATATGTTTGCACATGATGTTTTGGTTATGAAGGAAGTGATGAATAAGTTTGTTTAAAGAAGAAGATGTTGAAGAATAATTGTGAAATTGTAAGCACATTCGCCTAGCACACATATGAGTGCTTGATGCTATATTGTAAGTTTTGAGCTACAATATGCAAAGCATTAACTAGTAAAATGCATGCTGTTTTGTGTGGTATTAAGTGCATAATTGGCCTCAACATGGACAAGTATATTCGCCTTGGGTAGCCTATTGAAGGCCTTAGCTTTTCCTTGATGCTCGAATAAATTGTATTGAATTGCTTGATGTAGTATAAAATGTGCATGACCATTGTGTATTCAAGCTAAAGGGTGGCCATATGACCATTTAAATTCCTTGTCATATTCGCCATAAGCTAGCACAATGAGGTTTTGATAAATTGAATTTGTTTGAATTAGCTCAAGAGCTAAGAGGGCCACAATTGGACAAGGGAAGGAAAAAGTAATCGAATAGCCGTAAAAGCCGTTCGACAACATCCGAGGTAAGTCCTCAAGAAGTGACCTTACTTGAATTATGTGGAATGAAATATGGATGTATTGATTATTGATTTATGTGTGTATGAGTATTGAATGATACCCGGGCTAAGTCCCAAGGCGATTATGTTAGTGATTATAATTGTGTTTGAGCCTTAGTAACGAAAATAAATATGTATGTCCAATGATTATTGATGTATGTGTGCATGAGAAATTGAATGATATCCGGCTAAGCCCAAGACAATTATGCTGGAAATTATAACCGGGTTAAGACCAAGGCAATTGTGCTAGTGGCTACATCCGGCTAAGACCAAGGCATTCGTATGAAGTCATTCTATCCGGCTAAGACCAAGGCATTTGTGCAAATCGTGATATCCGGGTTAAGTCCCGTGAGGCCTTGGTGCGGGTTACCATAACCGGGCTATGTCCCAAGGCGATTGATCGAGTAGCGACATCCGGTTAAACTCGAAGGTATGTGATTTGAAAATTATAAGCTTGCTGGAAAATTTCAGCTAATGCACTTGTGAAATTTCCCAATGACAAGGTAAGTGCGGTGTGTGCTTTGCGCTAGGAGTAAGAGCGTGAATATCCGCTCCTATGATGGAACGAGTTATCGGCCTTAATGAAGCCGTTATTTGTGTATGAACATAAGAGTTGGGATGGTGAAGTAAGTATGATTATGTGAATGTGCATTAATGAAATGATGCATTTAACTATGTGAATGTATTGCTGTAATTAGAGTTGATTATATTCCTTGAGACTTACTAAGCATAAAATGCTTACTCATTGCTTTGGCTCTCGGTTTTCTAGATTTCGCCGATAGCAATCGGATTCGGGATCGTTGAAGTCAAGTCATCCACACTATCAAGCCCCCATTTTGGTATAAATTCTTGGTTGAACTTGAAATGGCATGTATAGGACTACCCTTGTTGGTTTAAATATGTTATGATGTATATGTGTACGGCCATGCGAAAATGGCTCGTAATAGTGAAGTATCAACTTAAACTATTTGCGGTTTGTATATATATATATGGTGTCATGATGTGACTATGAATTGGAAATGGGAATGTTGGTCACATGATCAGCCATTGGCATGGTTAAAATGATCATATGTGGACCTATGTAAGGCAAGACTAGTTGGTTCATGGAGACTACAAAATAGGTAAGACCTACCTTAAAAACAGATGCTGCCAGCTGCAGTAACGTGAATGTGAAAAATCACCAAAATTTGTAGGAATGGTATTAAATAGTGAATCAGCTATGTAAATGAACATTGATGAGTCTATTTTCATATGGAAGAAACGAAATGGTCATAGGAGTTACATGTTAAGAGATATTAAAGCTATTGTAAGACAGGGCCAGAACGGTTTCTGGGTTCCCTGTCGCAACTTTAAAATTTACTATAAATTATCCAGAAAGAATTAGGAGACATACCTTATATTTACAGATTCCATTTTGAGTCTAGTTTCATTAGAAACAAACGGCACCAGCATTAAAGCCCTGTACAGAGAGATATTCAAGTTATACCGCGCGAAGGTCAGAGCAGTCAATCCCTGTAACATGGGTGACTTTAACTAATAAACTGTACCAATTGGCCCGACCAAAAATTCTAGAAATAAATCCATGGATGGATATATGAGTCTAAATTCAGGGAAAATTTACGAAACCAGTTTCCGAGTTTTGAAACTAGAGATATGATTTTTAAGGCGACAGTGACGCAGTTTTTCCAGCCTGACTGGAAATGTCCAATGGATGGGCAAAACAAGTGAACTTGGCTTGCTAACCCCTCGTGTCCGACACCGGCGATGGTCTCGGGTTCGGGGTGTTACATTCATGGTACCAACAACTTTTTTACCCGTCCCAACTCTCGTTGTAGGATATTGATAATCATTGTTGGCAATCTTTTCCAAAATCTCATGTACTTCATTATAAGATTTATCCAACAAGGTACTATCGTCAGAAGCATCAACTACCATCCTCGTTTGCACATTCAACCCATTATAAAATATCTTCATTTGTGTCCAGTGCTTAAATCCATGCATTAGACATTCTTGAAGTAATTCTTTAAATCGTTCCCAAGCTTCATATAACATTTTATCCTCCGATTGTCAAAAAGATGTGATGTCATTTCTAGGCTTGGCATTCATATTTGGTGGATTATATCGTATCAAAAATATCTAGCAAAGATCATTCCATGATGTCACAATCCCGATGGCAAAGCATTTTGTCATGCTCTTGCACGATCTCTCAAAGAATATAGAAACAATTTAAGCTGCAAAGCCTCTACAGGAACACCATTTTATCTAAACAAGTCACAGACTTCTGGAAAAAGTCTTAAATGCAGTCTCGAATCTTCAGTGGATAATCCACCAAACTATCCTACTATTTGGAACATCTAAAATATTACCGATTTCAACTCAAATTGCTGAGCTTGTATGTCTGGTCTTACTATTCCTGGATTCAAATAATCCACAATTGGAACAACATGTTCCCTAATTGGTGTATCTCAATCATCTATCACAAGATGAATAAGAGAATTAACATCCTGACCAATTGGATCATTATTGAGACAAGGATCATTCAGGACAGGATCATTCCCTTTCCTAGCTATATCACATAATTCTTTTCACCTCCTCCGCAAAGTTCGTTCAATCTTTGGGTCAAAAGGATACTCTTCATTAATAGGAATGCCTCTTCTCATAAACTAGTGGCAAACCTACAGAAATTAAATACAATTAAGTTAGCTAAAACTAAGAAAAAAATGAAATTAACAAAACCAAATTTAACCAAATTGCCGATCCCCGGTAATAGAGCCAAAAACTTATTGCGTGTGAAATGATATGTGAATTATGCAAGTATACACATCGAATCAAGTAATAAAGTGATAAATGAAATTGTTTTCATAGGGATCATTTTGATTTAAAATGGTCATGTTATTATAATGAATATGAATAATGTTATGAAAAAAATAATGATAAGAATGCAGTAGTAATTTTGAGAATAATAATGTGAATAAGGTAACACCCCTTACCCGTGTCCGACGCCGGAACAGGGTACGAAGCATTACCGGACTTAATCGTTCACAAACATGCAAAAACTGGGCTGCAAAATTTCATTTGTATCAAAACTTTTCATACACATGCATAATGTCCCAAACACAGGCCTACGAAGCCTTAAACATGCATTGAAGGTTAGGGACTAAACCGAGAACATTAGAAAGTTTTGGGAAAACTTAGAAAATTTTTCCATGACACAAGGTCACACGTCCGTGTGCCTTCGACACGCTCGTGTCTTCAGGCCGTGTAACTCTCTGACTATGACGTCAGTGAATAATTTGAACTACACGGCCAAGCCACGCGCTCGTGTGCTAAGGCTGTGTCCCTCACATGTTTGAGACACACGGTCGTGTCTCAGCCCGTGTGGCCAACACTTAGGCTATTTTCGAAGCCTTTAAGTTACCCTTAATTTTTCACATAATTAATTCCATATTACACATTTAATTCATGGCCATGACCATTTAGATTGGTCATAAAACATTCATCATGCACATATTTCATAACACCAACCATATACGGCCAGAAAGCATAATCACATCACAAGCATTAGAATTGTAACGCCCTGAATTTTAGGCCTAGAGGTTTTAAGTCTTGAGTGGGTGCAGTTGGGAGACTGTACATAAATTTTCAGTTGTGCAAGAAAGTGACACAAATATATGTTTGGCTTAGTGGTTGTGTGCTCTGGAAGTGTCTGAGAAGTCATGGGTTCAAGCCTTGGCTTCCTCAAACTTTTGATTTTTAAATAATGAATGTCTTTGGCTAGTAGGGTTATAAGTTTATTTTGATAAAAACATGACAGAATGGACCTGCTGGTCTAGTGGATAGTGGCGTATGGAATGTGCTCGTGGTCTGAGGTTCAAATCTGCTTGTGCAAATGGAGACTATTTTTTTTGGTGGCCATAGGAGGAAGTTGTGTTTGACCGAAACACCAAGAGTTTGAACAGATTTGAATGGGGTTGTTGTTAGCCAAATTTGAAGAGATGGATGGGAGAAAATTAAGGAGAAAATCAAGCAAGTTCGAATTTGGAGAAGAGTCTTGCTGGGTTTGAACTCTGGCACTTAGTGTTTCGATTCTGTAGGGATGTTAGGGGAGGTGTTTAGTGTGTGGAAGGCTAAACAAAATTGGGGAGTTCTTTTGGGGTAAAATTTAGCTATGTATTGGTAATTAGTCATTTCATTTCGGGTTTTCGCCAAATTGTGGTTTTGCTCTCCATTTCAGAAATGATTACCACTTGTTGTTCATTTTTTGTTACCTTTTGAGTATTGTTTGTTTGGTAGCCAAATACCACTAGTGCCCATTCGGGTAATTGGTTTTTTTTTCTCTCCATTATCATGCTTTGCTTGATCAACTTCTTCTCTCACCCTCACTTATCTCCTCTTGAATATTATTGGTGCTTTGCCTTTACTCACATTCGATTTTGTGTAACCGAACATTTTCCTCCCTTGTAGCTGGCCCTATCAATCCTTTCCCTAGTCCTTCATTACCGATTCTCTTCTACTCTCCCTCTCTCTCAAGCCTTGGTGGAGTACCCTCTCATCTCCCTTTCGATTTTATCCTTCCTTCCCTTTTACTCGATCATTTTTTGTTAGCTAGATATCGGTTGGTAAGTATCTGTGACTCTGCTCCTTCTGGTTATTTCCTCTATTTCTCCATATGCCGATTCTTATCTTTTTCTTTCTTTTGGTTATGGTGTTCTTTTAGGTTTAAGTGAGTCGTGAGGAGTGGAGGATTTCTCTAGCGCTATAGAAACGATTGGATCATTTTCGTTCGTTCTTGACTGAAGGTAGTGATTGATCTGAATTGGAATATGTTGGGTTGGGTTGGAATTGGCTAAATATTCCTTTTCCTCGCTTTGGGGTTTGCGTTTTCTATAGGCTGGTATATGTGGATCCAACTCATATGTATAAGTAACGTGAGTAATGAATTTGCTTTATGTGCAGATAACCATCAAGGAGGTTGTTAGCAATCTTTTTCAGCGTGTTGGGTGGGCTGAAACCACACTCATTCAGTCAAGGCAAGTATCGGTATATTTTAGAGATGGGTGTTTAAATGAAGGTGTTAATCTTGTTGATTATAAGAGTAATCGAGGGTCTTGATTGGATATAGGTTGGTGGTCGTGGTTTTCGGCGCATTCTCGTAAATAGGTGTGTGTAACACTGTCATTAGATGTAAACTGCAAAGGCTGAAAAGCTAAAAAGTGGGTTGTCAACACCACACGGACGTGTGGGCGCCCGTGTGGTAAGCTGTGTGACAAAACATGGTCGTATGGTCGATGAGATGGCCATGAGCGTTTTCATTGGCCGAATTGGTATTGGGCCATTTTCGGCCAAATTGGGCCATGTAAGCCCAATGGGCCTGTGGGCTCCACATAGAAACGATCACACAAAAGTGTGTTTACTATTGGGCTAGGCTGTGTGAACCACACAGTTAAGGCCAATTTGGGCTATGTGGTCACACGAGCGTGTGGGCCCACATGGTGTGACAGCCTGATTTTTACCCTAGTCGGAACGGTGGTTTCGGGACCACAAATTCGAGTAAAAAAAGTTATTATTTATTTATTATTTATCTATGTTTTGAATGCATGAATTTGGTTGGCGTGAAATTTTATTTTAAAATTTGCATCATTTGAATGCCGATTTATTGAATAGGATCTAAATGCATAATATTAAAACTTAATGAGTTATTTGGTGATAACCAAATTATGAGGACTATTATTAGTGGAGGGATTTCATAGGAAATTTTGCCATTTCCAAGTGTAGTGGACGACACTTGTTATTGTTATTAGTTTTATATAATGAATATATGCATTTTACCCTATTAGTATTATTTTATTATATGAAATGAAAGTAATAAAAATAAAAGAAAAGGAATAAAATAAAACCACTTGCCTTGTTCTTGTCGAAATAAAAAGAAGAAGAAAATAGAAAAGAAACAAGACATTCAGCCTTCCTTAATTCAAAATTTAGGTATGTGTTTAGCTTTAATTTGAAATTGGTTGCATTTTTGAGATGTTAGTTGTCTTTTGATCATAACCCATGAATTTATTTTCCTAATTGTTGAACATTGAATGTTCGGTCATGAGGTTGATATGAAGAAATGCTTTAGTTCTTTGTTGAATGTGTTAGAAAATAAGAGTTGGTGTTTGATTATTGAGGTTTAAATTTAGATGTTAGGTGATTTTGTGTTTATGGTATGAAAATGAAATAAATTGTTAAATGGGAAGTTAATTGCGAAATGAAGATATGTAAGGATTCAAATAGGCATATGGAGCATTCGGTTATGGTACATTGAAATAAAGAATTGATGTATTTTAATTATTAAATACTTTGGACTATTTAGCAAATGTTGAATACCATGAGGAGCGAATAAGTAAACTTATTAATTATGCATTAAGAATTGATTTGTTTATAAATTAAATTGAATGAGTTGAAATTGAAATTTTAATTAGATCAAGAAACGAGGAGATCGGAAACGGATAAGAGAAAAGCGAAATTAATTGAATGGCCGAGAAACTTAATCCGTCGATAATCGAGGTAAGTTTTAAGCAATTGAGTTGATTGAATTTAATTATAATGTAATTCATGAATTCAATGGAAGTACATAATTATATATGTATAGTTTGGTATAATCAAAAGTGAATACATATGTATGGTTTGATATCACCGAAGGTGAAAATATATATATATATATATATACATTTATTTGATCTAGCCGATTGTGGTATAAGTATGTGTATATATATTCAAAATGGTAGTAAGCTTGAGATGAGCACTAAGTGTGCGAAGTGAAATTGGTAATGAGTACTAAGTGTAAAAAAATTGATCATTTGTCACTAAGTGTGCAAACTGAATTTATACCGAGTACTAAGTGTACGAGATCGGTTAATGAGCACTAAGTGTGCGAGTTTATCTTTACGTATCAAACATGGGTTAAGGTGGATAAATGTTTATTTGTTTGTTTGAATTAAGCTCAAGAGAAAAAGGAGCTAAATTTGGAAAGGGGGAAAGCAAAAGTAGTTGATTAATCAATCTGCAATTGTGCAATGACATTCAAGGTAAGTCCTTAAGTAATTAAATTTGATTTGTTGCGTGCTTAAGATTATATAATATGATAAGAAATCATTTGACCTTTACAAGTTCGATTTGCAATAAGTATATTGAATTTAGGCTATAAAGCCGAATATGAAATGGATGATTTATGTATATAATGTGGCTGAATGACTATTAAGTAATGATGTGAAAGTGTGTAATATGTGTGTACAATTTTACTGTACTTGTTTGTATAAAGTCGAATGTGAATTGAATGGTATATATGTAGTGACCAAATAGCTATTATGAAACAAAGTCAAAGAATGGGATATTTGTATAATTGATGAATTGTGACTATTGTTCCTACTTGATCGAGGTTGTGTGTGAAATAATTTGTGAATATGGCATATAGCCGAATGGTTATTAAAAGTGAAACTGGGATAGTGAAAAGATTATGTGTTCTTTATGTATGATTATTGAACCAAAAGTTAAAGGGTAGGTGTACATTTTGTGCTTATATTCGAATGAAGCAATTGAATTACTAATGTGATATGTTATGTGAAATGTGTTAACATGTGAAAAAAAAATATGCAAGATACTGGAAATGTATCCAGGCTAAAATCCCGTAGGCTTCGTGCTGGAAATGTATCCGGGCTAAAGTCCCGCAGGTTTCGTGCTGGAAATGTATCCGGGCTAAAGACCCGTAGGCTTCGTGCAGGAAATGTATCCAGGCTAAAGTCCCGCAGGCTTTGTGCTGGTAATATAATTTCGGGTTTTATACCTAGCAGGCCAAGTGCCGATGAATTTGATAAAAGTATACAATTACAAGATCCTACACTAAGATGACAAATTGAAAGTGTATTACATATTAAGTTGGCGGTATGTATCATGTACTGTATGCGATTTTGATTTGAATTAAATTATAAATGTATAAAGTGATGCATCTGTGAATAAGTGTTATGACTATAAATGTGATCGTGATACATTCGGTAAATGTGTGAAGTTATGTGAAGTGATTCTATGTTTATATTCAAATATAAACACTTGGTCCTTGTGGAAAGGTTTGTGGAAGTATATGATTTTATTTTAGGTGATTACGATCATGGAAAATTAAATGTGAATATGATATTGTATTTTATTCGTTTCAATTGAACTAAAGTTGATAGTGAAGCATTTTAATGCCTATGTTATATGAGTTCGATCTTGAATGACATGATATACATGTTTAAATAATTTGAATGCAAGGAATGTGTGAAAAAGCAAATTTGTAATAAATCTGCTTGGGACAAGAATGATGGCGTGATTTTGGAAAATCACCATAAATTGTGGAAATTTAATTAGAAGCTGAATAAATTATGTAATTAAATCTTAATGAGTCTTGTTTCTTATAAAAGAACCGTGTAAGCAAAAGAATTATAGATAATGAGCTATTAGAAGTGGTGTGACATAGAGTCCAAATGATTCGAAATCCCCTGTTCTATTTTTAGAAAATCATTGTAAATTGTACAATGATGATTATAAGATAAAATTTATATTCTTAGACTCCTTAATGAGTCTAGTTTCAAATGAAATAAACGAGAACATATTTTGAATTCTGTACAATGAGAAATCTGATTTATAGTGAAGAATGGTCAGAATAGTCAAACAGTGAAATAGGGGAAAATTTAAGAAAAATCTGGTATTGATTGGTCAAACCAAAAATTCTGAAAATTTTAGAGATATAAGATATATGAGTCTATTTTTAGGGAAAATTAACAGCACATGATTTGGAGTTTTTTAGCTCCAGTTATAAAAAAATTTAGTGACTGCTGCTCAGCAAGACAGCTTGTAGTGATTATGTGATTATGTTGTGAACATTGAATAAACTTGGTCAAATGTATGTAGTCTATGTGAAAATGATACGTGATAAATAACAGATAAATATATGCTATATGTGCTTGACATGTGACCTTGTGGTTCCATCAATCAAACATGGAAAAATATGACATGTTTTGGTTGGTATGTATTGGATATGTGCAAGTTTTGTTCATACGAATGAATTGACAGTTATCACACGAATTTAAAATCATAGTCATAAGTTATTTGTAAATATAAATAATTGAAGCTATTTAATAAGGTTATATGAACTTAAGAGTACTATGAATGTATATACAATTGAGGTTATTTTTCAATTCGGATTAGTGATATGGAATTTTCATAATCATTGAAATGATTTATTTGCTTAAGGCTTACTAAGCTTTCGAAGCTTATTCTATGTGTTTTTCCTATGTCTATAGGGCTTTAGAGAAATTGCTTGGGTTGGAAGTCGAGGAGATTTCATCACACTATCGAGTTATAATCTGAGTAGATAAAGTTTGTATATCATTAAGGTTTAAGGCATGTATAGAATAGACTAATAGTGGAAGGATATTTTGGTTAACGTATTTAAGCCATGCGAATATGGCATCTTTTGGATGTTTAATTTTATAAGTTAGAAATTCGATCACTGGTTGTGTCTAGCATTTATATAAAAAAAATCTTTATTTCAAGAGAATGTTCAAAATTTTACTGTTAAGATCTGTTTTCTGATTTTTGGTAACGCCTTGTCCTATTCCGGCGACGGTTACAGGATAGGGGTGTTACACATGGGCCCGCAATATAGGTCATGGGCCCATTATCACTTATTGACTGTTAAGGTTGCACGGGTCGCCCAAGATGACTGTGGGCCTACTGTTGGGCCGATAAGTGTAACTGGACCCTTATTTTGATAAGATGACTATTTTACCCCTATGTGTTGTATGACTGTTTAAGCATGTCATTTTTACTGTATGTTCATTTATATTATGTTGCATTGCATGGGGTGGGATATATGATTTTTGAGGAAGTGTATTGAAAGGCTATAAGTCTATTACTAGTAGCTCTATTGCAAATACTGATTTAGTGCCATAACTGATACAACTTGGTATGTAGGGCTGGGTGGGTAGATTTTATCCCCATATGGTGTGTAGGGTTGGTACAGAGATGGTGTATAGCGGATGGATTGGGTAGGATTCTTTATTTGCATACCATTCTGAAATGGGCTGAGGCCCAGACTGCCACTGATACTGAAATGGGCTTAGGCCCAGACTGTTACTGCTGCTGAAAGAGGGGCTAAGACCCCTAACTGAAACTGAAAGGGCTTAGGCCCAAATTGTGTTTACTCTTACTGTATGTTTTTTTATGGGATTTCACACATTGAGTTTTTGTAAACTCACCCATTTGTTAACTATGCAGGAAATCCCCAGGCTTAGATGGATCGAGGCCATGGAGGACTCCGAGGTGGCCACTTGACGAAGTTTTCTTTTAATATTATAATTGAGATTTTATTTTGGGTTTTATTTTGTAATAAGGCCTCTCTAAGTCTATTTTTTAATTTTGGGAAATTAATTATATTGGTTTATACCTATTAGCAGTAGGACTCGAGTTTTCAAAAGATAAATGATTTCCAACTGTCACACCTACACAACTTGTTTAAAAAGCTTCTACAACAAACACTATTTTTCTCAAAAAAGGGTAATCACAATCTAAGTTGACTTACGTTTTACTAAACCAACCGGAGTTTTAACAATGAACAAGATATCTTGACTTGTCAAAATCATAACAAGGTTTTATGTTAAAAATAGACTTTTCCAATGGGACAAAACTTTTCAAAACACACTCCAATGTGACATCACAGATTCAACCATAACGTCTAGGCCGGGTTTGGGATGTTACAAGAACATAGCATAGGTAGATAGGTTCACAAACCATAATCAATATGAGCCACCCTTCATGGCCATATACAAATAACTCAATATAGGTCAATACATTTGGCTAATCATGTTAACACCCATATACAAATAACTTAATATAGGCCAATACATTTGGCTAATCATGTTAACACGTATCATAATAAAAAAAACCAAGTCCCTATACATGCCACTCACTTGAAAACGCTTAATATATATATATATATATATCAATATTCCAAAGGTGATGGCTTGATAGTGTGGTGCTGCCTCCGACGATCTCCAATCTCGAGCTAACCTGAAAACACTAAAGAAAAGGAAAGGAAGAGAATAAGCTTTATATCTTAGTAAGACCATGTGAAAATAATAAGCAATTTATCAACTTCCCTCTCAAGGTAATACCACAATATTTGTGCTTTTGCTTATGTTTAAGTCAAGCTGTTTTCTCAAGTTATAGTCACTAAATTATTTACATCTGGAGCTACGGAACTCCAAATTAAGATTCGCTAATTTTCCCTAAAACTATACTCACATATCTTCTTACCATAAAATTTTCAGAAGTTTTGTTCTAGCCAATAAGTACATTTTATTCTTTAAAGTCACCCCTATTTTGCTATCTGACAGTCCTGACCCCTCTTCACTAAAAATTAATTATCTCCTTGTACGGATTCATATGATGTTACCTTTTGTTTCATTTGAAAATATACTCATTAGTATTCTAAGCATATAAATTATAACTCATGATTAATTTTTTACAATTTTTAATGATTTTCCCAAATCGGAACAGGGGATTTCGAAATCATTCTGACTCTGTCTCACAACAATTCAAATATCTCATAATACGAACTTATTTTACTTACACCGTTTCTTCTATATGAAACTAGACTCAATAATATTTAATTTGATATTTTATTCAGCCTCTAATTTGATTTCCACAAGTTTTGGTGGATTTTCAAAGTCGGATTGCTGCTGCCGTCCAAAACTGTTTCAATGCTAATTTTACCCTTTCATAATTATCTTTAAATAGGCTTTTATGCCAATCAATTTCTTTTTTCATAATCATTAGACCACAAGGTGAAGGGATAAACATATCATGTCCCAATTTAATTCAACCTAAAAGCCTCACACATATCATCCATCAAATTTACGACATAATTATACACCATAGGTATCGACCTAATATTTACAAGGTTGTCACAAAGTCATTCTCATAGGTATGACTTACTCATTTACATTCTTATCAAAAGTTCGATATACATCGAGCTTATCACTCATGAATTTCTAGTACATACCTGTACCCTTTCAACTTGATCATAAACATTGCTTACTCATTTTCACTCCTTACTAATCATACAACATAAATTGAGCACGCATTTCATGAATTTCATGTAAGTACCTGTACCACACACAACATGGCCATAACCTCTCTTATTTTGACATAAACTGTAAATTTCCCGTTGAACCATTTGGAACACTACAGGATATTCAATAAGCCTCAAGCATAGGGTAAGGTGCTGACGCCATGTCCCGGACATGGTCTTACGTTGGCTCACACACTAAAGTCGATGCCATGTCCCAAAAATGGTCTTACATTGGCTCTCATCTATCAGTACGGATGCCATGTCCCAGAGATGGTCTTACACTGACACATATCAAGCCGATGCCATGTCCCGGACATGGTCTTACACTGACACATATCAAGCCGATGCCATGTCCCTGACATGGTCTTACACTAGCTCTCATATCTCAAGGCCGATGCCATGTCCTAGACATGGTCTTACACTGGCTCTCATCTATCGATGCTGATGCCATGTCCCAGACATGGTCTTACATTGACACATATCAAGCCGATGCCATGTCCCAGACATGGTTTTACACTAGCTCTCATATCTCCCTAGCATCATGATATGAATATCCGATCTATTCCTACGGTTCAACCAGGAGTTTCCCGTATTAATCTCCCCATACATTCCTCATAGCCACATTCAAACATTCTATGCAAAAATCAATCATTAAATGCATAAATAATGATAAAGTTGTAATATTTGAGCACATCTTACTCGTTTCAATGGAATATCATATTCCATCAAAATTTCAATGTATTCAATCATCACATAAATGTTATTAACATTTGGCATCACTTTCTCATGCTCAATATCATCAACATATAATTCAATACAATCATGCAAGATAGATTTCAAGTATATTAACAATAACATGGATAGCATGCTTATTTAGTCACATAGACTTACCTTGAATGCAAAAATGGCTAATTATTCCCTTTTTATCCTAAACCACGTACTTTCTCAATTTAAACCCGAATCTCGATTTTATTTATCTAAAATAATAAAATTTACTCATTTAATCATCAAATTAAATTAAGCGTTCCACAATTCATACTTTGGCAAAATGATCATTTTGCCCCTAAACTTTCACAGAAATTATGATTTTGCCCCTAGGCTTGTAAAATGATTTTTATCAAATTTCCTCATTAATCAAGCCTATCCCAACTTGTAGCAACTCAAAATTCCAATTATTTTACACAATTCCCATCCATTTAACAAACTTTACAAAATGGCCCATATTAGGTGTTTTCATGAAAATCCTTTCACAAAAGTTGTTTATTTAACAAACAAGATTCATTTTCTTCCATAAAAATTCAGCAAAAAACATGAATACACTCATGGAAAAACCTTATACTTTCAACCATTTTGCAAAATAGTCCCCTCATTAGCTAAATTATGCTACAAGGGTCCCAAAAGTACAAAAATTATCAAGAAAGGTCATCAAAATCACTTACTTGTAAGGGATATAAGTTGCTGATATTTTTGAGCTTTCAAAACCCCCTCTTTGCTGGTATTTTCACCTAACTTTGACCCTACAATATTTTTGTCTCCTTGATCAGCCACTAACATATTTATGGTCTATTTACTCAATAAAGACCCCTAATTTAATTTTGTATAGCTATTTGACACCTTTACCTAGTAGAACGAAACTTTCGCACTTTATGCGATTTAGTCCTTTTTCAAAATTAAGCAAGCAATTGCTAAAATTATTTCACCAAAATTTTCATGCACTCATATAATCAAGCTATAATACATAAACTAACATTAAAAATAATTTCTCTGGCCTTGGAATAGTGGTTCTGAAACCACTATTCTGACTAGGCCCAAAATCGGGTTGTTACAAATAATATGCAAATGAACAAGGAAACAACTAAAAATGCTATGGTAAAGATAGTACTACAAAGGATAGAGGGTATATGATGTTGATTTGGAAGGTCAGATTACTAAGAATTTTCAGTTACTGATAGTAATGCTTCAGCAAAAACATACTCAATCTACTGCTTAAAAGAGTTCTAAAATGGTCTACTTCTTTTGAGAAAAAGACCTTAAGTTACCTTGCCTTAAACGATATATGTCTATAGGCCTTTTAGCATGGTACCATGCACTATTTTTTTTTCTTTCCGTATGAATGTTGCTTTATTTCTAGAGGCTGCTACAAGTATTCGGTCGAACACTTGCTCATATCATTCAATTTCATTCTCCTTAAGCTAACCTTGTCAGAATTAAATTAATTAATGAACATGTTGTACATCCGTCTATGCCTAGATACGCAAACATGTAATTTTATAAAAAAAACCATTAATTGAAACAATGAATTAAAGCAGATCTATGCTTCAGTCATTAAAGAAAATAATAGTTTCATAAAGTAATCCCAACCCTATGAGATTTAGTCCATGGGTTGGCACTTAAAATTTAAATCCAAACTATCATTCAACATTGCTTTCATCAAATCAATTCACGAAGAGTAATCAAGAAATAACAAAAGAACTTAGGGAAGATAGCTTTTGCTTATCCAACCCACACTCCAACGATATAGTGTCCTGTGGTGGCTGAGAAGGTCTTCTTTCGTCATCCTCTTCCCATCTCTACTTAGCTGCTACCTTCTATGTTTTTTTTCGCCACCCATAAAGTTTCCTTCTTTGGCTTTTATAATCGTTTTCCCTAGGGTAAATCCAACAGTTAATGATTTTCTGCCCTCTTTTTTAGATATATATATCTAGTACAAATTTAACTGGGCTTAAGACCAGTACACTTTGAGTGTTGATCGATACGTTTTCTTTAAATAGTTTAGTTGCTATTAATTTGTTGTTTTAGTTGTATTTTTTTAGTTTTCCATTTAATTGCTTTATTTTAGATTGTTATTTCTGTTTTTCTTTTTGCTTTATAATTGTTTTCTTTTTTTGTTTTTAGTTCTTTTAATTTCTTGTATCATTTTATGCGTATTCTTTTCTTATTTTTACTCCGATCTCTATCCGCTTTGGTTCCTATCTTGTTTGTGCTTTGGAGGGTTTTTTTCGAGGATCTTTTGAAGAAGCGACTGTTTCTTGTTTCAATCCTTGTTTTTCCTAATCTAGATCATTTTGGAGTCTCTTTCTATTTTGACGGTTTGCTTCGTGACTAGGCTTGGTGTCTATCCTGTTTCCTTGTGGGTTCCTACTTGGTGACGCTCCAAGATTGAATGCGATGGTGTCCTTATTTTTGTCTTAATTTTCTTATTGTTTTAGTTTTCTTTATCTAGGTTGTAAACAAACTCTTTAATCTGGGACCTTTATTATTCTTTGATTGCTTGCTCTTTCAGTTTTATTTGTTTATCATTTTTTTTTTGCTCTCTTGATTGTTTTATTGGTTTTAATTTTTGGTTCATTTTACGACTTTTTTCTAATTGTTCAGTAATGTGCCTATGGTTTTTCTCTTTTGCTTTGTTTTGTGTTTCTTTCTTTTGTTCCCAGTGAGACGTCTTTCTTGTTGTAGTTTTTGTATTGTGTGGTGTTTGTTGGCTCCCTTCAAGTGACTATTTTGTTGGCTTCCTTCAAGTGACTGTTCTTTTTGGCTCATAGGTGGCTTGGTCTTGTTTTTGAGGGCTGGTTCTTTCAGTCGCCTGGTTGTTGCGGGTGCTGCCTCAGGTTCATGATGGCTAAAGACATCAACAGGTTGTTCGCTAGATTAACATTTTTGGAGGAAGAGGCTACTCAAATGGTTGGAGTGAATTAGTCATTACTGGACTTCATTGGACATGAAGCATAGGATGTTGGAAGGGTTATGTCGATGAAAAAAATTAATAGGGAAGCCATCTACAGGGTGCTAAAACCAACTTGGTTTACCAAAGAAACAATCAATTTCATCTTCATTACAGAAGGCCATTTTCTAGTCAAATTCGGTAGTTTGGAAGATGGGACCAAAATTCTCAATATGTCACCCTGGCTGTTTGATCAGTGCTTGTTCTCAATGCTTCCTTTTATCAAGAGGCAAGCCATGATGGAGTATGATTTCCATTTGACCCTGTTTTGAATTTGAGTCTATAATATTCCTTTTGAACTACCAGATTGGCAAGTTGCAATTGACCTTAGTGGTGTCTTGGTGAATTATTGGTTATTGATTAGTGGGACAAGGACAGTTTTTGGATTGAATACATTAGAATCAAGCTCAAAATTAATACCCAAAAACGTTTACGACCTGTGGTCAAAATGGTGGGGTAGGATGAGATCGAATTGTTGTGTGCAGTCAAATATGAAAGGCTCCCAAATTTTTGCTAAATTTGCGGAAGTATTGGACACAAGACCAAGCAATGTTAATCTCAGGTAAAACATGGAGTCGATGAATTGAACCTCCAATTTGGGAATTGGTTACGGGTTAAGTTAGGATAGTCAAACAACAATGGAGGTAGTTGGAGGAATGGTGTTAAAATATTAAGGACTGATGCCATTAGCAAGACAGATGATGAGAAGCGAGGGTGGATTGCGGAGGAAGAATGTGAGGTACAAAAAGGGAAATGTAAACTTAAGGTGGGTGAAGAGGTGTCAGATTCAAGTTCGTTAAATGATAGAAGACAGAAGGTGATTCCTAAAGAGGGAGGGAGTCGTGTGAGGAATAAGCACAAGAAAATTAAGCGGAGTAAGGGCGAGGGAGATATGGAAAGCCTGGTTCATGTGGTAAGAAGGAGACTTTCAAGTGGTGCTTTACCATTCAAGGCGGTGGTTGTTGATTAGCCTCGCCTAGAACCATGAAAATTATTTGTTGGAACTGTCGTGGGCTTAGAAACCCTGCAATAGTTTGTGATCTTAAACAACTCCTTGTTGTTAAAAATCTTCTTATTATCTTTTTAAGTGAGACAAAAGCTAAAGCTCGTGAGATGGTACGAGTTAGAATTAAATGCACCATGGATGGGTGCTTTGTGGTGGATGCTAAGGGGCGCTGTGGGGGTCTAGCTCTCCTTTGGAAAAATAAAGCCAAGGTTTCTATTAAGAATTTTTCTAACAATCATATTCATTCGGTGATCTCTTCTGAGGGGTTGGACAGCTTTCACTTTACGAGTTTTTATCTATTTTTCGATTTGAATAGTCACGTCCAGTCGTGTGAGTTGCTGAAAAAAGTGGGCAATTTGATTCATGGTGACTGGATTATTGAGGGGGACTTTAATTCCATTTTAAATGACAAGGAGAAGATTGGTGGGAGGAGGAAACCTAGAGTTTCTATGGAGGAGTTTGAAAGAGTGCTTGATGAACTGGCTTTGGTTGATATTAAAACTGATAAGTGTTGGTTCACGTAGTCTAATAATATGGATGGTTCAAGTTTTGTTAAAGAGTGGTTGGATATGTAATAGCCCAAAATTGGGTCTAGTTGGAACAGAAGTTTCGAGACCACAAAATTCGAGATATAAATAATTATTTTATGATTATTTTGAGGTCTATGATATGATTGCATGATTGTGTGAAAATTTCGTGAAAAAATTCTATGCATAAAGTGCTCAATTTGAAGTTAGGGACTAAATTGAATAAGTTGCAAAACTTGCATTCTAGAAGTTTCTTGTATGAAATTGCTTTGAAATATTAGTTAGGAGGTCTTAAATAGAAATTTGACCAATTTCTAAGTGATGGACAAAAATTGGACATAGATGGAATTTTTGAAAGTTTAATAAGGAAGGGCATTTTGCTCATTTGGTAATTAAAAGAAATAAAAAGGGAAAATAAAGCCAAAATTGACTCATCTTTCTCATGGAGGCCGAAATTAGCATGGGGGAAGCCATGGCTAGGGTTTTCAAGCTTTCCAAGCTCAATAGTAAGCCCGTTATAACCTCGTTTTTCAAGTTCTTTACGTTTTTGGAATCCCGGTAATTTGATTAAGCTTATTCTAACAATAATTTAAGCTAGGGTTCATATTTGGAAAAATACCCACAAGTGAAATGTGTTTATTTTTCTGTTTTGTAATAGAATATGAGGTTTTAAATTATGTTAGACAACTTGTGCTACTCGGTTTTGAGTGAAAACGAGTAAAAGGGCTTAATCGGTAAAAATACCTAATAGTCATAAGTATATGTTAGAGTGAGAATTTGATGTTTCCATAGAAGGGAAAAGTGATCAGCATGTCATAAAACATAAGAATAAGGGATGAAGTTTAATTCCTGAGCCTAGGGGCAAAAGTGTAAATATGTAAAAGTTTAGGGGCAAAATTGTGATTTTTCCAAAGTTTGAGTTAAGGACTGTTTTGAATAGTAAATTAATTAAATAAGTAAAATATGATATTTTAGATCCCAGAAAACAAGATTTGAACCTAGAATGAGAGAAAAATCGAAAATTGGGAAAGTTGGTAAAATGGTCGTTTTAGTATCGAGGTAAGTTCATATGTATAATAAGCATTAATTTATGCAATTTCAATGTAAAATTGATATATTCATTATGATTTCGAGGTGTTGAAAGTATGTAAGTTGGTATGATAATAATATAGCAATAATGTTGTAATTTATATTTGAAAGTTAAATTTAGTGAATTAATTGAATTATATTAAATTAAATCCAAGTTTATGAATTGATTTAAAAATATGTCTATGGTACATGAAGTGCATTGAATTATCATACATAAATGTGATTTCTATGATTATGGATATTATGGGAAATTGTAAGTTCATATGATTTTTAATAAGGCAATGTGTAATTTAATGTTATTACCTTGATATTAAATGAAATGTAAGTTTATATGTAAGTAATACATCAATATTACTTGTATTATGATATTTTATAATAATATTGGAAATATGTTTGTGGATAATTACTTGATTGGTGAAATTGTTTGAAAAGAGAGAAATCCGGTTGAACCTTGGAAAGATTGGATGATCTGATAGTATGTAGCTAGGTCACATGTATGGTGCTGAGTGCACATTATGTGTACAAGAGAGCTACAAGACATTATGATTTAGCTAGGTCGCATGGGTGATACTATGTGTACACCATGTAGACAAGAGAGCTACGGGATATATGTAGCTAGGTCGCATGCGTGGTTCCAGGTGAAGGACACCATGTAGACAAGAGAGCTACGAGATAAATTGGCTAGGTCACATGGGTGGTACTGAGTGTTCACCATGTGTACAAGAGAGTCGAACTAGATGATGGGTGGAGCTATGTGCTGAAACCACCAAGTATCGAGGATTGATCTGAAGTGTTCAACGGGAGACTCTCTATGTATTGCTTTGTGAGTTTTGTGATGAATAAGTGCAGGAACTTGATTATGTGAATGATGTGTTCATTAAGTGACCAGGATGTGGTGAGGTTATAAACAAGTAAGTTATACATGAGGATTATTTCATGGTGACCTTGTGATCATGGGCCTATACTTGTGATGTATGAAATGTGGTGAAAATGATTTGTGATATGTATGTTAAAATGAGGTTAATACAAAGAAAGTGTGAAAGAGTGAATTAGCAATAAAATTGTTTTGGACAGTAGCAGTGACATGATTTTGAAAAATCACCAAAAATAGTATGAATTGAATCAGAGACTTAATGAGATATCAAAGTAAATCTCAATGAGTCTATTTTCATATAAAAGAGACAGAGCAAGAAAACGAGTTCTATATTTTGAGATATTTATGTTTTTGTGAGACTGGTTCAGAATGATTACGTGATCCCCTGTTCTGACTTTGTAAAATCACAAAATTTTGGATAAAAATAATTAGAGGCTTAAACTTATATTTTTAAAATCCCTAATGAGTCTATTTTCAATATAAATCAACAAGAACATTATTCAAGTTCTGTATTGTGAGATAATTAATTTTTAGTGAAGAGAGGTCAGAACTGTCAGAAAGTGAAACAGGGGAAATTTTATTGAATAAACTGTACTAATTAGATAAACCAAAAATTATGAAAATTTTATGGTGGAAAGATATGTGAGTCTAGTTTTAGGTAAAATTTACGGATCTTAATTTGGAGCTCTGTAGCTCGAATTATAAATAAGTAAGTGACTATGACTCGTGTGGACAGTTTGATGTGAGCATTTATTAGTAATTTGTGAAATCGTACTTACAAGAATGCTATATACATTAAGGATGTGGAATGGAGAGGAGGAGGAGGAAAATAAATATATGTGGAATACATGGAAACTATGGTATATGAAATATTGATATAATGAAATAAATGATATGTGTTTACAAGAAAACAAAAAGAGAATGATATGTATCATGACATGTATATATATATATATGACTAGTCTCAATGTAATGCTTGTTGGGTATGGAGTTGAATTGAAATGTTTCAGGCAAACATGTTATTTTGCGTATCTAAATTGTGGTATTTTATAAAGATATAATCTAGTTTTAAATATGAATGCTTGATGATTAAGCTGAAGATATTTTGTAAGATGATAATCTTGGTATAAATGTATAAGTGGTACTATAATAAACAAGGTAAAATGAGTATGAGAGACACATGTATGATGACATACAAATGCTATGTTTGTGGTTTAATTGAGAATATTTAATCATTAAATGAATACCATGTTATATGCTTTTGATTTTGTATAAGTGTGTAAGAGATTAAGGTTGACCAAAGCTTGGAAAATAGCCTAGGTATATTCCACACAGGCAGAGACACGACCATGTGTCTCAGTCGTGTATGGAACACGACTTTGGGACACGGGCGTATGGAGCCTTAAAGCATGAAATTTCCAAGATTTTCGTAAGTTCTTGGTTTAGTCCCGAACCCTTTCTAAAGTATGTTTTGGGCTTCGTAGACTCAAATAAGGGACTATGTGTAAGTGAATGAACGTTTTGAAATATGAATGAAATTTTATGGCCCGTATTTTAGTTTAATGTTTGTATGTTTGTCCGGTAACGCCTCGTACCTTATCCCGGCCTCGGGTACGGGTAAGGGGTGTTACAAGATAGGTTTATTTTTTTAGCTTCTTGGGTCGAGAAAACGTCTTTCCTCTCTATTGAGGTTGTGAAGCAAAGTTGCTCTGACCACGATGCTATTCTCCTTGACACGGTGGGTCATAAGCCCAAAGATGATTTTAAGGATCTTAGGTTGTTATTTAAATTCGAGGCTTATTGGGCCAAAGATAGGGATGCCAAGCAGCTCATCAAAAGAGTTTGGGATGATAATAATAACTTTTGTAATCTCATCAAGTGCCTTGATAAAATCCACTCGAATCTTGGTTCGCAGCAACACGCTCGGTATAATAGGTTGAAGAGTCACATGAGTCACTTGGTTAAGTAGATTGACAAACTCATTAACAAGCCTAATATGATCTCTAATACCGAGCTGCTCAGAACCAGTCATTCAGATTTGGGGTGTCTTTATGCCGAGGAAGATTCTTATGGGCCCAGAGATCTCAGATTGCCTAGCTTAAGGAAGGGGATAGATGTAATAACCCTAGTCGTATCTGTCGCCAGAATTGGGTTATGGAGCATTACAATAAAACCATAACATAAAAACATACATTTCCGAACATTGATACAAACATAGCATAATCCATTCATGTACATGCATATCGTCTCTTAATTGAGCCCTCGAGGCCTTAGAGACACTTTAGAAACGAATTGGGACTAAATCAGAAACATTTGAAACATTAAGGTAAAAGATAGAAATTTTAAACTGTAGTGGTCACATGGGCGTGTGGCTAGGCTGTGTGAGTCACACAGTTGAGACACACACCCGTGTCTCAGGCTGTGTAACAATATAAATAGGGACACACGGTCGTGTCCTAGCCCGTGTTTGTACCCGTATAACTCTCTAAGTTGGGTCACACAGCCAAGCCACATGCCCGTGTGCTAGGCTGTATGCTAGGTTGTGTAATTTCCTGACTTCCAACCTTTAAAACCTATAGGGGACACACAATTGAGACACACACCCTGTCTTAGGCCGTGTGGACAAGAAATTGGCCAAAACCAAGCCATTTCCTTCACCCACTTCAAGCATGTACCTAAACACAATTTGCATATATGACCAAGGCATCAAAACATATCCAAACATGCATAAAATGACCAATTCACTATGCCATTAATCCATCCAACCAATATGCCAATAAGGCACCTCAATCACTATTCATCAAACATATCTAAACTTATGCATAATTAACCATATCTCATTCATACTCAACTAGCTCGTTTCTATCTCAAAGCATGACCTAACTTGACCACATTATAACCATACCATCACTTACCAATTTGGTCATTAAAACATGCATCAACTTAACCATATTAACAACCAACCACAAGGTATCAAAAGTACCAAAAGTACAACAAATTCAAAGCAACACTTACCTGCCATAAATATCAACTAGCCATTAAACATAAGTCCACCTATACATGCCATTATAACCTTGGCCAAAACATCAAAAACTACTGATATATTTGTTGGATAGTGTAATAGGTCTCCGGCAAGCTTCTACACCGATCGAGCTTCCGATAATCTATAAAACATAGGAAAGAAAACTATGTAAGCATATAATGCTTAGTAAGTTCGTAAAACATGAACAAAACTTACCATTTCATTGTATAACATTAAAATTAAGTATGATATAATCCAACAACAAGCTTGGCACAAACCTAAGCATCAACAACAACACATGTTAGTGGTTTAACACATAACTCAATTAAACTATCACATGGTAAGATAAATTTACATGAACATAGTACAATTAAATTCATACTTTCCATAAGCATAAATATGCATACATTGAACATTTCCATTTCATACCTTTCCATAGGTTCATAACATAGTTGATTGGAACACTTACCATTCCTTCCCTTCACTTGCCCAGTGAACCACAAATAATATCAGATACGCGGGAAAGCTCTCACAAAATGTGCTAAATATATGGTCAAAACCATTCCTTTTCCTTTTTCTTTACATCGTTGCTCATTGAGTGGGTCTGCTTACACAAGCTGACAGTTGGAATGTAAGCTACACGATGATGCTCACACAAGCTAACGAGTATTTGCAACAAATTCCAGAACTCAACCATCGGTAGGACATTCAGGACCAACACCCGAAACATGGTAACCCTAATAACATGTCATTTGTATCCTATATATTCCTAAGGTTCAAATGGGGCTCGATAGTATCGAAATGTCATTGGATTTCCATCATTTTATTACAAGATAAGTAGCACAATAACACATATATCAAAATAACATTAAAACGTTATTTAAATATACGCACTTACCTCAATTATAAAGATATCAAAATAAGATCAGCTAATCCGAGGCTTTAGTTTTTCCTTGATCTAGATCTGTACGAAGTTTATCTTGGTCTAAATAATCAAATCCAATCTATTTAATATTCATACTATATTTAATATTCATACTATTAAATTTAGTCCAAAATTCATACTTTTGAAAAATTACATATTTGCCCCAATATTTTAACTTCTTTACAATTTATCCTTAATCTCGTAAATTGAAATTTATGCAATTTCATCCACATTTCATGCTAACTGAAATACATAGGAACTTATATCAACCCAAAAAAATCATCATTTCCCAAATTTATCTTGGTATTTTACTACTTTTACAAATAAGTCCCTAATTGACAATTTCATCAAAAATCCCTTTACAAAACTTGTTTATTTAACAATAAGGACTCATAAGCTTTCATAAAATTTCAAGAATCATGCAAGAACATTCATGGGAAAACCTTGAACCTTTAACCATTTTTCAAATTAGTCCCTGGATGAGCTAGATTAAGCTACAACAATCCCGAAAACATAAAAATCATTAAAAACTAACCTAAAAATTGGTCTCATGCAAGAACCTGGATAGTTGAATCCTTAAAGTGTTAAAAATGGTGATTTTATTCTTTAGTTTCGATGGAGAATGGTCCTTAGGAAGATGATATATTGTTTTCTTTTATTTATTTTTAGTTTAATTTACTAATTACTTTAATAACCTTTGTTTTTAACTTTAAAAATCACTTAAGCTATGTCCATATATGCCCGCCAACTAATCAAATGGTTTAATTACCATTTAAGTCACACATATTAAAAATCCATAGCAATTTAACATCTTTAGTTAATAGAACTATACTTTTGCACCTTTTACGATTTAGTCCTTTCCACTTAATTAAGCATGCAAACGTCAAAATTTCTTAACAAAATTTTTATAAGACCCTACTAATATTCTGTAGACACTAAAATAAAAAAAAATAAATATTTACTCATTGAATTTGTGGTCTCAAAATCATTATTTTGATTTTACTATAAACGGGCTATTATAATAGAAACACTTGATTTTTTCATGTTTGTGCTACAGGAAAATTCAAGAAGTATAAAATTGAGGGTATTAATGATTTAGATGGAAATTAGGTCAAGGGTACGGCTAATGTCAGTAGGATGGCTTGGAATTACTTCACTGATTTATTTAGATCTAAGGTTGTGAATGACAAAATAGTTATGAGCCATGTCAGGAGATGTATCTCTCCGGAGATGAATAAGGTCCTGATGGGTCAGTTCACTGATAATAAAATAATGGATGCCTTTCCACAAATGGATCCTCGTAAGGCCCCTAGTATTGATGGCCTCTCCGATATTTTCTTCTAGGAAAACTGGGAAGTGGTAGGTAAGGATGTTCTTCAATTCTATCACGATGTTTTGGATGGCAAGAGAAATATCGGGGAGATTACTAATACTATGGTTGTGCTTATCCCTAAAATTAAGGACCCTAGAGACATGGTGAATTTTTAGCGTATTAGCCTTTGCAAGGTTATTTTTAAAATCATTTCTAAAGTTCTGGCCAATAGACTCAATATGGTCCTTCATTCTAGTATCAGCCCCAACCAAAGTGCTTTTCTCCTGGGTCGTATGATTCATGATTATAACACCCTATGACCCTTATCTGTCGCCGGAATAGATTCATAAGGTATTACCTATCAGAAGACAAATCAAATTAGCCATTCATAATCAATCATGCACAAAAAAATATAGTTTCTTTGATGTTTCAACCATGAACAAATTTTAACCAAAATTAAAATAAATAATAAATTTCAAGATATTTGACATATAAGTCCATTGAACCATATATTTGTGTTTAGGAATTTAGCAAGCCATCTTCGCATGGCTAGAATATTTAAAATTTCAAAATATAACTTGTTTCAAAAGAGAGTTAAGCCTATACATGCCATATTTCAAAATATAAACTATCAAAAAGTACCAAAACAGTGACGATAGTGTAGATGACTTTGAACTTGAAATCCCTGAGCTCGTAGCTTTCAAACAAGATCTATAAAATAGGACAACACAAAACATTCACAGTAAGCCATTAAACTTAGTAAGTCTTAAGTATCTTAAACAACAAAACTTATTTATACACATTATAACATATTCGAAATGCAACACTAATTAGTCGAATATACATAACCACATTAAATCCATTCCATTAACTTATTATTTCTTCAGAGTTCGAATTACATAATCACACCATCTAAATGACTCGTAGTAATTCATTGATTCGACCTTTTAAAGTTAATTCAAATCATTGCATTCACATATAATTTCAATGATCAAAATTATATATATAACATATACTTTCATGTACTAAATTCAAGATGGCCGAATATAAATATACACAACCACATTTCATATACTTCTCGTTTCAATTCATACTTTAATTCACATATCTTCATATGCATAATAATTTATACGTACCTGAACAATTTAATCAATCGTATGAATCTAGATGCCGTATAACATAAACTCATATTCATAGACTTTTATTGTTTCACCGACAATTAGCCTGCTAGGTAAAAACCTGAACTTATCACCGGCACGAGGCCTACTAGGTATAAACCTGAACTTATCACCGGCACAAGGCCTACTAGACATTAAGTCTGAAACTCATTCACCGGCATTATGCCTGCTAGGCTCAGGGCCCGAAACAATTTCACCAGTTAAAAGCTTGCTGAGCCATAGGCCCGAATAATAATTCGAATATAAATTTCACAAAATCATAACATATACACTCCTTGTATTTATGCATTTCACACAAGTTAATCACATTAGTCCACTTAGACTTCATTCACGTATAATCACTTAATAACTATCACACTATTGCTTCTTAATTTACTATTACATATCTTCCATCTCATAAATATAACTTACGGCAGTATGATCATAACAAATTTCCTTATTTCACTTCCATGCATACCATTCGGCTTTATACATGTATATATATATTTATATATGCTAAAGGTATGGCTAAATTCTCGTGACATATCATGATTCATTCAAAAATAACTTATGTTTGAATACTTAAAACTTACCTCGAGTATTTCTGAACAACTACGGGTCGGCTTCTCAACTACTTTAGCTTTTCCCTTATCCGAATTTGCCCCTCTATGCTCTTGAGCTTAAATTCAACAATTTTAAACTAATCATTATTTGACTATTCAAGCATTACTTCAAAATATAATATATATACATATTCGACTTTCATATATACAGATCATAGTAAACAAAAGTAAGATACATTATAGGTCATCTTTGACCTTTCTATTTTCATCAATTTGAACCATTCCTTGGCCAAATATTTCATTCGGCATTAAGATACAACCAAGTTAACATTTTCTTTATACACACTCTTAAGACCAAATGCATAATTCATTTATTTTAACATATTTATACCTCGCAACTATACTTAATTCTCACCTATGAATCATCATCCGAACATGTATATGTAAGATACATATAAATCCTTAGTCAACTACCATACATCATTTAACATGATAAATTTCCATTTTCAATATCATAGAAACCTCGGTTGGCCGAATATATATATAATTTCACCTATGCATAAACATAACTCATATTCCATTACTTACATTATTCAAAATCATACCATTAATGCATAAAGCCGAACCTTTAGACATTCAAACATCTATTTTTTTTTTCAAATCACTCAAACGGCAATTACTCATATTCTAACATTTTAATACACAACATTTGCTCAAATCATTATTCAAGTTCAAATTCGGCTAATACACATATAAATACTAGCAAATTAAATATTAGCTACCTCAAACTTCACTCATCAACAATTATTCATTAAAACATAAAGAAAACAATCTATCCCCTTCAATTTCTTCCATGGTCGAATGCTCAATTCATCACACAAATTCAAAATTTTGACATGGGCTAAGTAAGGAACTTAGTAACTAACTTAAAATATGCTAAAATTTCAAGAACTAACATGAATTTCTTACCTTATTTCAAGCTTAAGATGACCGAATGGTTTTTGCTCCCTTTTCTTTCTTTACATTTGGCTAAGAAGAATCAAAGATGAACACTTTGTTTTCTTCACCCTTTTTCTATTGTAATTATCATTATTTTATAATATAAAGCCATTTAGTTGCAATAATACTAATAGAAAATACATATATTTTGTATTAAATAACAACATGGCCAGCCACTATCTCAAAAGTGGATAATTTGACATGCAAGTCCACTTTTTTTTTACCATGCATTAATAGACCACTACAATTTAACCTAACACATTTTCAAAATTTCTCACATAAGTCCTATTTATTAAATTTCACATACAAATGACAAAATCAAAGCATGAAATTTTCACACATGCACTTCCACATATAATAAGCATAGAATATAACATTTAATTATTTTTGTGACTCGGTTTTGTGGTCCCGAAACCACTTCCCGACTAGGGTCAAATTAGGGCTGTCACAACTCTCCCCCTTAGAAATTTTCATCCCCGAAAATCTTACCAACGAATAAATTAGGGTATTATTCTTTCATGGAGTCTTCAAGCTCCCACGTAGCTTCTTCAACCCCGTGTTTAACCCACAACACTTTCACTAACGAAATTGTCTTGTTCTGTAATTCTTTCACTTCGTGAGCCAAAATACGAACCGGTTCCTCTTCATAGCTCAAATCAGACCAAATTTCTATCTCTGATGGACTAATCACATGAGAAGGATCGGATCTGTACCGATGGAGCATCAAAACATGAAAAACGTCGTGAATCTTTTCAAGTTCAGGTGGCAAAAGTAGTCTATAAGAAACCGGCCCAATCCGTTCTGTAATTTCGTATGGTCCGATAAATCTTGGGCTCAATTTGCCCTTACGGCCAAATCTGAGTACCTTTTTCCATGATGAAACTTTAAGAAACACTTTGTCTCCGACTTGATACTCAATATCTTTCCGTTTCAAGTCCGCATACGATTTCTGACGATCTGATGCTGCTTTCAGACTTTCACAGATCACTTTAACTGTTTGTTCGACCTTTTTAATCAAATCAACTCCGTAAATCTTATTCTCACTGAGTTCGGTCCAAAACAAAGGTGTACAAAATTTACGACTGTACAAAGCTTCGTAAGGTACCATCTTGATACTCGATTGAAAACTATTATTATATGCGAATTCAACCAAAGGCAAGCATCATTCCCACGAAGCATTAAACTCAAGGATGCAACATCTCAACATATCCTCGAGTATCTGAATAATCCATTTGGATTGACCATCGGTCTGGGGATGAAAAGCGGTGTTAAAATGTAACTTGGTACCCAATGCTTCTTGCAATTTCTTCCAAAATCGCGATGTGAATCTCAGATCTCTATCTGACACAATAGAAGTAGGTAACATACAGTTCGGCTAACTTATCAATTGGATAATCCGTATGTACGGGAATAAAATGAGCTGACTTTGTCAATCTATCAACAACAACCCATATCGCATCTTTCTTGCTTGGTGACAATGGCAACCCAGATACGAAATCCATCATGACTCGATCCCATTTTCGTTCAGGTATCATGATCGGCTGAAGTAATCTCGAAGGCACTTGATGTTCCGCTTTCACCTGTTGACATATCAAACACTTCGAAACAAAGTCAGAAATGTCTCGTTTCATACCATGCCACCAGTATTGTTGTTTCAGATCATTGTACATTTTCGTACTACCCAGGTGAACTGACATTCGACTGCTATGAGCCTCGCTTAAAATCATTGGAATAAGCTTTGAATTTCTCAGAACACATAATCAATTTCTGAACTTCAAACAATCATTGTTATCAATCAAAAATTCTGAATCTTGTTTCGAACCACATAGTGCTCGTTTTGCAACTTTTTGAGCTTCACGGATTTGTTGTATCAATAACGGTTTTGCTTTTAACTCTGCTACTAACACATCATCAGCGGACACAGAAAGGTGCACATTCATTGCTTGCAAAACAAATAGTGACTTATAGCTTAAAGCATCAGTGACCACGTTAGCTTTTCCCGGATGGTAATCAATGACAAGCTCATAATCTTTCAATAATTCTAGCCACCGTCTTTGTCTCAAATTCAAATCTCTCTGAGTCATCAAGTACTTGAGACTTTTGTGATCGGAATACACATGGCAGTTTTCCCCGAACAAGTAATGGCACCAAATTTTTAAAGCGAAAACGATAGCAGCTAACTCAAGATCATGAGTCGGATAGTTTTTCTCGTGAGGCTTAACTGTCTCGAAGCTTACGCTACTACTCTACCCTCTTGCATCAATACTCAGCCCAAACCATTCAGAGACACATCACCGTAAATTACAAATTCTTTACCGGATTTTGGCTACACTAACACCGGAGCTTCGGTCAAAAGAGTTTTCAATTGATCAAAACTTTTCTGGCACTTTTTTGACCATTCAAATTTGATATCTTTCTAAAGCAACTTTGTCATCGGTGTTACTATCATCGAGAAACCTTTCACAAATTGTTTGTAGTACCCTGCAAGTCCCAAAAAACCTCAAACTTTCGAAACATTTCTCGGAGGCTTCCAATTGAGTATAGCTGAAATTTTACTAGGATTAACTCAGATACCCGATACGGATACAACATGTCCCAAAAAGTTGACTTCCTTCAACCAAAACTCACATTTACTAAACTTCACATATAATTGCTTGTCTCACAAGATTTGCAATACTAACTTCAAGTGTTCAGCATGCTCGATTTCGTCGCGTGAATAGATCAAAATGTTATCTATAAACACGACTACAAACCGATCCAAATACTATCTGAAAATCTAATTCATTAGATCCATAAAAACAGCAGGGGCATTAGTGAGCCCAAACGGCATCTCTAGGAACTCATAATGTCCATACCTCGTTCTGAAAGCAGTTTTAGGCACATCAAAGTCTCTAACTCGTAATTGATAATAACCCAATCTTAAGTCTATCTTAGAAAATACTGAAACTCCTTTCAGTTTATCAAACAAATTGTCGATTCACAGCAACGGATATTTATTCTTTATCGTTACCTTATTAAGCTGATGATAATAAATACACATTCTCATGGTTCCGTCTTTCTTTTTCACAAACAGCACTGGTGCACCCCAGGGAGAAAAACTTGATTGAGCAAAACCTCTATCTGTCAACTCTTGCAACTGAGATTTCAATTCTTTTAGTTCGGTTGGTGCCATACGATACGGAGCTATCGAAATAGGTGTAGTCCCTGACACTAGTTCAATTCCAAACTCTACCTCCCAAACAGGTGGTAATCTAGGTAATTCTTCGGGAAATACATCTGGAAACTCACAAACTATTGACACTGTCTCAAGTTTCTTTTTTGACTCTTTACTATCCAGTACATACGCAAGATAAGCTTCACACCCTTTTTTCACATATTTCTAAGCTAACATCGAAGATATTACTGTCGGTAATCCATTTAAATCAGTAGACTCAACTCGGATTATCTCATTATTTGAACACCTCAAGTCAATTGTCTTTCGCTTACAATTCACTACCGCATCATGCATAGTTAACCAATCCATACCGAGTATGATATCAAACTCGTCAAATGGTAATAGCATTAGATCAGCCGGAAAGAAAAAATCTCAGATCATCAAGGGACATTTCTTACACACTTTATCAACTAACACATAACGGCCCAAAGGATTCGACACTCGTATCACAAACTCAGTAGACTCAACATGTAGAGTCTTACTGGATGCCAAAGTTTCACACACATACGAATGAGTAGAACTGAGGTCAATCAAAGCAATAATATCAGTATCAAAAAGAGTGAAAGTACCAGTAATAACATCTAGCGAAGAAGCGTCCTCGCACGCTCGTATAGCATAGGCTCTGGCAGGAGCACGAGCCTCAGAATGTACAGCAGTATCTTTAGTCCCTCTCTGATTTCCACTAGCATTACCCGCATGTCTAGGTGGTCTACCTAATGTTGCAGTGTTACTAGGTCTTCCACTCGGATCAGTATTCTGTTCAGCTAATTTCGGATAGTCTCAGATAAAATGATCAGCTGATCCACACTTGAAACAGGAGCGGTCACGAAATCTACAGCTTCCTGAATGCCATTTGCCACAATGCTTGCACTCAGATCTGTCCTGACGATCATTGCCAACACTGGCAACAGAGGTGGCCCGTGTACTCACAGGGGGTCAATCACGGTCCCATCCAGAAAAACCCGATGTATTCTTAGATCGGCCTGAGTCATCCCTAAATTTCTTCGATGACTGATGAAAGGATTTTCCTGAAGATCTTTTATGGAACTCCTTAGCTCTATCATCAGCTTTTCTTTTCTCTTTACCGAGCTCTTCGGCTTTACAAGCTTGCTCGACAAGCACTACAAACTCTTTGATTTCCAGAATACCCACCAACAGTTTAATGTCTTCATTCAACCCATCCTCGAAGCGTTTACACATGATAGCCTCAAACAAAACACATTCCCGAGCATATCTACTAAGTTTGACAAACTTTCACTCGTAATTAGTAACTGTCATAGATCCCTGTTTGAGCTCGAAAAATTCCTTCCGTTTATGATTGATGAGTCTTTGACTGATATATTTCTTGCGGAAGTCGGCTTGAAAGAATTCCCAAGTAACCCATTCTCTCGGCACAACTGAAATCAAGGTATTCCACCAATAGTAGGCAGAATCACGCAACAGAGATATAGCACATTTTCAGCACTCATCGGTTGTGCTCGATAATTCATCAAACATGCGAATGGTGTTATCGAGCCAAAACTCAGCCTGCTCGGCATCATCACTGTCAGTAGCCTTGAATTCAATAGCCCCATGCTTTCAAATTCTATCAACTGGGGGCTTGCTTAATCTCAACGGGTCGACTATCCGAGGTACCACAGGTGCAGGGTTTGTATTAGTGGGGGGTGGGGGTTGTGCAACAGTCGGATTAGTTCGAACATATTGGGTAAACCAATCGTTCATCATAGCATAGAAGGCTTGTTTAGCCTCATCATTTTGATTACTTGCATTTAGTTGAGAGTCAATCGCCCTATCTCGTCTTGGAGCAGCGCTACACTCTTCACATCGCTCACCATCGCTTGATCGGGATCAGAATTCATTACTATACGAAAAACACATTTCAACTGTCAAAAATCATCACACTATCATATTAACACTTTATGGCATGTATAGCTAGACTCACACATGCTACGTTAGTCCTAGAGTCGACTAAACCGTAGCTCTAATACCAAATAAAATGTAACACCTTATGACCCTTATTCGTTGCCAAAATAGATTCATAAGGTATTACCTATCAAAAGACAAATCAAATTAGCCATTCATAATCAATCATGCACAACAAAATATAGTTTCTTTGATCTTTCAACCATGAACAAATTTTAACCAAAATTAAAATAACTAATAAATTTCAAGATATTTGACATATAAGTCCATTGAACCATATACTCGTGTTTAGGAATTTAGCAAGCCATTTTCGCATGGCTAGAATATTTATAATTTCAAAATATAACTTGTTTCAAAAGAGAGTTAAGCCTATACATGCCATATTTCAAAATATAAACTATCAAAAAGTACCAAAACAGTGACGATAGTGTAGATGACTTTGAACTTGAAATCCCCGAGCTCGTAGCTTTCAAACAAGATCTATAAAATAGGACAACACAAAACATTCACAGTAAGCCATTAAGCTTAGTAAGTCTTAAGTATCTTAAACAAAAAACTTATTTATACACATTATAACATATTCGAAATGCAACACTAATTAGCCGAATATACATAACCATATTAAATCCATTCCATTAACTTATTATTTCTTCAGAGTTCGAATTACATAATCACACCATCTAAATGACTCGTAGTAATTCATTGATTTGACCTTATAAAGTTAATTCAAATCATTGCATTCACATATAATTTTAATTATCATAATTATATATATAACATATACTTTCATGTACTAAATTCAAGATGGTGAATATAAATATACACAACCACATTTCAAATACTTATCGTTTCAATTCATACTTTAATTCACATTATCTTCATATGCATAATAATTTATACGTACCTGGACAATTTAATCAATCGAATGAATCTAAATGCCGTATAACATAAACTCATATTCATAGACTTTTATTGTTTCACCAGTAATTAGCCTGCTAGGTATAAACTGAACTTATCACCCAAGACGAGGCACGCTAGGTATAAACTGAATTTATCACCCAGACGAGGCACGCTAGACATTAAGTCTGAAACTCATTCACCGGCATTATGCCTGCTAGGCTCATGGCCCGAAACAATTTCACCAGCTAAAAGCTTACTGAGCCATAGGCCCGAATAATAATTCGAATATAAATTTCACAAAATCATAACATATACACTTCTTGTATTTATGCATTTCACACAAGTTAATCACATTAGTCCACTTAGACTTCATTCACGTATAATCACTTAATAACTATCACACTATTGCTTCTTAATTTACCATTACATATCTTCCATCTCATGAATATAACTTACGGCAATATGATCATAACAAATTTCCTTATTTCACTTTCATGCATACCATTCGGCTTTATACATGTATATATATGTATATATGCTAAAGGTATGGCTAAATTCTCGTGACATATCATGATTCATTCAAAAATAACTTATGTTTGAATACTTAAAACTTACCTCGAGTATTTCTGAACAACTACGGGTCAGCTTCTCAACTACTTTAGCTTTTCCCTTATCCGAATTTGCCCCTCTATGCTCTTGAGCTTAAATTCAACAATTTTAAACTAATCATTATTCGACTATTCAAGCATTACTTCAAAATATAATATATATACATATTCGACTTTCATATATACAGATCATAGTAAACAAAAGTAAGATACATTATAGGTCATCTTTGACCTTTCTATTTTCATCAATTTGAACCATTCCTTGGCCAAATATTTCATTCGACATTAAGATACAAACAAGTTAACATTTTCTTTATACACACTCTTAAGACCAAATGCATAATTCATTTATTTTAACATATTTATACCTCGTAACTATACTTAATTCTCACCTATTAATCATCACCCGAACATGTATATGTAAGATACATATAAATCCTTAGTCAACTACCATACATCATTTAACATGATAAATTTCCATTTTCAATATCATAGAAACCTCGATTGGCCGAATATATATATAATTTCACCTATGCATAAACATAACTCACATTCCATTACTTACATTATTCAAAAGCATACCATTAATGCATAAATCCGAACCTTTAGACATTCAAACATCTATTTTATTTTTTATTTTTTTCAAATCACTCAAACGGCAATTACTCATATTCTAACATTTTAATACACAATATTTGCTCAAATCATTATTCAAGTTCAAATTCGGCTAATACACATATAAATACTAGCAAACTAAATATTAGCTACCTCAAACTTCACTCATCAACAATTATTCATTAAAACATAAAGACAACAATCTATCCCCTTCAATTTCTTCCATGGTCGAATGCTCAATTCATCACACAAATTCAAAATTTTGACATGGGCTAAGTAAGGAACTTAGTAACTAACTTAAAATATGCTAAAATTTCAAGAACTAACATGAATTTCTTGTAACGCCCCAATTTTTGGGAATTCTGTGAATGTTGGCATAGGTTTAATTATGTTAGTAGGCTTCTAGAAGGCCCAAGCTTAAGATAGAACCCGGCAATTTTAGTTAATTTTTTTTGTTCCATAAGAAAAATGGGGTGAAATTATGAAATAGGACCTATGTGAAAATGTTTGAAAATGCTATAGGCTAAATTGAAGTGGTCAAATAAATAGGAGTGCAAAATAGGAGGATTTGCATGACAAACCTCCCATTTTACATGAAGTGGCCAGCCATCATGTTGTTGTAGACAAAATGTGCACTTGATATCCATAATTTATGGTACAAATTGATACAAATTGATAATGGGTTAGGTAAATGTTCCATGATAATGGGTTAGGTAAATGTTTCATGATAATGGGTTAGGTAAATGTTCCATGATAATAGGTTAGGTAAATGTTCCATGATGGGAATTTCATGTCTTTTGTATTAAAGAATTAAATGGATGAAATATGAAATTTTATTAAAAAAAAAAGGGGTGAAAAGAACAAAGTTTTGTCCATCTTTGTTCATCATAGCCTAAAGTTAGAGAAGAGAAAGGAGAGGAGAAAGCTCTTGAATGTTCGGTCACTTGGGGAAGAAAATTGAAGGTAAGTTCATGGTAGTTTGCTTTTATTTTTAGGTTCATGAGTTCTTCTTGATTCTACCTTAACTCTTGAAGCATATTTTGGTTTTTAGTTGTGTTGTGAGCATTTAGTCATGAATTAAAATGAAGGAAATGGTTGTTGTTTCATGTTCTTTTGATGAAAAATGGAAGATAGGTGAAGTTGAGCCAAACAAATGAGCATGCATGTGCCTTAGATGTTAAAGGGAAAAATCGGCTAACATGCTGTAATAATGTGACACCCCTAATGTGACCCTAGTCGAAGAGTGGTTTCGGGACCACGAAACCGAGTCACAAGAATAATTAAGTGTTATATTCCGTGCTTATTGTATGTGGAATTGGTATGCGTAAATATTTCGTGTCTCGATTTTTATTAATTAGGTGCAAATTTATAAGAAAGGACCCATGTGCTAGGACTTGAAAATGTGATAGGTGTATTTTTAAGTGGCCTAATAATGCATGAAGTGAAATAAATGGAGTTGCATGTCAATTATCCCATTCCCTAAGGTGGATGGCGGCCATGACAAATTATGGGCAAGGGAAACATGTTCCCAACATGTTTTACTAATGGATGATGTTAGAAATGATAAAATAAGAGTATGGAAAAAAAAAATTAGTGTTAGTAGGATGAGAAACAAAAAAAAAGTGTTCATCCTTCTCCATAGGCTTGGCCGAATGTCCTAAAGAAAGAAAAGAAAAATTTGTTCATCCTTTCTCATCTTCTTGGCCGAAAATACTAAGGGAAAAGAGGGAGGATTTTTGCTTCATGCTTGGGTTGGAAGAGATCTAGAAGGAGATTTGGCTAAGTTTGCATCAAGATTAAGGTATGTATGAGGTTGTGTTGGGAGTTTCATGCATGGTTTGGTTGCTAACTTGATGTGCATGTTAGCCATGGCTCAAATCCTTGTTATGCCATGGAAATGGTATTTGGCCAAAGTTGTTATGGTGATAAAGCCATTGCATGCTAAGTGTGAAGCTTGATGATGATGCATGCAATGATGGATTGTCTACTCTTGAGTAAGATTTTGAGTTTTCTTTTTGTGTTTAACCATGATTGAAGTTGAAAGGAGCATGATTGTCATATTCGCCATGATGCATTCATGAGCATGGTTCATACTTCTTGCATGTTAGTTAAAATTTGTATTTTTGGATGGCTATGGACACCTTGAAATTCGCCATGCTCATATTGTATATATATGTTTGCACATGATGTTTTGGCTATGAAGTAAGTGATGAATATATTGGTTTAAAGAAGAAGATGTTGAAGAATGCTTGTGAAATTGCAAGCACAATTCGCCTAGCACACATATAAGTGCTTGATGCTATATTATAAGTTTTAATACAATGTGCAAAGCATTAACTAGTAAAATGCATGCTGTTTTTGTGAGGTATTAAGTGCATAATTGGCCTCAACATGTACATGAATATTCGGCCTTGGGTAGCCTATTGAAGGCCTTAGCTTTTCCTTGATGCTCAAATAAATTGCATTGAATTGCTTGATGTAGTATAAAATGTGCATGACCATTGTGTATTCAAGCTAAAGAGTGGCCATATGACCATTTAAACTCTTTGTCATATTCGC
Organism: Gossypium arboreum; assembly: GCF_025698485.1. Lineage (NCBI taxonomy): Eukaryota > Viridiplantae > Streptophyta > Magnoliopsida > Malvales > Malvaceae > Gossypium > Gossypium arboreum. The sequence goes on from NC_069082.1 coordinate 49,385,871, forward strand.
CATAAGCAAGCACAATGAGGTTTTAATAAATTGAATTTGTTTGAATTAGCTCAAGAGCTAAGAGGGCTACAATTGGACAAGGGAAGGAAAAGTGATCGAATAGCCGAAAAAGCCGTTCGACAACATCCGAGGTAAGTCCTCAAGAAGTGACCTTACTTGAATTATGTGAGATGAAGTATGGATGTGTATGATTATTGATTTATGTGTGTATGAGAAATTGAATGATACCCGGCTAAGTCCCGGGCGAATATGCTTGTGATTATATTTGCGTTTGAGCCTTAGTAACTAAAATGAAATATGTATGTCCAATGATTATTGGTGTATGTGTACATGAGAAATTGAATGATATCCGGCTAAGCCCGAAGACAATTATGCTGGAAATTATATCCGGTTAAGACCAAGGCAATTGTGCTAGTGGCTATATCCGGCTAAGACCAAGGCATTCGTATGCGAAGTTATTCTATCCGGCTAAGACCAAGGCATTTGTGCACGTGATTATATCCGGTTATATTCAAGAATCTTGGGCTGGAGGTGAGTGTTGGTTGCTATAATGAATTCAATTAGTACACTCGAAAGGCCCAAAGGATAAGGTACGTTATATGTGCATTGGAAAGTCGACATGTTTGAGCAACATTCGCTCAATCGACTAATGAATTTCAGTTATTGAATTGATTGATACTTTGTGAAAGTATATAATGATGAAGTGTGAAGTAAGAATGTGTATTAATGAAATGATGCATTTGACTATGTGAATGTATTGCTGTAATTAGAGTTGATTATATTCCTTGAGACTTACTAAGCGTAAAAATGCTTACTCCGTTGCTTTGGCTCTCGCTTTCTAGATTTCGCTCGATAGCAATCGGATTCGGGATCGTTGAAGTCAAGTCATCCACACTATCAAGCCCCCATTTTGGTATAAATTCTTGGTTGAACTTGAAATGGAATGTATAGGACTACCCCTTGTTGGTTAAATATGTTGTGATGTATATATGTACGGCCATGCGAAAATGGCTCGTAAAAGTGAAGTATCGACTTAGACTAATTGTGGTTTGTATGTATATATTTGGTGTCATGATGTGGCTATGGCTTGAAATGGGAATGTTGGTCATATGATCAGCCATTGGCATGGTTAAAATGATCATATATGAACCTATGTATGGCAAGACTAGTTGGTTCATGGAGACTACCAAATAGGTAAGACCTACCTTAAAAACAGATGCTGCCAGCTGCAGTGACGTGAATGTGAAAAATCACCAAAATTCGTAGGAATGGAATTAAATAGTGAATAAGCTATGTAAATGAACCTTGATGAGTCTATTTTCATATGGAAGAAACGAAATGGTCATAGGAGTTACATGTTAAGAGATATTAAAGCTATTGTGAGACAGGGCCAGAACGGTTTCTGGGTTCCCTGTCGCAACTTTAAAAATTTACTATAAATTATCCAAAAAGAATTATGAGACATACCTTATATGTACAGATTCCATTTTGAGTCTAGTTTCATTAGAAACAAACGAAACCAGCATTAAATCCCTGTACAGAGAGATATTCAAGTTATACCGCGCGAAGGTCAGAGCAGTCGATCCCTGTAACATGGGTGACTTTAACTAATAAACTGTACCAATTGGCCTGACCAAAAATGCTAGAAATAAATCCATGGATGGATATATGAGTCTAAATTCACGGAAAATTTACGAAACCAGTTTCCAAGTTTTGAAACTCGAGATATGATTTTTAAGGCGACAGTGACGCAGTTTTCCAGCCTGACTGGAAATGTCAAATGGATGGGCAAAACAAGTGAACTTGGCTTGTTAACCCCTCGTGTCCGACACCGGCGATGGTCTCGGGTTCGGGGTGTTACAAATAAAATGATGAAATGGAGATTATACTTAAGTAAAATCATAGATATGTGATGATTGATTGGTGATATACATGTTTAAATAACATGCATGCAAGTTATGTGTGAAAGAGTGATTTGGTAATAAATCTGCTTGGGACAGCAGCAGTAACGTGACTTTGGAAAATCACTATAAATTGTGAGAGATGAGTTAGAAGGTGAATAAATTATGTAATTAAAGCTTAATGAGTCTAGTTTCAAATGAAATAAACGAGAACATATTTTGAATTCTTTACAATGAGAAATTTGATTCGTAATGAAGAGTGGTCAGATTAGTCAAACAGTGAAACATGCGAAAATTTGAGAAAAATCTGGTATTGATTGGCCAAACCAAAAATTCTGAAAATTTTATGGATATAAGATATATGAGTCTATTTTCAGGGAAAATTAACAGCACTTGATTTGGAGTTTCGTAGCTCCAGTTATAAATAATTTAGTGACTGTTGCTCAGGAAGACAGCTTGCAGTGAAATTATGATTATGTGGTAAACATTGACAAAAATTTGTTAATGAATTGCTTATTGTTTTCTTATAAGCTTACTATGATCTGTAGGTGTGGTTGGCCGAATATTGTAAGGGGTTAATACGTAGTTCGTATTTGAATAGTTAGATTAATGTGTTAGTAATCCAATTGTAGGCAGTTCGTGTGTGGATCTCACAAGATATCGTCATAAGCAGTGTGTAACTAACACCCTCTTTCTTAGTCTAGATCGGCAAAAGCGAAAAGCGAAATGCCGAAATCGGTATTTTGTAGATTTGTGAGTGTGCGAATGCTCGTGAGGTAAATCGATTAATGTTTTTGTAAGCTGCAAAATTTGGACTGCAAAGTGCATGATTTCTGTGCCCTCGATATTTTTGGGCTTAACGGGCCAAAATTGGAATGATGGGCCAACGGGCCCAATTCGTAAGAACCCTCGATGCGTGATTCATTAGTACGTGAAAAGTAGGAATATGCATGAAAACCCTAAAATAGATAAATTACTGAAATACCTTTAAAAGTGAAAAATTTACAGTTTTACCCCTAAGAGATAAATTATCGAAATACCCCTAAGGTTAAATTGACCTAAATGCATGTTTGATTGTTGTTATTTACTGCATGCCATGTTGTTATTATCTGATGCATGGGATTGGGATATTGATGGAGGAAGTACTGAAAGTGGCTTGTCCACGTCTGTGAGGCTTTGCCTCAATTTATCGATAACTGAGCAAAGAAGGTCAAGAATCTGTGGAGTGTTAAATGAGTGGGTTGAGCTATTTCCCACATGGAGTGTAGGGCTGGTACGGGTAGAGTGTAGTGGTTGGTGGGTTGAGTAGTCTCCCCAAATGGGCTTGCATATGTTATTGATGTTGCATGTATTTTGAAATGGGCTTATGGGCCATACTGTTATCTGAATAAGGGGCTAAGGCCCAATTTATTGTAATCTGAAAAGGGCTCGTCCAAGACCACTTTGTTACCTAAATGGGCTTAGGCCCAATAGGCTTGAGCCGACTTGGGCTTTGAATGGGTTTTCCTTACACTGAGTTTCCCCAAACTCACCCTTTTATTTTCATCCACGCAGAAATCCCCAACCATAGTGGGCTTGGAGTCGTGAGGGAATTCGGAGTGGGCACCCGCTCAAAGTTTGGTTTTCTTCTGGTGAACTGGACATCCTATTATTTACGTTGAGGTTTGGGTTTTTAAATGTAATAAGGCCGCTTAATTATTTTTGATGGTTTTAATATGTATTACTAAGATAGGTATTACTTATTTTAATTGTTGAAATTGGATAGCTTTAGGGCGCGTTTTCAAAAAAAAACAACAATTGATTTCAAAATAACACGACAACAAGCAAAGCTTCCGCAATGAAAGTATTTTCCAAAATTAATCACTTTTCCTAAAAATGACTTAATCAAATCGGTTTCCTAGAAATATACATGACGTTAAGGTGTGGTAATGGCGGTGTGCATGTCTAGGATTGGATCCGAAGGGAGTTTGGTACTTAAGTAGTCCGATAGACTCACCTCCTCTTTTCCGGTTTCCTACCTGGTGCACAGCTTCCATTCACTTTAACCTATAATGAAATTATCTTTTAAAACACTAAGTAGGTTTTTCTAGATCAACAATATAAAATGTTTTGAACGCTTCGATGTGGCATGTCGGATTCGGCTATAACGTCTGGGCCGGGTAAGGGGTGCTACATTTCTTACCTTATTTCAAGCTTAAGATGACCGAATGGTTTTTTCTCCCTTTTCTTTCTTTACATTCGGCTAAGAAGAAACAAAAATGAACACTTTGTTTTCTTCACCCTTTTTCTATTTTAATTATCATTATTTTATAATATAAATTCATTTAGTTGCAATAATACTAATAGAAAATACATATATTTTGTATTAAATAACAACATGGCCGACCACTATCTCAAAAGTGGATAATTTGACATGCAAGTCCACTTTTTTTTTACCATGCATTAATAGACCACTACAATTTAACCTAACACATTTTCAAAATTTCTCACATAAGTCCTATTTATTAAATTTCACATACAAATGACAAAATCAGAGCATGAAATTTTCACACATGCACTTCCACATATAATAAGCATAGAATATAAGATTTAATTATTTTTGTGACTCGGTTTTGTGGTCCCGAAACCACTTCCCGACTAGGGTCAAATTAGGACTGTCACAATGATAATGTCTTGATTTATCATGAGCTTGTGCACTACTTACAGAGCTCTAAAAATGGGCCCAATAAGGGGTTGGTGATCAAGCTTGACATGAGTAAAGCTTATTATAGAGTGGAGCTGGATTTTCTTGAAAATGTTATGACTTGGATGGGTTTTGCAGATGGTTGGGTGAGTTTGATTATGCAGTGTGTCCACTCATTTTGATAGGTCATCAAGTGCAATCAAACTCTTCCGAAGGAAATTATCCCAAAGCGTGACCTTCATCAGGCATACCCTCTTTCACCTTATCTTTTTCTTTTTTGCACAAAAGTATTTTCTCATTTTCTTTGTGATGCTCATGCCTGTGGGGATATTCAGGGCATTAGGGCGAGCCTAAATGGCCCTAGGATTAACCATTTATTTTTTACAGATAATGCGCTGCTCTTTTATTAAGAACAAGAATAAGGATGTGACAACCCAAATTAGGGCCTAATCGAAATAGTGGTTTCGTGACCGCAAATCCGAGATAGAAATAATTGTTTTATAATTATTTTTGGGTTTATGATATGATTTCATGATTTCGTGAAAATTTCGTGATGAAATTCTGTGCATTTCGCGCTTAAGTTGAGATTAGGGACTAAATCGAATAAATTGTAAAACTCGTGTTTTAGAAGTTTTTTAGTATGAAATTGCTTTGGGATATTAACTAGGAGGTCTTAAATAGCAATTTGACCCATTCTTAAGTTATGGAAAAAAGTTGGACATGGAGGGAATTTTTTTTGAAAGTTTAGTAGTAAGGGCATTTTGGTCATTTGTATATTAAATGAAATAAAATGGGAAAACTAACACAAAATTGGTTATCATCTTCATTAGTTGCTGCCGAAAATTGCTCTCCTCCATAGCTAGGGTTTCTTCAACTTTCAAGCTTCATAATCAAGAAACGCGTGGAATGGACCTCAAACGGGGGAAGGAGAAAGTTTTGGACTAAATTGCAAAATTCCCATATTTTGCACCGAGGTAAGTTTGTATGTAAATAATACATTAATTTCATTTACATTCTTATATTTCAGCCTATTATATATATATTAGCTGATGTTGAAGTATAAATCGACTATTGGAAGAATGGAAATAAGTAATAGAGAGAGAGATCCCGGTTGAACATTCGGAAAAATCGAATAAAATAGAGGGAGCGTAGCTAGGTCACATGTATGGTGCCGAGTGCACATCATGTGTACAAGAAGGCTACAAGATACTATATAGTAGCTAGGTCACATGTGTGATACGGGATGTATCCCATGTAGACAAGAGAGCTACGTGAGAGATAAATGTAGCTAGGTCTCATGCGTGATTCCAAGTGAAGGACACCATGTAGACAGGAGAGCTATGAGACAAATCGGCTAGGTCGCATGAGTGGTACTAAGTGTTCACCATGTGTACAAGAGAGCCGAATTAAATGAAATATGATGGTGGGGCTGTGTGCTGAAACCATCAAGTATCGAGGATTAATCCGAATTGTTCAACGGGATGGTTTTGTGGTGACATTGTAGTCATGGACCTACACTTGTGATGCATGAAATATGGTGAAAATAATTTGTGGTATATATATATGTAAGTTAAAATGAGGTTAGTATAAAGAATGTGTGAAAGAGTGAAATTAGCATTAAAACTGTTTTGGATAGTAGCATTGACGTGATTTTGAAAATTCACCAAAAATAGAAGGAATTTAATTCTAGGTTGAATGAGATGTGAAATTAAATCTTAATGAGTCTATTTTCATATAAAAGAAACAGAGCAAGCAAAGGAATTCTATATTTTGAGATATTTACAATTGTGTGAGACTTGTTCAGGATGACTATGTGATCCCCTATTTCAGATTTGAAAAATCATTAAAAATTGTACAAAACAAATTAAGAAATATAGTTTATATGCCTAAATTTATTATTGAGTCTAGTTTTAAATGAAACAGGTTTCATGGTTATTTAAATTGTGTACTGAGAGAAATTCGATTCGTAATGAACATAGGTCAGATCAGTTGAGCTGTGTAATAGGGGAAACTTTAACTAATAAAATGTACTAATTGGCTGAACCAAAAATTATATAAAAATATTTTTAAGAATTTTTATGAGTCTAGATTCAGGGAAATTTTACGGATTTGAATTTCGAGTTTCGTAACTTGAGTTATAACTTATTTAGTGATCATGACGCAGGAGGGACAGCTTGATCAAATTGGAGTAAATAAAGAAATTAAAAATATGATATAATTGAATTATGTTGTAAACATATTAGATTCCTTATTTGTTATTTATATACTTACTTACTAAGCTATAAGCTTACTTTCTTTTCCTCCTTTGTCTTATAGTGTCATCCATTAGCACAGAGTCGAGATCGTAGAAGATCCGCCCGCACTATCAATACTCTTGGTATCTGAACTCAACATTTTGAAATATGGCATGTATAGCAGACTTAGTTATTTTGTTACGTGTCATAATTGTCTAGGTTTAAATTACTACTTATAGTATCAAACTAATCATTTTGTACGAAGCCTTTGAAGTTGGTTTGTATTGTTAATGGCATATGTTATAATGATCCATGATCAAATTGCACGCCATATTTTTGGTTGGGTTTTATTTAATAGTATATACTATAATTTGTTAATACCTCGTACCCTATTCCGGCGACGGATACGGGTAAGGGGTGTTACATTTAGTGGTATCAAAGTTATGGTTTAGTCGGTTCTCGGACTAATAAAGTGTGTGTAAAAGTCTAGTTATACATGCCATAAAAATATTGTGATAGTGTGGTGACTCCTGATTATTCTAAACTGTGTTTTGTTTTAATATAGTAATGGATCCTGAAGGAACTACGGCTGATGATGCTGCTAGTAATGCGCCGGCTCCCGCACAAGGGACCGTGCCTGTGGAAAGTAAACCTGAGACATTGAGACAGGGAGATGAGGCTCGGGATGCCTTTCTCCAAATGATGAACAATTGGTATACTGAATTTATTCGAGCAAATCCAAATGCTCAACCTCCTCCACCCCCTCCTATACCTGAGACGATTCCTATAGCTGCTCAAGGCATAGATTTGGTAAGAATGAACAAGCCTCCGGTTGACAAGATTCGAAAACAAGGGGCTGAAGAGTTTAGAGCAAAGATCGATGATGATCCTGAGAAAGCGAAATTCTAGCTTGAAAATTCTACCCGTGTATTTGATGAGCTCTCATGTACACCCGAGGAGTACTTAAAGTGTGCTGTATCACTTTTGAGAGATTCGGCCTACCACTGGTGGAAGACTTTGGTAGCAGTGGTGCCAAAAGAAAGAGTTACTTGGGATTTCTTCCAGGAAGAATTTAGAAAGAAATACATAAGTCAGCGATTTATTGATCAAAAATGGAAGGAGTTCCTTGAATTGAAGCAGGGCAAGATGTCTGTGGCAGAGTATGAACGCGAATTTGTGAGACTCAGCAAGTATGCCCAGGAATGTGTGTCCACCGAGGCCATTATGTGCAGAAGGTTTGAAGATGGGCTAAATGAGGACATTAAAGTGCTTGTAGGAATTTTGGAGTTGAAAGAATTTGTAGTATTGGTTGATCGAGCTCTTAAAGCCGAAGAATTGAACAAAGAAAGAAGAAAAGCTGCTATTGAGGCTCGAGATGCCAGAAAAAAGCCGATATGTAACGCCCCGTACCCGAGACCGTTGCCGGAGTCGGACACGAGGTGTTAACGGACTTAATTCATTTATTTATACAGTTCATTTTAAAATTTCCAGACAAGCTGGCTAAGTGCGTCACTGTAACCTTAAAAATCATATCTCGAGCTCCAAAACTCGAAAACTGATTCCGTAGATTTTCCCTGAAACTAGACTCGTATATCCATCTACAAATTTTTTTGTATAATTTTTGGTGGGGCCAATTAGTACAGTTTATTAGTTAAAGTCTCCCCTGTTTCAGGGTTCGACTACTCTGACCTTCATGCATTACGATTTAGATATCTCCCTGTACAGGGCTTCAATACATATTCCATTTGTTTCTAATGAAACTAGACTCAAAAATGAATCTGTACATATAAAGCATGACTTCTAATTATCTCTGGTTAATTTATGGTAAATTTCCAAAGTCAGAACAGGGGATCCAGTAATCGCTCTGGCCCTGTTTCACGAAAACTTAAACATCTCATAAATTACGGCTCATATGGTCGTTTCGCTTCTTCCATATGAAAATAGACTCATCAAGGTTCGATTACATAATTAATTCATTATTTATTTACATTTCTACTATTTTTAGTGATTTTTCAAACTTACAACACTGCTGCTGTCAGCATCTATTTTAAGGCAAATTTCACCTATTTCATAGTTTCCATGATTCAATTAGCAAATTAACATACATTATTTCCAAGTATGTTCACGATTAGCCACGACGTACGTAGCACCAATAGAACCATGATTGGCCATTCCAATGGCTAGTCATTACCAAACATTTCCACGTCACTTAATAACCATACCATAAGACCATGATGTTATACTTCAAAATATACGAGCCATTTTTGCATGGCTATACGAATATACATTACAAATGGGTACTCAATTAACAACAAGGGTCAGCCCTATACATGCCATTTTCAAATTGAACTAAAAGAGTACCAAAAGTGGTTTAGATAGTGTGGACGACTTCGACTTTGACAATCCCGAGTCTGATAGCTGACGAGCAAAATCTATAAAACAGAGATTCAAAGCAACGGAATAAGCATTTAATGCTTAGTAAGTTTGAGTAATGAAATTAGTTTTGACTAAAGTATAACATTCATATGGTTAAATGAATAACTTCATATATGCACATTCTCATAATCATACTTACTTCACGCTTCAATCAACATATTCATACACAAGGTATCAAACCTAACTAAAGGCCGAAAGTTCGTTAATCAATTGAACGAATACTATTTAAAACGAATCGACTTTTCCGATGCATATACGAAACATACCTTATCGTTTGGATTTTATGAGCGTATTAATTGAAATTATTACAGCAAGATCGCTCACCTCCAAACCCAAGTATCTTCGGGATTTAGCCGGATATAACAACTCGCACAAATGCCTTCGGGTCTTAGCCCGGATATAGCAACTCGCACAAATGCCTTCGGGTCTTAGCCCGGATATAATCACTAGCATAAATGCCTTCGGGACATAGCCTGGATATAGCAACTCGCACAAATGCCTTCGGATCTTAGTCCGGTTATCATCCGAATAATCATGCACATATGTCCACAAATCATAACACATCTTTATTTCGTTTTCATTACTAGAACTCCGTCACAAGGCACTTATCTACCATTACCATTTTCGGCTCAATAGCCACATACAAAGAGCATGGTTTTGATTCGCTATATAACATGATCTCCATACGCATTCGGCTGCCCGTCATAAGTATAAACTAATTACCTCAATATATAATTCAAGTAGAATCATTATATCACCGTTTATTTGTTATGCTTATATGTCATGACCTAATCGAATCATAATCTAAGTTCCATTACTCGAAAACTTATCGCGGATGTTGTCGAACGATTTCAACGACTATTCGATCACCTTTTCCTTTCCTTTATCGGATTTAGTTCCCCTTTGCTCTTGAGCTTAATTTAACAAATAAATTGATTTAATCATTTTGAACATCAAAGAGAAATTTAAGGTACTTAGCCCATATATATTAGGCATTAGAGTCATATATGTATGAAATCATGAATCAAATTCAACATATTAGCCAATATTCTCCTTTAGCCGATTTTCTAAGTCAAGATAAAGCCATCAATATGCTTACCTATAGCTGAACGTACAACATCAATCTATGTATTCATTCATGTGGCCGAATATGCATGTCTATGTTGAGGCCGATTATATACTTAATCATTCTACAAATATGGTTACTTGTATTGACTAAATACCATTTTGTTTCAAGTTCAAAACTCGGCTAATACACATATATACACTAGTAATCAAATACTAACATTTGCACTTCACCTTAATAGCTAGCTTAGCAAACCTTAATTTAACATATAATTGTTCATAACACAATTAAAGCATCCTCTCCATTCCATCAATTCAAAACACATACATTACTCAATAATATTCAAAATCATATTCGCCTTAGTACACACTTGTTAGCCGATTTTTCTCCATTTAGCAACTAATGCACATATGTGCTCATTTGTTAGACTCTACTTCACCTAACTACCATTTCTCATCCAAATAACATGAACAACAACCATTTCTTGAACATTATCTCATGACCGATTACTCATGTTACCAACAAGATCCAAAATTTGGACATGGGCTAACTAAGGGACTTAGTAACTAGCTTAATACATTCAACAATTTCAAAAGCTACCATGAATTACATACCTTATTCAAGACTAGAAGGAGTGGCCGAATATTTGCTTCCCCTTCCCCTTTCTTCTTAGCATTTTCGGCCAAGGATGTTAAAAGATGAACACTTTTTTTTCTTTTCTTTGTTTTATTCACTTAATTAGTTTAACACCCTTTTTCTTTATTTTTTTTATAATTTATGCCATTAATACATTATTTTATTGTTATTACCCATCACATTTTGTCTATCCTCATTGTCATGGCCGGCCACTACTATCAAAGTGGGGAAATTGACATGAAAGTTCACCCTTTTGATTACATGCACTAATAGATCCTTATAGATTAACCTATCACATTTCAAAAGTGTCACACATAAGTCCTATTAACTAAATTCACATGCAATTAACTAAATCGAAGCTTAAAACTTTCACACACTCATATTCACATATTTTAGACAATAAATATTATACTCAAATACTTCGATGACTCGGTTTAGCGGTCCCGAAACCACTTTTCGACTAGGGTCAATTTAGGGCTGTCACACGATAAGCAAGCCATTTCAATCTCAATCAAAGAGGTCCAAAGAGACAAACCCTCGAATGACAGTTTCAACTGGGGATTCACACAGAGATCGTGGTAGAGCATATTCGGGGTCTAAAGCTCAAGCTACTTCGGTGGCAAGTGTGGGTAATGTGCGACCTAGAAAGCCCGAGTGTCAGCAATGTGGCAGGCAACATTATGGTGAGTGTTGGGGAACCGAGCGAGCTTGTTTTAGGTGCGGTTCTCGTGAGCATTTTATTAGAGACTGTCCGGAGAAAGTTAAAGAAGAAAGATTTCAGAGTGCTAGACAGAATACCACCGCTAGTAGAGGTAGACCACCGAGAAATACTGGAGGTGGGGCTAGCAGTAAAACTACGATGAAAGATTCAACGGCAAGATCAGAAGCTAGAGCACCTGCTAGAGCTTATACTATACGTGCCCGAGAAGATGCATCATCTCCCGATGTCATTACTGGTACATTTTCTCTTTATGATACTATTGTTATTGCATTGATTGATCCCGGGTCCACTCATTCCTATATTTACATGAATTTAGTATCTAATAAAAAGTTGCCTGTTGAGTTTACTGAGTTTACGGTTAAAATGTCAAACCCCTTAGGCCAATATGTGCTAGTTGACAAGGTTTGCAAGAATTGCCCATTAATGATTCAAGGTCACTGTTTTCCGGCTAATTTGATGTTGTTACCATTTGATGAGTTTGACGTTATCTTGGGAATGGACTGGTTGACATTGTATGATGCCAAGGTAGATTGTAAACAAAAAACACTAGAGTTGAAATGTGAAAATGGAGAAATCCTGTGGGTTGAAACAGATGAATCAAATAAATTGCCTATGGTGATTTCGCACATGTCCGCATTAAATACATGAGGAAAGGGTGTGAAGCTTATCCGCTTATGTAATGAATACTGAGTTGCCTCAACTGAAGTTTGAATTAGTACCGATAGTCTGTGAGTTTCCAGATGTATTTCCAGAGGAATTGCCTGGGTTGCCTCCGAACAGAGAGATAGAGTTTGCCATTGATTTGTTGCCGGGTACTACACAGGTCTTGATTGCTGTGACACCCCGAATGTGACCCTAGTCGGAGAGTGGTTTCGGGACCACGAAACCGAGTCACAAGAATAATTAAGTGTTATATTCCGTGCTTATTGTATGTGGAATTGGTATGCGTAAATATTTCGTGTCTCGATTTTTATTAATTAGGTGCTAATTTATAAGAAAGGACTTAGTAGTGAACTTTGAAAGTACGATAGGAAATATGTGATGACTAATTAAAGCATGCATGCAAAATAATGGACTTGCATGTCAAATTTCCCTTTTTTACAAGTGATGGCCGGCCATGACAAAGTGATATGGGCTAAACATGTCATGAAACATGTTTTGTTGGGCATTAGGGAGAAATCATAAACAAATAAGCATGGGTAAGAAAAGAATGAAAAAAAATGTGTGTGAGAGTAGCATTCCCCCCATTGCCGTGCAACCAAGAAGAGAAAACAAAAAAATTTGTTCATCCTTTCTCATCTTTTTGGCCGAAAATCATAAGGAGGAAGAAAGGGATTTTTGCTCCATTTTTTGGTTTAGAAGAGAACTAGAAGGAGATTTGGCCATACTTGTACCAAGATTAAGGTATGTATGAGGTTGTGTTTGGAGTTTCATGCATGACTTGGTTACTAACTTGATGTGCATGTTAGCCATGGCTCAAATCTTTGTTATGCCATGGAAATGGTATTTGGGCAAAGTTGTTATGGTGATAAAGCCATTGCATGCTAAGTGTGAAGCTTGATGATGATGCATGCAATGATGGATTTTCTATTCATGAGTAATATTTTGAGTTTTCTCTTTGTTTTATCATGATTAAAGTTGAAAAGGAGCTTGATTGTCATATTCGCCATGATGCATTCTTGAGCATGATTCATGCTTCTTGCATGTTAGTTAAAATTTGTGTTTTGGATGGCTATGGACACCTTGAAAATTCGCCATGCTCATATATGCATATATATGATTGCACATTATGTTTGGTTATGAACTAAGTGATGAATATATTGATTTAAAGAAGAAAATGTGGAAGAATGCTTGTGAAATTGCAAGCACAATTCGGCCTAGCACACATATAAGTGCTTGATGCTATATTATAAGTTTTGGGCCACAATGTGCAAAGCATTAATTAGTAGATTGCATGCTGTTTTTGTGAGGTATTAAGTGCAAAATTGACCCCAACATGTACATGAATATTCGGCCTTGGGTAGCCTATTGAAGGCCTTAGCATTTCCTTGATGCTCAAATAAATTGTATTGAATTGCTTGATGTAGTATAAAATGTGCATGACCATTGTGTATTCAAGCTAAAGAGTGGCCATATGACCATTTAAAATCCTTGTCATATTCGCCATAAGCAAGCACAATGAGGTTTTAATAAATTGAATTTGTTTGAATTAGCTCAAGAGCTAAGAGGGCCACAATTGGACAAGGGGAAGGAAAAGGTGATCGAATAGCCGAAAAAGCCGTTCGACAACATCCGAGGTAAGTCCTCAAGAAGTGACCTTACTTGAATTATGTGAGATGAAATATGGATGTGTATGATTATTGATTATGTGTGTATGAGTATTTGAATTCCACCCGGCTAAGTCCCAAGGCGAATATGCTAATGATTATAATTGTGTTTGAGCCTTAGTAACGAAAATGAAATATGTATGTCCAATGATTATTGATGTATGTGTGCATGAGAAATTGAATGATATCGGGCTAAGCCCAAGACAACTATGCTGGAAATTATATCCGGTTAAGACCAAGGCAATTGTGCTAGTGGCTATATCCGGGCTAAGGCCCAAGGCATTCGTATGAAGTTATTCTATCCGGGCTAAGACCAAGGCATTTGTGCACGTGATTAAATCCGGTTATATTCGAAGAATCTTGGGCTGGAGGTGAGTGTTGGTTGCGAAATGAATTTAATTAGTACACTCGGAAAGCCCAAAGGATAAGGTACGTTATATGTGCATTGGAAAGTCGACGTGTTTGAGCAACATTCGCTCAATCGACTAATGAATTTCAGTTATTGAATTGATTGATGCTTTGCGAACTTATATAATGATGAAGTATGAAGTAAGAATGTGTATTAATGAAATGATGCATTTGGCTATGTGAATGTATTGCTGTAAATTATAGTTCATTATATTCCTTGAGACTTACTAAGCATAAAATGCTTACCCGTTGCTTTGGCTCTTAGTTTTCTAGATTTCGCCGAGGCAATCGGATTTGGGATCGTTGAAGTCAAGTCATCCACACTATCAAGCCTCCATTTTGGTATAAATTTTGGTTGAACTTGAGATGGCATGTATAGGACTACCCCTTGTTTGTTAAATATGTTGTAATGTAAGTATGTACGGCCGTGCGAAAATGGCTCGAAAAGGAAGCATGAACTTAGACTAATTGTGGGTTGTATGTATATATTTTGTGTCATGATGTGGCTATGGCTTGGAAATGGGAATGTTGGTCATATGATCAGCCATTGGCATGGTTAAAATGATCATATATGAACCTATGTATGGTAAGGCTAGTTGAATCATGGAGACCACCAAATAGGTAAGTCCTATCTTAAAACAGATGCTGCCAGCTGCAGTGGCATGAATGTGAAAAATCACCAAAATTCATAGGAATGGAATTAGATAGTGAATAAGCTATGTAAATGAACCTTGATGAGTCTATTTTCATATGGAAGAAACGAAACGGTCATAGGAGTTACAGGTTAAGAGATATTAAAGCTATTGTGAGACAGGGCCAGAATGGTTTCTGGGTTCCCTGTCGCAACTTTAAAAATTCACTATAAATTATCCAAAAGAATTAGGAGATATACCTTATATGTACAGATTCCATTTTGAGTCTAGTTTCATTAGAAACAAACGACACCAGCATTAAAGCCCTGTACAGAGAGATATTCAAGTTATACCGCGCGAAGGTCAGAGCAGTCGATCCCTGTAACAGGGTAACTTTAACTAATAAACTGTACCAATTGGCCCGACCAAAATCCTAGAAATAAATCCATGGATGGATATATGAGTCTAAATTCAGGAAAATTTACGAAACCAGTTTCCGAGTTTTGAAACTCGAGATATGATTTTAAGGCGACAGTGACGCAGTTTTCCAGCCTGACTGGAAATGTCAAATTGGTGGGCAAAAACATGTGAACTTGGTTTGTTAACCCTCGGGTCCGACAACGGCGATGGTCTCGGGTTTGGGGTGTTACAATTTTATTGGTATCGAGCCACGGTTTAGTCGATTCTAGGACTACCGTGATGTGTTTGGGGTCTAGCTATACATGTCATTAAATGATGAATCGATAGTGTGATGAATTCGACAATTTGACTTCATGTTTGTTTATAGCAATGGATCCCGATCCCAACCGAAAGCGATAGCTGATGATGTGGAGAGTGTGGCGCTGCTCCCAAGCAAGGGACAGCGCCATGGACTCTCAACCTATGGCCAGTAATCCTAATGACGAGGCTAGGCAAGCCTTTTATAGTGTGATGAACGAATGGTTTAATCAATACATTCGAACCAACACTACTGTTCCACCACCTCCATTCCCGATTTAATGCAACCCCGCACCTACAATACCTCCGTAATCGACCAAATAAGGTCGTAAGCCCCGATCGATAGGATTCAAAACATGGGGCCACTGAATTTAAGGCTACGGATGATGATGATGCCGAGCGAGCTGAATTATGGTTAGATAACACTATCCGGTGCTTGATGAGCTATCCTGTACACCCGATGAGTGCTTAAAGTGTACCATCTCCTTGCTACGCGAGTCCGCCTACTATTGGTGGAGTACTCGACTTCGTGGTGCCTAGAGAACAAGTGACTTGGGAATTCTTTCTAACCGAGTTCAAAAAGTATATTAGTCGAGATTCATCGACCAAAAGCGGAGGGAATTCCTTGATCTTAAGCAAGGTTCTATGTCCGCTATCGACTACGAACGAAAGTTTGTGAGGCTTAGCCAGACGCTGCGAGAATGCATTTCGTCCAAGCTATTATGTGTAAACGCTTGAGGATGGGCTGAATGATGATATAAGGATGTTTGTTGGCATTCTCGAGATACGAGAGTTCGTAGTACTTGTTGAGCGAGCTTGTAAAGTCAAGAGCTTAGAAAGGAGAAACAAAAAGCTGATGTGGGGATTGGAGAATTCGAAGAGGTCCTCGGAAAGTCTCTTCAACAAGCATCGAAGAGATTTCGAGATGATGCGAGCCGGTCTAGAGGCGTTTGGGCTTTTCTAGACGAGGACGCGATCGACCCCTGTGACCACACGAGTCACCTCGATCGCGGTGGCGGAAATGATCGCCGAGAGAGGGCGGAGTGTCCACATTGTGGCAAATGGCATTCGGGAGCTGTTGGTTTCGTGATCGCTCTCGCTATAAGTGTGGATCGGCCGACCACTTTATGAAGGATTGCCCGAGGATGCTTGAGCAGAATGCAAGTCGAGTGCAAACCCGGTGCTACCATCGCCGAGGTAGACCACCTAGAAATATGGGCAATGTCGTGGCGGTCGAGAGAGGATCTAGAGATGCTACCATCGGATCCGAGGCTCGTGCTCTGCTAGGACTTATGCCATACGCGCACGCCGAGGATGCCGCCTCTCGGATGTTATTACCGTACTTTCACCCTTTTCAATACAAATGTAATTGCTTTGATTGACCCCGGTTCTACTCATTCATATATATGTGAAACCTTAGCATCCATAAGACTTTGCCCATTGAGTCTCTTGAGTTTGTAATTCGGTGTCAAACCCTTGGGTCATTACGTGCTTGTTAACAAAGTGTGCAAGAAAAGTCCCCTAGTGTTCCGAGGTTCTTGTTTTCCGGCGGACTTAATGCTTTTGCCATTCGATGAGTTCGATGTTATTCTTGGTTTGGATTGGTTGACCATGCACGATGCGGTTGTAAATTGCAAGAGCAAGACTATCGATTTGAAGTGCGCAAATAATGAAATAATTCGGGTTGAGTCCACGGACTTAAAGGGTTGCCACCGTAATATCGTGATGTTGGCCCGTAAATATGTAAGAAAAGGGTGCGAAGCGTACCTTGCGTACGTACTCGATGACAAGGAATCAGAGAAGAAACCCGAATCTGTGCCCGTGGTTTGTGAATACCCGGATGTTTTCCCCGAAGAATTGCCGGGTTTACCACTGTTCGGAAATAGAATTTGGCATCGAATTGGTACCGGTACCACTCAATTTTGATAGCTCCGTGTCGTATGGCACCAACGGAATTAAAGGAGTTGAAAGTTCAGTTGCAAGAATTGGTGGATAGAGGTTTTGCTCGCCTCGAGTTTTTCGCCTTGGGGTGCGCCGGTCTGTTCGTGAAGAAGAAGGATGGAACCATGCGATTGTGCATCGACTATCGTCGACCTTAACAAAGCGACGATAAAGAACAAATATCCGTTGCCACGTATTGATGACTTGTTCGATCAATCTGAAGGGAGCCTCGGTGTTCTCGAAAATAGATTTGAGATCGGGCTACTATCAATTGCGAATCCGAGATTCGAGACGTGCCCAAGACCGCCTTGAGCGAGATATGGTCACTATGAGTTCTGGTGATGCCGTTTGGGCTCACTAATGCCCTCGCGGTATTTATGGATTTAATGAATTGAATCTTTAGACCATATTTGGATCGATTCGTGGTCGTGTTCATTGATGACATCTTGGTCTATTCAAGAAATGAGACCGAACATGTTGAACACCGCGGTTAGTCTTTGCAAATTTTACGGGCAAGCAATTATATGCTAAGTTCAAGCAAGTGTGAGTTCGTTAAGAGAGGTTAGCTTCTTGGGTCATGTGGTATCGCATCGGGTATTCGAGTCGACCGAATAAAATTTCAGCCATACTAAATTGGAAGCCTCAGAAATATTACCGAGGTTTGAAGCTTTTTGGGGCTTGCTTGTTATTACCGACGCTTTTGTAAAGGGTTCTCAACGATAGCCACGCCGATGACGGTTACTCCAAAAGGATGTTAAGTTCGAATGGACGGAGAAATGCCAAAAAGCTTCGATCAATCGAAAACTTATTTGATGAAGCCCCAATTCTAGTGCAACCCGAGTCCGGCAAGGAGTTTGTTATCTATAGCGACGCCTCTCTACTTGGGTTAGGTTGCGTTTAATGCAAGAAGGTCGAGTTGTGGCCTATCGTCGAGGCAATTAAAGCCACATGAGAAAAATTATCCGACTCATGATCTCGAATTGGCCGCCATCGTATTCGCCTTAAAGATTTGGCGACATTACTTATTTGGTGAAAGGTGCCATGTATACTCGGATCACAAAAGTCTCAAATATTTGATGACCCAAAGAGACTTAAATCTGCGACAAAGACGTTGGCTTGAGCTGTTAAAGGATTATGAATCGATCATTGATTATCACCGGAAAGGCGAATGTGGTTGCGGATGCCTTGAGTCGTAAATCGTTATTCACTTTGACGATGAATGTGCACTTGTCCGTCCGATCCGACAAAGTGTGTTAGTGGCTGAATTGAAAGCCAAACCACTATTGACACACCAAATTCGAGAAGCTCAGAAAGTCGACGACGAGTTGGTTGCAAAACGGGCTGCGTGTGTTCCGAACAAGGACTCGGAGTTTCAAATCGACGATGACGATTGTTTGAGGTTCAAAAGTCGTCTGTGTGTCCCAAGGAATTGAACTCATTTCGATAATTCAATGAAGCCCATTGTAGCCAAATGGCAATCCACCCGGGGAGTACGAAGATGTACAATGATTTGAAACGTCGATTTTGGTGGCATGGTATGAAGCGAGACATCTCCGACTTTGTTTCAAGATGTTTAATATGTCAACAAGTGAAAGCGGAACATCAGGTGCCTTCAGGATTACTTGACCAATCACGATACCCGAGTGGAAATGGGATCGAGTCACAATGGACTTTGTATCCGGACCGCCATTGTCGACAAGTAAGAAGGATGCGGTTTGGGTCGTGGTAGATCGATTGACTAAGTCGGCCCACTTTGTCCCCGTGACGTCGGATTTTTCAATGGACAAATTAGCGGAATTGTACGTTTCTCAGTTGTGAAATTACACGGGTGCCTATTTCTATCGTGTCGGATAGAGATCCGAGATTTACCTCGCGGTTTTGGAAAAAGTTGCAAGAAGCTTTGGGTACCAAGTTGCATTTCAAGACCGCCTTTCACCCCCAAACCGATGGTCAATCCGGCGGGTAATTCGAGATACTTGAGGATATGTTAAGATGTTGCGTCCTCGAGTTTAGTGGTTCATGGGAGCGGTATTTGCCGTTGATTGAATTTGCTTACAACAACGACTTTCAATCGAGCATTAAGATGGCACCTTACGAGGCTTTGTACGGGCGTAAATGCCGTACACCATTGTTTTGGACTGAGCTTGGTGAAAGCAAGATTTTCGGGGTGGATTTGATTAGGGATGCTGAACAGAAAGTGAAAGTAATCCGTGAAAGTTTGAAGATAGCCTTCGATCGTCGAAGTCGACGCGGATATGAAGCGTAAGGATATCGAGTATCAGGTGGGTGATAAAGTGTTTCTCAAGGTATCGCCTTGGAAAAAGATACTCAGGTTCGGCCGTAAGGGCAAGTTGAGCCCGAGGTTCATTGGGCCATATGAGATATCAGAGCGAGTCGGTCCAGTGGCATATCGTTTGATTTTGCCCCCTGAACTCAAAAGGTTCACGATGTCTTCCACGTGTCGATGCTTGACGTTATAGATCCGATCCAACGCGTGATTAGTCCATCGAAATTGAAATTCAAGCTAATATGAGTTATGAGGAAGAACCAATTCGTATCCTATCACGAGAAGTGAAAGAGTTGCGAAACAAGCGGGTTCCGCTAGTGAAAGTGTTATGGCTCAAGGACGGGATAGAAGAAGCTACTTGGGAGACCGAGAACTCTATGAGAGAGCGATATCCAACCTATTTACGGTAAGCTTTTCGGGACGAAAATCTCTTGAGTGGGGAGAGTTGTGACACCGAATGTGACCCTAGTCGGAGAGTGGTTTGGGACCACGAAACCGAGTCACAAGAATAATTAAGTGTTATATTCCGTGCTTATTGTATGTGGAATTGGTATGCGTAAATATTTCGTGTCTCGATTTTTATTAATTAGGTGCTAATTTATAAGAAAGGACTTAGTAGTGAACTTTGAAAGTACGATAGGAAATATGTGATGACTAATTAAAGCATGCATGCAAAATAATGGACTTGCATGTCAAATTTCCCTTTTTACAAGTGATGGCCGCCATGACAAAGTGATATGGGCTAAACATGTCATGAAACATGTTTTGTTGGGCATTAGGAGAAATCATAAACAAATAAGCATGGGTAAGAAAAGAATGAAAAAAAAATGTGTGTGAGAGAGTAGCATTCCCCCCTTGCCGTGCAACCAAGAAGAGAAAACAAAAAATTTGTTCATCCTTTCTCATCTTTTGGCGAAAATCATAAGGAGGAAGAAAGGATTTTTGCTCCATTTTTTGGTTTAGAAGAGAACTAGAAGGAGATTTGGCCATACTTGTACCAAGATTAAGGTATGTATGAGGTTGTGTTTGGAGTTTCATGCATGACTTGGTTACTAACTTGATGTGCATGTTAGCCATGGCTCAAATCTTTGTTATGCCATGGAAATGGTATTTGGGCAAAGTTGTTATGGTGATAAAGCCATTGCATGCTAAGTGTGAAGCTTGATGATGATGCATGCAATGATGGATTTTCTATTCATGAGTAAGATTTTGAGTTTTCTCTTTGTTTTATCATGATTAAAGTTGAAAAGGAGCTTGATTGTCATATTCGCCATGATGCATTCTTGAGCATGATTCATGCTTCTTGCATGTTAGTTAAAATTTGTGTTTTGGATGGCTATGGACACCTTGAAAATTCGCCATGCTCATATATGCATATATATGATTGCACATTATGTTTGGTTATGAACTAAGTGATGAATATATTGATTTAAAGAAGAAAATGTGGAAGAATGCTTGTGAAATTGCAAGCACAATTCGCCTAGCACACATATAAGTGCTTGATGCTATATTATAAGTTTTGGGCCACAATGTGCAAAGCATTAATTAGTAGATTGCATGCTGTTTTTGTGAGGTATTAAGTGCAAAATTGACCCCAACATGTACATGAATATTCGGCCTTGGGTAGCCTATTGAAGGCCTTAGCATTTCCTTGATGCTCAAATAAATTGTATTGAATTGCTTGATGTAGTATAAAATGTGCATGACCATTGTGTATTCAAGCTAAAGAGTGGCCATATGACCATTTAAAATCCTTGTCATATTCGGCCATAAGCAAGCACAATGAGGTTTTAATAAATTGAATTTGTTTGAATTAGCTCAAGAGCTAAGAGGGCCACAATTGGACAAGGGGAAGGAAAAGGTGATCGAATAGCCAAAAAGCCGTTCGACAACATCCGAGGTAAGTCCTCAAGAAGTGACCTTACTTGAATTATGTGAGATGAAATATGGATGTGTATGATTATTGATTATGTGTGTATGAGTATTTGAATTCCACCCGGCTAAGTCCCGGCGAATATGCTAATGATTATAATTGTGTTTGAGCCTTAGTAACTGAAAATGAAATATGTATGTCCAATGATTATTGATGTATGTGTGCATGAGAAATTGAATGATATCCGGGCTAAGCCCAAGACAACTATGCTGGAAATTATATCCGGTTAAGACCGAAGGCAATTGTGCTAGTGGCTATATCCGGGCTAAGGCCCAAGGCATTCGTCTGAAGTTATTCTATCCGGCTAAGACCAAGGCATTTGTGCACGTGATTAAATCCGGTTATATTCAAGAATCTTGGGCTGGAGGTGAGTGTTGGTTGCGAAATGAATTTAATTAGTACACTCGGAAAGCCCAAAGGATAAGGTACGTTATATGTGCATTGGAAAGTCGACGTGTTTGAGCAACATTCGCTCAATCGACTAATGAATTTCAGTTATTGAATTGATTGATGCTTTGCGAACTTATATAATGATGAAGTATGAAGTAAGAATGTGTATTAATGAAATGATGCATTTGGCTATGTGAATGTATTGCTGTAAATTATAGTTCATTATATTCCTTGAGACTTACTAAGCATAAAAATGCTTACCCGTTGCTTTGGCTCTTAGTTTTCTAGATTTCGCTCGAGGCAATCGGATTTGGGATCGTTGAAGTCGAAGTCATCCACACTATCAAGCCTCCATTTTGGTATAAATTTTGGTTGAACTTGAGATGGCATGTATAGGACTACCCTTGTTTGTTAAATATGTTGTAATGTAAGTATGTACGGTAGTGCGAAAATGGCTCGAAAGGGAAGCATGAACTTAGACTAATTGTGGGTTGTATGTATATATTTTGTGTCATGATGTGGCTATGGCTTGGAAATGGGAATGTTGGTCATATGATCAGCCATTGGCATGGTTAAAATGATCATATATGAACCTATGTATGGTAAGGCTAGTTGAATCATGGAGACCACCAAATAGGTAAGTCCTATCTTAAAACAGATGCTGCCAGCTGCAGTGGCATGAATGTGAAAAATCACCAAAATTCATAGGAATGGAATTAGATAGTGAATAAGCTATGTAAATGAACCTTGATGAGTCTATTTTCATATGGAAGAAACGAAACGGTCATAGGAGTTACAGGTTAAGAGATATTAAAGCTATTGTGAGACAGGGCCAGAATGGTTTCTGGGTTCCCTGTCGCAACTTTAAAAATTCACTATAAATTATACAAAAGAATTAGGAGATATACCTTATATGTACAGATTCCATTTTAGTCTAGTTTCATTAGAAACAAACGACACCAGCATTAAAGCCCTGTACAGAGAGATATTCAAGTTATACCGCGCGAAGGTCAGAGCAGTCGATCCCTGTAACAGGGTAACTTTAACTAATAAACTGTACCAATTGGCCCGACCAAAATCCTAGAAATAAATCCATGGATGGATATATGAGTCTAAATTCAGGAAAATTTACAAAACCAGTTTCCGAGTTTTGAAACTCGAGATATGATTTTAAGGCGACAGTGACGCAGTTTTCCAGCCTGACTGGAAATGTCAAATTGGTGGGCAAAACATGTGAACTTGGTTTGTTAACCCTCGGGTCCGACACGGCGATGGTCTCGGGTTTGGGGTGTTACAATTTTATTGGTATCGAGCCACGGTTTAGTCGATTCTAGGACTACCGTGATGTGTTTGGGGTCTAGCTATACATGCCATTAAATGATGAATCGATAGTGTGATGAATTCGACAATTTGACTTCATGTTTGTTTATAGCAATGGATCCCGATCCCAACCGAGCGATAGTGATGATGTGGAGAGTGTGGCGCTGCTCCCGCAAGGGACAGCAGCGGTGGACTCTCAACCTATGGCCAGTAATCCTAATGACGAGGCTAGGCAAGCCTTTTATAGTGTGATGAACGAATGGTTTAATCAATACATTCAACCAACACTACATTCCACCACCTCCATTCCCGACTTAATGCAACCCCAAGACCTACAATACCTCCCAGAATCGACCAAATAAGGTCGTAAGCCCCAATCGATAGGATTCAAAACATGGGGCCACTGAATTTAAGGCTACGGATGATGATGATGCCGAAGCGAGCTGAATTATGGTTAGATAACACTATCCGGTGCTTGATGAGCTATCCTGTACACCCGATGAGTGCTTAAAGTGTACCATCTCCTTGCTACGAGTCCGCCTACTATTGGTGGAGTACTCGACTTGTGGTGCCTAGAGAACAAGTGACTTGGGAATTCTTTCTAACCGAGTTCAAAAAGTATATTAGTCGAGATTCATCGACCAAAAGCGGAGGGAATTCCTTGATCTTAAGCAAGGTTCTATGTCCGCTTCTCCGACTACGAACGAAAGTTTGTGAGGCTTAGCCGTCTGCGAGAATGCATTTCGTCCGAAGCTATTATGTGTAAACGCTTGAGGATGGGCTGAATGATGATATAAGGATGTTTGTTGGCATTCTCGAGATCGAGAGTTCGTAGTACTTGTTGAGCGAGCTTGTAAAGTCAAGAGCTTAGAAAGGAGAAACAAAAAGTGATGTGGGGATTGGAGAATTCGAAGAGGTCCTCGGAAAGTCTCTTCAACAAGCATCGAAGAGATTTCGAGATGATGCGAGCCGGTCTAGAGGCGTTTGGGCTTTTCTAGACGAGGACGCGATCGACCCTGTGACCACACGAGTCACCTCGATCGCCGGTGGTGTGAAAATGATCGCCGAGAGAGGCGGAGTGTCCACATTGTGGCAAATGGCATTCGGGAGTGTTGGTTTCGTGATCGCTCGCTATAAGTGTGGATCGGCCGACCACTTTATGAAGGATTGCCCGAGGATGCTTGAATGAATGCAAGTCGAGTGCAAACCCGGGTGCTACCATCGCCGAGGTAGACCACCTAGAAATATGGGCAATGTCGATTGGCGGTCGAGAGGATCTAGAGATGCTACCATCGGATCCGAGGCTCTTGCTCCTGCTAGGACTTATGCCATCTGCACGCCTGAGGATGCTTGCCTCTCCGATGTTATTACCGGTACTTTCACTCTTTTCAATACAAATGTAATTGCTTTGATTGACCTGGTTCTACTCATTCATATATATGTGAAACCTTAGCATCCAAAGAAGACTTTGCCCATTGAGTCTCATCGAGTTTGTAATTCGGTGTCAAACCCTTGGGTCATTACGTGCTTGTTAACAAAGTGTGCAAGAAAAGTCCCCTAGTGTTCCGAGGTTCTTGTTTTCCGCGGACTTAATGCTTTTGCCATTCGATGAGTTCGATGTTATTCTTGGTTTGGATTGGTTGACCATGCACGATGCGCTTGTAAATTGCAAGAGCAAGACTATCGATTTAAAGTCGCGAATAATGAAATAATTCGGGTTGAGTCCACGGACTTAAAGGGGTTGCCACCGTAATATCGCCGATGTTGGCCCGAAATATGTAAGAAAAGGTGCGGCGTACCTTGCGTCGTACTCGATGACAAGGAATCGAGAAGAAACCCGAATCTGTGCCCGTGGTTTGTGAATACCGGATGTTTTCCAAGAATTGCCGGGTTTACCACCGTTCGGGAAATAGAATTTGGCATCGAATTGGTACCGGTACCACTCAATTTTGATAGCTCCGTATCGTATGGCACCAACGAATTAAAGGAGTTGAAAGTTCAGTTGCAAGAATTGGTGGATAGAGGTTTTGCTCGCCTGAGTTTTTCGCCTTTGGGGTGCGCGGTGCTGTTCGTGAAGAAGAAGGATGGAACCATGCGATTGTGCATCGACTATCGTCGACTTAACAAAGCGACGATAAAGAACAAATATCCGCTGCCACGTATTGATGACTTGTTCGATCAATGAAGGGAGCCTCGGTGTTCTCGAAAATAGATTTGAGATCGGGCTTCTATCAATTGCGAATCCGAGATTCGACGCGCTCAAGACGCCTTGAGCGAGATATGGTCACTATGAGTTCTGGTGATGCCGTTTGGGCTCACTAATGCCCTACGGTATTTATGGATTTAATGAATCGAATCTTTAGACCATATTTGGATCGATTCGTGGTCGTGTTCATTGATGACATCTTGGTCTATTCAAGAAATGAGACCGAACATCTTGAACACCTGCGGTTAGTCTTTTGCAATTTTACGGGGCAAGCAATTATATGCTAAGTTCACAAGTGTGAGTTCGGTTAAGAGAGGTTAGCTTCTTGGGTCATGTGGTATCTCAGATCGGTATTCGAGTCGACCAATAAAATTTCAGCCATACTAAATTGGAAGCCTCAGAAATATTATTGAGGTTCAAGCTTTTTGGGGCTTGCGGTTATTACCGACGTTTTGTAAAGGGTTCTCAACGATAGCCACGCCGATGACGGCTACTCCAAAAGGATGTTAAGTTCGAATGGACGGAGAAATGCCAAAAAGCTTCGATCAACTGAAAACTTATTTGACCGAAGCCCCAATTCTAGTGCAACCCGAGTCCCAAGCAAGGAGTTTGTTATCTATAGCGACGCTCTCTACTTGGGTTAGGTTGCGTTTTAATGCAAGAAGGTCGAGTTGTGGCCTATCGCGTCGCGCAATTAAAGCCACATGAGAAAAATTATCCGACTCATGATCTCGAATTGGCGCCATCGTATTCGCCTTAAAGATTTGGCGACATTACTTATTTGGTGAAAGGTGCCATGTATACTCGGATCACAAAAGTCTCAAATATTTGATGACCCAAAGAGACTTAAATCTGCGACAAAGACGTTGGCTTGAGCTGTTAAAGGATTATGAACGATCATTGATTATCACCCGAAAGGCGAATGTGGTTGCGGATGCCTTGAGTCGTAAATCGTTATTCACTTTACGACGATGAATGTGCACTTGTCCGTCCGATCCGACGGTGTGTTAGTGGTGAATTGAAAGCCAAACCACTATTGACAAACCAAATTCGAGAAGCTCGTAAAGTCGACGACGAGTTGGTTGCAAAACGGGCTGCGTGTGTTCGAACAAGGACTCGGAGTTTCAAATCGACGATGACGATTGTTTGAGGTTCAAAAGTCGTCAGGTGTCCCAAGGAATTGAACTCATTTCGATAATTCAATGAAGCCCATTGTAGCCAAATGGCAATCCACCCGGAGTACGAAGATGTACAATGATTTGAAACGTCGATTTTGGTGGCATGGTATGAAGCGAGACATCTCCGACTTTGTTTCAAGATGTTTAATATGTCAACAAGTGAAAGCGGAACATCGGTGCCTTCAGATTACTTCACCAATCACGATACCCGAGTGGAAATGGGATCGAGTCACAATGGACTTTGTATCCGGACCGCCATTGTCGCAAGTAAGAAGGATGCGGTTTGGGTCGTGGTAGATCGATTGACTAAGTCGGCCCACTTTGTCCCGTCGTCGGATTTTTCAATGGACAAATTAGCGGAATTGTACGTTTCTCGATTGTGAAATTACACGGGTGCCTATTTCTATCGTGTCGGATAGAGATCCGAGATTTACCTCGCGGTTTTGGAAAAAGTTGCAAGAAGCTTTGGGTACCAAGTTGCATTTCAAGACCGCCTTTCACCCCAAACCGATGGTCAATCCGGCGGGTAATTCGGATACTTGAGGATATGTTAAGATGTTGCGCCCTCGAGTTTAGTGGTTCATGGGAACGAGATTTGCCGTTGATTGAATTCGCACAACAACAACTTTCAATCGAGCATTAAGATGGCACCTTACGAGGCTTTGTACGGCGTAAATGCCGTACACCATTGTTTTGGACCGAGCTTGGTGAAAGCAAGATTTTCGGGTGGATTTGATTAGGGATGCTGAATGAAAGTGAAAGTAATCCGTGAAAGTTTGAAGATAGCCTTCGATCGTCGAAAGTCGTGCGCGGATATGAAGCGTAAGGATATCGAGTATCGTGGGTGATAAAGTGTTTCTCAAGGTATCGCCTTGGAAAAAGATACTCGTGTTCTACCGTAAGGGCAAGTTGAGCCCGAGGTTCATTGGGCCATATGAGATATCGAGGCGAGTCGGTCCAAGGGCATATCGCTTGATTTTGCCCCGAACTCAAAAGGTTCACGATGTCTTCCACGTGGTGATGCTTGACGTTATAGATCCGATCCAACGCACGTGATTAGTCCATCAGAAATTGAAATTCAAGCTAATATGAGTTATGAGGAAGAACCAATTCGTATCCTATCACGAGAAGTGAAAGAGTTGCGAAACAAGCGGGTTCCGCTAGTGAAAGTGTTATGGCTCAAGGACGGGATAGAAGAAGCTACTTGGGAGACCGAGAACTCTATGAGAGAGCGATATCCGAACCTATTTACCGGTAAGCTTTTCGGGACGAAAATCTCTTGAGTGGGGAGAGTTGTGACACCCGAATGTGACCCTAGTCGGAGAGTGGTTTGGGACCACGAAACCGAGTCACAAGAATAATTAAGTGTTATATTCCGTGCTTATTGTATGTGGAATTGGTATGCGTAAATATTTCGTGTCTCGATTTTTATTAATTAGGTGCTAATTTATAAGAAAGGACTTAGTAGTGAACTTTGAAAGTACGATAGGGAAATATGTGATGACTAATTAAAGCATGCATGCAAAATAATGGACTTGCATGTCAAATTTCCTTTTTACAAGTGATGGCCGCCATGACAAAGTGATATGGGCTAAACATGTCATGAAACATGTTTTGTTGGGCATTAGGGAGAAATCATAAACAAATAAGCATGGGTAAGAAAAGAATGAAAAAAAAATGTGTGTGAGAGTAGCATTCCCCCCTTGCCGTGCAACCAAGAAGAGAAAACAAAAAATTTGTTCATCCTTTCTCATCTTTTTGGCGAAAATCATAAGGAGGAAGAAAGGATTTTGCTCCATTTTTTTGGTTTAGAAGAGAACTAGAAGGAGATTTGGCCATACTTGTACCAAGATTAAGGTATGTATGAGGTTGTGTTTGGAGTTTCATGCATGACTTGGTTACTAACTTGATGTGCATGTTAGCCATGGCTCAAATCTTTGTTATGCCATGGAAATGGTATTTGGGCAAAGTTGTTATGGTGATAAAGCCATTGCATGCTAAGTGTGAAGCTTGATGATGATGCATGCAATGATGGATTTTCTATTCATGAGTAAGATTTTGAGTTTTCTTTGTTTTATCATGATTAAAGTTGAAAAGGAGCTTGATTGTCATATTCGCCATGATGCATTCTTGAGCATGATTCATGCTTCTTGCATGTTAGTTAAAATTTGTGTTTTGGATGGCTATGGACACCTTGAAAATTGGCCATGCTCATATATGCATATATATGATTGCACATTATGTTTGGTTATGAACTAAGTGATGAATATATTGATTTAAAGAAGAAAATGTGGAAGAATGCTTGTGAAATTGCAAGCACAATTCGCCTAGCACACATATAAGTGCTTGATGCTATATTATAAGTTTTGGGCCACAATGTGCAAAGCATTAATTAGTAGATTGCATGCTGTTTTTGTGAGGTATTAAGTGCAAAATTGACCCCAACATGTACATGAATATTCGGCCTTGGGTAGCCTATTGAAGGCCTTAGCATTTCCTTGATGCTCAAATAAATTGTATTGAATTGCTTGATGTAGTATAAAATGTGCATGACCATTGTGTATTCAAGCTAAAGAGTGGCCATATGACCATTTAAAATCCTTGTCATATTCGCCATAAGCAAGCACAATGAGGTTTTAATAAATTGAATTTGTTTGAATTAGCTCAAGAGCTAAGAGGGCCACAATTGGACAAGGGGAAGGAAAAGGTGATCGAATAGCCGAAAAAGCCGTTCGACAACATCCGAGGTAAGTCCTCAAGAAGTGACCTTACTTGAATTATGTGAGATGAAATATGGATGTGTATGATTATTGATTATGTGTGTATGAGTATTTGAATTCCACCGGCTAAGTCCCAAGGCGAATATGCTAATGATTATAATTGTGTTTGAGCCTTAGTAACGAAAATGAAATATGTATGTCCAATGATTATTGATGTATGTGTGCATGAGAAATTGAATGATATCGGGCTAAGCCCAAGACAACTATGCTGGAAATTATATCCGGTTAAGACCAAGGCAATTGTGCTAGTGGCTATATCCGGGCTAAGGCCCAAGGCATTCGTATGAAGTTATTCTATCCGGCTAAGACCAAGGCATTTGTGCACGTGATTAAATCCGGTTATATTCAAGAATCTTGGGCTGGAGGTGAGTGTTGGTTGCGAAATGAATTTAATTAGTACACTCGGAAAGCCCAAAGGATAAGGTACGTTATATGTGCATTGGAAAGTCGACGTGTTTGAGCAACATTCGCTCAATCGACTAATGAATTTCAGTTATTGAATTGATTGATGCTTTGCGAACTTATATAATGATGAAGTATGAAGTAAGAATGTGTATTAATGAAATGATGCATTTGGCTATGTGAATGTATTGCTGTAAATTATAGTTCATTATATTCCTTGAGACTTACTAAGCATAAAAATGCTTACCCCGTTGCTTTGGCTCTTAGTTTTCTAGATTTCGCCGAGGCAATCGGATTTGGGATCGTTGAAGTCGAAGTCATCCACACTATCAAGCCTCCATTTTGGTATAAATTTTGGTTGAACTTGAGATGGCATGTATAGGACTACCCTTGTTTGTTAAATATGTTGTAATGTAAGTATGTACGGCCGTAGTAAAAATGGCTCGAAAAGGGAAGCATGAACTTAGACTAATTGTGGGTTGTATGTATATATTTTGTGTCATGATGTGGCTATGGCTTGGAAATGGGAATGTTGGTCATATGATCAGCCATTGGCATGGTTAAAATGATCATATATGAACCTATGTATGGTAAGGCTAGTTGAATCATGGAGACCACCAAATAGGTAAGTCCTATCTTAAAACAGATGCTGCCAGCTGCAGTGGCATGAATGTGAAAAATCACCAAAATTCATAGGAATGGAATTAGATAGTGAATAAGCTATGTAAATGAACCTTGATGAGTCTATTTTCATATGGAAGAAACGAAACGGTCATAGGAGTTACAGGTTAAGAGATATTAAAGCTATTGTGAGACAGGGCCAGAATGGTTTCTGGGTTCCCTGTCGCAACTTTAAAAATTCACTATAAATTATACAAAAAGAATTAGGAGATATACCTTATATGTACAGATTCCATTTTTAGTCTAGTTTCATTAGAAACAAACGACACCAGCATTAAAGCCCTGTACAGAGAGATATTCAAGTTATACCGCGCGAAGGTCAGAGCAGTCGATCCCTGTAACAGGGGTAACTTTAACTAATAAACTGTACCAATTGGCCCGACCAAAAATCCTAGAAATAAATCCATGGATGGATATATGAGTCTAAATTCAGGGAAAATTTACAAAACCAGTTTCCGAGTTTTGAAACTCGAGATATGATTTTTAAGGCGACAGTGACGCAGTTTTCCAGCCTGACTGGAAATGTCAAATTGGTGGGCAAAAACATGTGAACTTGGTTTGTTAACCCTCGGTCCGACACGGCGATGGTCTCGGGTTTGGGGTGTTACAATTTTATTGGTATCAGAGCCACGGTTTAGTCGATTCTAGGACTACCGTGATGTGTTTGGGGTCTAGCTATACATGCCATTAAATGATGAATCGATAGTGTGATGAATTCTGACAATTTGACTTCATGTTTGTTTATAGCAATGGATCCCGATCCCAACCGAAATAGCTGATGATGTGGAGAGTGTGGCGCCTGCTCCCGCGCAAGGGACAGCGCCGGCGGACTCTCAACCTATGGCCAGTAATCCTAATGACGAGGCTAGGCAAGCCTTTTATAGTGTGATGAACGAATGGTTTAATCAATACATTCGAACCAACACGGCTGTTCCACCACCTCCATTCCCGACGAATGCAACCCCAAGACCTACAATACCTCCGAATGGACCACCAAATAAGGTCGTAAGCCCCAATCGATAGGATTCAAAACATGGGGCCACTTGAATTTAAGGCTACGGATGATGATGATGCCGAAGCGAGCTGAATTATGGTTAGATAACACTATCCGGGTGCTTGATGAGCTATCCTGTACACCCGATGAGTGCTTAAAGTGTACCATCTCCTTGCTACGCGAGTCCGCCTACTATTGGTGGAGTACTCTGACTTCTGTGGTGCCTAGAGAACAAGTGACTTGGGAATTCTTTCTAACCGAGTTCCGAAAAAAGTATATTAGTCAGAGATTCATCGACCAAAAGCAACTAGTCACACTATCACTATCCACCGCTTGTTACTGCTATGTTTAGAACTATTTTATGGCATGTATAGAATAGACTAGTGGCGGAAGAATATTTTTGGTTAATGTATATAAACCATGCGAAAATGGCATCTTTTTAATGTTTACTTAGCGAAGTTTAAATTTTACCTTTGGCTGTGCTTAGTACTTATTTAAATGAACGATCTTTAATTCAAGAAAAAGTTCAAAATTTTACTGTTCTGACGTGAGTTACAAGTCCGGTAATGCCCCTTACCTATTCTGGCGACGGTTACGGGATAGGGGTGTTACATTTTATTGGTATCAGAGCTACGGTTTAGTCGATTCTAGAACTAACATAGCACGCGTGAGTCTATTTATACATGCCATAAAGTGATAAAATGATAGTGTGATGATTTTTTACTATTAAAATGTGGTTGCTGTATTGTAATGAATCTTGATCCCGATCGAGCTGTAGCAAGCTTCTGACTATGAGAATTTGCGATATAACTTCACTTAGATATGCCTAAATTATTAAGTTGATCAGGTACGTATCATGTACTCGTATTTGAATTTCGATTTGGATTGAATTATAAGGGTATAAGTGATGCAATTTTGAAAGAGTGTTATGACTATAAATGTGATTTTTGTACGTGGCTATGGAACTGGAAGTTGAATGGTCGATAAGCATGTTGTGTTTGTATTCAAGTAACGTAAATGATGTACTAATGTGTATTGCTATATGTGTATATGTACATGAGAATTGAGAGTGATGTATCCGGACTAAGTTCCGAAGAGCATTTGTGCTAGTGATGTATCCGGACTAAGTTCCGAAGAGCACTAAGTTCCGAAGAGCATTCGTGCTAGTGATGTATTCGGACTAAGTCCCGAAGAGCATTCGTGCTAGTGATGTATCCGGACTAAGTCCCGAAGAGCATTCGTGCTAGTGATATATCCGGGCCAGGTCCCGAAGAGCAATCATGCTGGTGACGTGTATTCGGGCCTTCATGCCTAATAGGCTTCGTGCCGGTAATTTGAGCAAAGTTTAAGTGTTCATTACTATACGAATTCAAATTTAAATGAGATGATATGTTTAAAAGTGTACATACATGATGTTTATCGACTTGGTTAAGTCATTTCAATGTGTAATAACGAATGAATAAGAGCACTATGTGTGTGAATGATTAGAGGCACTTGTGTGTGTGCGAATTCCTTTAACCGAGCACTATAAGTGCGAGATCACCAATGGGCACTAAGTGTGTGAAGTGGAATTATGTAAGACCTCGTGCTGGGACGAAGGCATTGATTTGAGATAGTGTGTAAGACCATGTCCGGGACATGGCATTGGCTCGATATGTGAGAATATGTAAGACCATATCTAGGATATGGCATTGTAAGAGCTATATGTGCTTAATGAGTACCGTAATGATTTGAATGATTCAACGGGTATATTTAAGATGATAAATAAAGTAAGATCGAGAATAAGTGATACGGTATGTACGGAAGGTATGTGAAAATCAAATGAAAGTAAAAATTTGTGAGTTCATATTATATTATATTATGTATACTAAGTAAGTGAATACGTAAAAGATGGTGGATATGTTGTTAAGAAATGAATTCATGTTATAAATGTGTTACTGGATTTAGTCTATGGGATGTTTGAGTATATGTGTACTTTCGGTCAAAGTTACGACTTATACATGGATGAAAATGTGGGTTACAAATATGTGGGTTGATGATGTGAATTATACATGTTAATATGTGCTTGATATGTGTTTGAAATGCAATTGTGAATTAAATTAAGTGATTATTGCTTATGAAATCAAGGAAATGAGATATATGTGCATACTTGTAGAAATGTTTATGTATTTGTTTTAAGATAAGAAAATGATTTTATAGATCGATGTGAAATCAATAATGAATTACAATTACTATCGATGAGCTAATGTTTATATGAATATAATTCAATAAGAGGATGTTATCCTAAACTATGCATCGGTAGAAATTTTCGGGGACGAAAATTTCTTTAGTGGGGGAGAGTTGTGACAGCCCTAAAGTGACCCTAGTAGGAAAGCGGTTTCGGGACTGCTAAACCGAGTCACTAAATTATTTGAATATGATATTTATTGTCTAAAATAAATGTGTGAAAATTTTAAGCTTTGATTTAGTAAATTGCATGTGAATTTAGTCAATAGGACTTATGTGTGACACTTTTGAAATGTGATAGATCAAAACATAAGGACCTATTAGTGCATGTTGAAAAAGGGGGGACTTGCATGTCAATTTCCCCCCCCATCTAGTAGTGGCCGGCCATGGCATTAGGGTGGACAAAGGATGATGGGCAAAACATGTCATAGACATGTTGTGTTGGTGCATCATGGGAGGAAACAATAAACTAAAGTTAGTAATAAAGAAATGGAAAAAAAAAAAAAGAATGGAGAGATTGTTTCTCCCCCCTCCATTGCCGTGAATGGAAGAAAGAAAACAAAAGAAAAGAAAAAAAAATGTTCATCTTCTCCTCCTACCTCTCTCAAGCCAAAATTAACCAAGAAATGGAAGGAAGCACACCTAAGGCATTCGGCCATCTTGTGTGGGGGGAATTAAGGTATGATATCAAGTGATTCTTTTGGAATTTTTGTGAAGTTGAGTTTGTTTTGGTGCTCATAACATGACCCATGTGTTAATTTTTGAGTTTGTGTTGCAAGAAACATTTGGTTATGTCCTTATATGTCAAATTGATGATAAATTTTTGATATTTGGTGAATGAATATGGGTTTCGGTCATGGTAGATAACAAAGAATGTGGTTGTTGTTCTTGTTGAATTGGATGAATTTTTGGTGGATAGGTGCTTGAATCAAACAAATGATCATGTGTGTACACTAGGTGCTAGTTGAGAAGAATCGGTCACTATATTGGAGGCCATTGCCGAATATGAGTTTAGTTATTGAGAGGGATGAATGTGTTTTGATTTGATGGAATAAAAGAATGCTTAAAGATGTGTCACAACAAATTATATGTTAAGCTAAGGTTGTTAAATTATCAATCTTTCTTCCTAGCCGAATATGTGTTTATAAAGTTGAGTTGTTAAATAGATTTTGAAGTTAGCCCATGCATTTATTTTTGAATTTAAGAAGAATGATACATTCGACTATGCTTTGATGTGCTTGGATTGTTGTTCATTGAGTAAATGATTGAGGAATGGTTAGAAGAATTTGAATGCTAAACTAGTTGATTTGTTTGATGATATATATATATTCGGCAATGGGATAAAATGTGTATTAAGGTAAGTTTCATGGTGATTATGCTTGTGATGTTGGGTTAATATTCGGCATTGAGTAATGTGGGTAAGGTGATTAATCGGCTATGAAATTAGCTAAATTGAATAGGTATGTTTAATGATATGCTTAGTATAATGTATGATCTTATAACTCGGTTTGGTATTGAGATAAAGGTTAGATGTATGATTGGATTTTGGTATGTGTTAAATTGGTCAATCAAAGATTAAATGATATGTGATTGCCAAATGTGATTGTTAAGTGAATAATATTAGTTAAGTACTTAAGCAAATTTATTGTTTTACTTAAGCTTAAGAGCAAAGAGGATCAAAGTCGGATAGGGAAAAGAGAAAGTAAACGAATAGTCGTGGACATCTAATCGTCGACCACTTCGAGGTAAGTTTTAAGCGATTAAATGTTGAGTAAATTCAATCATAATAGGACATAATGAGTGGATTTAATAAGATATGATGTGGCCATGATATGTCTTAAACTCAAATGGTAAGTTCATAAGTGTTTGGACTTGGAAATTTAAGAGCAAATTGTAATAATTTGCTTGGACAGCAGCAGTAATGTGATTTTAGAAAATCACTATAAATTGTTGGTGTGGAATTATAGGCTGAATAAAATATGTAATCAAAGCTTAGTTGGTCTAATTTCTTATATAAGAGACCGTGGAAGCAAAGAAATTTCCTATAAAGAGATATTTAAAGTTGTGTGGGACAAGGTCGAATGACTCAAAATCCCTGCTCGCTTTTTGGAAAATCATTATAATTGTACAAAAATGGTTATAAGATAAGATTTATATGCTTAGACTCCTTAATGAGTCTAGTTTCAAATGAAATCAAATAGAACACATTATGAATTCTTTACAATGAAAAATTTGATTCAGAGTGAAGAGTGGTCGATTAGTCAAATAGTGAAATAGGGAAACTTTAAGAAAAATCTGGTATTGATTGGCCAAACCTAAAATTCTGAAAATTTTATGGATGGAAGATATATAAGTCTATATTCAGGGAAAATTAACGGAAATTGATTTTGAGTTTTGTAGCTCCAGTTATAAATAATTTAGTGACTATTGCTCAGGAAAACAGCTTGTGGTGAATATGTGAATTTGTTGTAAACATTGATCAAACTATTTGAGTTGCTTATAAGCTATGGCTGAAATTGATGTACAAGATAAATATCTATATGTGTGATATGTGTATGTGGTAAAGCCGAATGGCTAATGTGAAATATGTATGAGATATGTATATGTGGTAAAGCCGAATGGCTAATGTGAAATATATGTGTGATATGTAGATGTGGTAAAGCCAAATGGCGAATGTGAAATATGTATGAGATATATATATGTGGTAAAGCCGAATGGCTAATGTGAAATATATATAAGATATGTATATGTGGTAAAGCCGAATGGCTAATGTGAAATATATGTGTGATATGTAGATGTGGTAAAGCCGAATGGCGAATGTGAAATATGTATGAGATATGTATATGTGGTAAACCCGAATGGCTAATGTGAAATATGTATGAGATATGTATATGTCGTAAAGCCGAATGTCTAATGTGAAATATATATAAGATATGTATATGTGGTAAAGCCGAATGGCTAATGTGAAATATATGTGTGATATGTAGATGTGGTAAAGCCGAATGGCGAATGTGAAATATGTATGAGATATGTATATGTGGTAAAGCCGAATGGCTAATGTGAAATATGTATGAGATATGTATGAGATATGTATATGTCGTAAATCCGAATGGCTAATGTGAAATATGTATGAGATATGTATATGTGGTAGAGTCGAATGGCTAATGTGAAATATATGTGTGATATGTATATGTGGTAAAGCCGAATGGCTAATGTGAAATATATGTGTGATATGTATATGTGGTAAAGCCGAATGGCTAATGTGAAATATATATGAGATATGTATATGTCGTAAAGCCGAATGGCGAATGTGAAATATGTATGAGATAAGAATATGTGGTAAAGCCGAATGGCTAATGTGAGTGTTGTAACATGCGATTAAAAGTACATGAAACTTGGAGAATATGTCCGGGTAAGACTCGATGACTACGTGTGGAGATTATGTCCGGATAAGACTTCGTAATAAGAATTGCTTATAAATATATTCAATACGAAAGGTTAAACAGGTATGTACTCCAAGTTTATATATGATGCATACGAGAGCAATCTATGGGACTATTCCTATGATTATGTGACATCGGATTAGTGTGAGAGGTTATGTGAAATCATACGATATATCTATGTCACATGAGCTCACTTTTATGTGAGAGTTTATCTGCCTATTGTATATGATGAGATGTGCATATTAGGTAAAGGGATGGTATGCCCGAAGGAAGAGTGAAATAAAAATACGAACAACTATGTTATAGTTTGATTGTTATCTGTTGACACCGCTTAAAACTTACTAAGCATTGTAATGCTTACTCCGCTTACTCTGCTTTCCTCCGTCTTATAGGTCTCATTGCGGCTACAGTGCTCGGGGATCGTCAAAGAACTAGTCACACTATCACTATCCACCGCTTGTTACTTGCTATGTTTAGAACTATTTTATGGCATGTATAGAATAGACTAGTGGCGGAAGAATATTTTTTGTTAATGTATATAAGGCATGCGAAAATGGCATCTTTTTAATGTTTACTTAGCAAAGTTTAAATTTTACCTTTGGTTGTGCTTAGTACTTATTTAAATGAACGATCTTTAATTCAAGAAAAAGTTCAAAATTTTACTGTTCTGACGTGAGTTACAAGTCTGGTAATGCCCCTTACCTATTCTGGCGACGGTTACGGGATAGGGGTGTTACAATAATAGTTATCAGTCAAGTATACGAATGGCACCGTATGAAGCCTTGTATGGTCGTAAGTGTCAGACTCCTTTATATTGGACCGAACTTAGTGAAAAACAGATTCATGGAGTTGATCTAGTTAAAGAAACCAAGAGAAAATAAAAGTAATTTGGGATTGCTTGAAAGTCGCTTGATCGACAAAAGTCATATGCATTTAAAAGAAAAGAGATTGAATTTCGGTGGGTGATAAAGTGTTCTTGAAGGTGTCACCATGGAAAAAGATTCTAGATTTAGCCAAAAAGGCAAGTTGAGTCCGCGTTTTATTGGGCCGTATGAGATTACCGAGAGGATTGGACCAAGGCATATCGGTTGGCCTTACCGCAGAGTTAGAAAGAATTCATAACATGTTTCATGTATCAATGTTGCAACGTTATCGTTCGATCCTTCACATGTGATTTCTCCAATGAAATTGAGATTCAATCGGATATGACCTATGAGGAGGAACCAATAAAGATTTTGGCTCGAGAAATTAAACAGTTAAGAAATAAAAGTATAGCCTTAGTGAAAGTATTGTGGCACAGACATGGGATAGAAGAGGCTACGTGGGAACTCGAGGAAGCTATGAGGAAACAAGACGAACCTCTTTACGGTAAGATTTTCGGGGACGAAAATCTCTAAAGGGGGGAGAATTGTGACAACCCGAATTAGGGCCTAATCGGAATAGTGGTTTCGTGACCACAAATCCGAGATAGAAATAATTGTTTTATAATTATTTTAGGGTTTATGATATGATTTCATGATTTCGTGAAAATTTCGTGATAAAATTCTGTGCATGTCGCGCTTAAGTTGAGATTAGGGACTAAATCGAATAAATTGTAAAACTCGTGTTTTAGAAGTTTTTTAGTATGAAATTGCTTTGGGATATTAACTAGGAGGTCTTAAATAGCAATTTGACCCATTCTTAAGTTATGGACAAAAGTTGGACATGGAGGGAATTTTTTTTGAAAGTTTAGTAGTAAGGGCATTTTGGTCATTTGAATATTAAATGAAATAAAATGGGAAAAATAACGCAAAATTGGTTATCATCTTCATTAGTTGTTGCCAAAAATTGCTCTCCTCCATAGCTAGGGTTTCTTCAACTTTCAAGCTTCATAATCAAGAAAGGCGTGGAATGGACCTCGAACGGGGGAAGGAGAAAGTTTTGGACTAAATTGCAAAATTCCCATATTTTGCACCAAGGTAAGTTTGTATGTAAATAATACATTAATTTCATTTACATTCTTATATTTCAGCCTATTATATATATATTAGCTGATGTTGAAGTATAAATCGACTATTGGAAGAATGGAAATAAGTAATAGAGAGAGAGATCTCGGTTGAACATTCGGAAAAATCGAATAAAATAGAGGGAGCGTAGCTAGGTCACATGTATGGTACCGAGTGCACATCATGTGTACAAGAAGGCTACGAGATACTATATAGTAGCTAGGTCACATGTGTGATACGGGATGTATCCCATGTAGACAAGAGAGCTACGTGAGAGATAAATATAGCTAGGTCGCATGCGTGATTCCAAGTGAAGGACACCATGTAGACAAGAGAGCTACGAGACAAATCGGCTAGGTCGCATGAGTGGTACTAAGTGTTCACCATGTGTACAAGAGAGCCGAATTAAATGAAATATGATGGTGGGGTGTGTGTTTGAAACCATCAAGTATCGAGGATTAATCCGAATTGTTCAACGGGATGGTTTTGTGGTGACATTGTAGTCATGGACCTACACTTGTGATGCATGAAATATGGTGAAAATGATTTGTGGTATATATATATATATATGTAAGTTAAAATGAGGTTAGTATAAAGAATGTGTGAAAGAGTGAAATTAGCATTAAAACTGTTTTGGATAGTAGCAGTGACGTGATTTTGAAAATTCACCAAAAATAGAAGGAATTTAATTCTAGGTTGAATGAGATGTGAAATTAAATCTTAATGAGTCTATTTTCATATAAAAGAAACAGAGCAAGCAAAGGAATTCTATATTTTGAGATATTTACAATTGTGTGAGACTTGTTCAGGATGACTATGTGATCCCCTATTTCAGATTTGAAAAATCATTAAAAATTGTACAAAACAAATTAAGAAATATAGTTTATATGCCTAAATTTATTATTGAGTCTAGTTTTAAATGAAACAGGTTTCATGGTTATTTGAATTGCGTACTGAGAGAAATTCAATTCGTAATGAACATAGGTCAGATCAGTTGAGCTGTGTAATAGGGGAAACTTTAACTAATAAACTGTACTAATTGGCTGAACCAAAAATTCTAGAAAAATATTTGTAAGAATTTTTATGAGTCTAGATTCAGGGAAATTTTACGGATTTGAATTTCGAGTTTCGTAACTCGAGTTATGATTTATTTAGTGATCATGACGCAGGAGGGACAGCTTGATCAAATTGGAGTAAACAGTAAAATTAAAAATATGATATAATTGAATTATGTTGTAAACATATTAGATTCCTTATTTGTTATTTATATACGTACTTAGTAAGCTATAAGCTTACTTTCTTTTCCCTCCTTTGTCTTATAGTGTCATCCAGCTAGCACAGGAGTCAGAGATCGTAGAAGATCCGCCCGCACTATCAATACTCTTGGTATCTGAACTCAACATTTTGAAATATGGCATGTATAGTAGAATTAGTTATTTTGTTACATGTCATAATTGTCTAGGTTTAAATTACTACTTATAGTATCAAACTAATCATTTTGTACGACGCCTTTGAAGTTGGTTTGTATTGTTAATGGCATATGTTATAATGATCCTTGATCAAATTGCACACCATATTTTTGGTTGGGTTTTATTTAATAGTATATACTATAATTTGTTAATACCTCGTACCCTGTTCTGGCGACGGATACGGGTAAGGGGTGTTACAGAGGAAGTCAATGCAGTTGTTAATATTCTTAAACAATTTGAGCATGGTTCAGGGTAAAAAATCAATCTTTCTAAATCTATGGTGTGGTTTAGTCCCAATACCTAGAGAATCAGAAGAGTTTGTTTGGTGATTTGCTTGGGATGCGGGTGGTTGAGATGTTCGATCATTACCTTCGGCTTCCTCTTTTTATCGGCAAACAAAAAATAGGGGCTTTTAACCGCATCCTTGATTGCTTCTCTAATAGGATTAATAGTTGGTCTAAGCATTTACTTTCTTATTATGGTAAAGAAGTTTTTATTAAATCTATCTTACAATCTTTGCCTACTTATGTTTTATCGATTTTTCTTGCTCCTAGGGGAACGACAGAGGAAATGACCTCAAAAATTCACCGGTGGTGGTGGCTAGTAAGGAGAAAGGTCGTAGTTGGGCTATGCTTGCATGGGACAATCTTTGCCTTCCTAAGGGCATAGGTGGGATTGGATTTAGAGATTTGTGGCTCTTTAACCTGGCTCTGATTGGTCGGCAAGTTTGGAGACTTATCTCACAAAAGGATACCTTATGATATCAAGTTCTTAACTCAAAATACTTCCCTAACGGTGATCTGTTTCATCCTAAAAAGGTTGATAAACCTTCTTTCATTTGGTCTAGCATTTCAACGAAGGCTAGAGCCCTTGATAAAGGTTTCAAGTGGCATGTAGGGGACAACTGTAGTATTCAACTTGACAGGGATAAATGGGGTCTTGAGGAACTCGATGATGATGCCTTGCAACTCCCTCATGATGCTTTTTTGGATGTGCATGTCCATGATCTTTGGTTACGCATTATGGTGGTTGGAATGTGGGTCGTATTCGCAAGCGTTCAGGGACTCTTTGGCTTTTTGTATTTTTGATATCCCAATCTTACCTCATTGTCCAAATGATAGGATGGTCTGGTTTCATAACACCCACAACTTTTATACGACCAAATTGGCTTACTCATGGTTGCTTCTTAATAGTATTGGTTGCGGGCTACACCGTTTCTTTTGGAAATTAAAAGTTCTCCCTAAAATTCGCATGTTTGCTTGGCACATTGGTCACGGTTTGCTTCCAACTAATGTTAAGCTCTCATCTATCAAATTTCATGTGGATCCAGCTTACTTGAGGTGTAGGGGTGGGGACGAGATGTTTCTTCATGCCTTAAGAGGTTGTCCTAAAGCTCAAGATGTCCTTATAGCAGGTAGCTTTGATAATAGATTACTAATTAACCAGTGTGATTTTTGCATCAATTGAATTGAAGACTCCATGTATATTTTAGACAAAAAAGACTTTGAAGACTTCATCTCTACGTTGTGGAGCATTTGGAATAGCAGAAACAATGCTATTTTTAGGGGCCATAAGGAGGATGCGGGTGTGATTTGGAAGAGAGCCTGCAAGCTCAATAATGATGTTCAGATTCATAAATTTTCTTCACAAACGATATTACCTTGAGTCCCTAGAAGTTGAAAATAGGACAAGCCGCCAGAAGGGCGATTAAAGTCAACGTGGATGCATCCATGAAGGCTCATGGTACGTGCTTGGATATTATTGCTAGAGATTCTGATGGCTTTGTTTTAAGTGGTAAATCATTTTTCGCAAACAATGTGAGTAACTTCGAGAGGGCAGAATTGGATGCCCTCATTGAAGGTTTTCATCTTGCTCAATATTTTAATTTTGACAAGGTGATTTTTGAAAGGGATTGTGCTAGCATTGTCAATCAATTTCGCAATCACAAAGAGGACATCACAATTCTTGGTCACCATATCAAGGAAGCTCGCAAGATGCTTGAGTCTTTTTCTTTTGCCTATGTCAAGTAGGTTCATCGTAGTTGTAATAAATTGGTTGATTCTCTTTGTAATTGGTCTCTCTCTAAATGTTGCAATTTGTCCTTTGAATTGGATTATCCTAGCGATATCCACAACATTGTAATTTCAAATGCAATTTAATTTAAGGTGGTAGCCTTTGGGCCTTTTCTTTGTCAAATAAATGTAATTGTTTTCTATGTATCTGAACGGTGCATAAATAAATTTAATTTCACATTTCACTATTATGTCTTTTGTGTTTTTTTCTTTCATGTTTTACATGTATAGTGAAATTGTGACAAGAAAATATTAGTTTTTTGATTGTATAAGTTCAAACTGATGATAAGTGGCATCGTAAGAACATTTACATTGTGAGAAGGATAACTTACGTCAGTAAATAATCTAAACGAGTTCGTAATTCAAACTGATGATAAGTGCCATCGTAAGAACATTTACATTGTGAGAAGGACAACTTACGCCAGTAGATAATCTAAACGAGTTCGTAATTCCATAAAAAAATCAAAGTGAGCATTTGATTTAAATGCTTAGAATATTATTATGTCGTCTATAATTCCAATTGAGGAGATGGCTAGTCTTGGCTATTGGATTAGTTGACTCCACAGGTAGAGACATAGATGCATTCATTAGAAGAATGATACATTGAACTAGACCCAAGATGGATTAATTCTTATTCCTTTTGTGGATTAATTCACTTTTGATGTTTATGGTGTAATTACATAAATCCTAAGTTAATAATTAACCATGCATATGTAACTTATGTGCTTTGTTATAAGTGAAGGCTAATGCTCTAAAGATGATCGAGTCCATAGCCGGTATGTTAGGTACATGACTTATGTGTGACATGACTTTACTACCAACAATGGAATTCATAGCTCAATTAAAGAGTTAATGATATCCCCTCATTGAAATTTTGCTGATTAATAAATATGGAACATGGCCACGGTTTGCTTGTTCTTGAACGAGCAATTAGTCATAGTCATTTGTTGACGGTGGTCATATTAATCATTAAGAAGACACAATGGTGACATTAAGATAAAATTTGATTGTATTGAGTGAGCAAA
Source organism: Gossypium arboreum (assembly GCF_025698485.1). Taxonomy (NCBI): domain Eukaryota; kingdom Viridiplantae; phylum Streptophyta; class Magnoliopsida; order Malvales; family Malvaceae; genus Gossypium; species Gossypium arboreum. The sequence continues at coordinate 49,429,964 of NC_069082.1, forward strand.
TTTAACTCAAATGAATCAAGGATATCATCTGAGGGTAATACACACATGATGAGGTCATTGGATAAAGTAGTTGGATGATTTGATTTTGTAAAGAGTATACGATAAGAAGTTTTCAATGATGGTACTTCTTGTGGACTGACTCCATTATTAAGTAGATAGTGAATTATTTGAATGATGCTTCTAGACATAATTGCAATTACTAGAGCCTAATTGTATATGTCCGATTGGTCCCTCTATTAGTCAAGAAAAGCTCGATTAGATTGCATTTGAATCAGAATAAAATTCTATGACTTTGGAAATAACTTAATTGAGTCAATTTATTCGATGCGGAATTAAATTAGGCAGTTGTGAGAATTGTTCTACTAGAGAATTTAATTAAACAATTTTCTTGAAAAAATAATTTGGAAAATCTAACTGATTTTTGGGAAAATTATTTTGATCAAGTAAAATTAAATTAATCAAATTAATTAAAATTAATATGATATTTTTGGAAATTAATTTTCAAGTCAGTCCATTGGCTAATTAAACCTGAGATCGAAAATTGGGCCGAGAACCCAAAACTGAGATTCAGACTCAAAAACAGGTCAAACTGGGCTTGGTATGTGAAACGAGTTGACAGTACAACTGGTGGCTAGACCGGACCGATCAGGTCGTCATATGCTTGGACCGAACCGACAACAACTGAAACTGCTCGAGGTATCATGAGGCTGTCGCACCTTCAATGGCACTACAAAACATGATTATGCCAACGGTGGCGACAATGACATTCTGGTGGCCCGACAGGTGGGTCATTCAACAGTTGAGTAGTGGAAGAATCAACTCCTATTGGACTCTACCAGATAATTTGATTTCAGATTAATTATTCCAAAAATAATATTATTTTAGTTGATTTAATATTGAATTAAATTTAATACTTATGTTAATAGTACTTTATTAATTTAATATTAAAGTGATTATATTAATATTGAATTTAATCTAATATTTATCTTGCAGATACATATTCTATTAATTTAATAGATTTAATAATAAATTTAATCTTATATTTATCTTGATAAGTATTATATTATTTAATATTAAAGTGATTAAGTTTAATCCTAGTTGAACTCTCTAAACTCTTCCTATATAAAGAGAGCCTTGAGTCATTATTTTATACACACTTAAATTCAAGAAAAAGTTGTAGAGAGAAAATTCTTTGAAGAAATTATTTTAGAAGATTTCTAGAGATATTTTTTTATTTATAATTTGACCCTAAAGTTTAGAGAAACTGTGAAATTACCCTATTGGTAATTTTGTGGAAAATAATTTATCCAAAATGAGCTCACACTCGGCAGATGTGAGCTTGAGGATAGCGAAGAAGACTACTCAGTCGAAGCGTTCATCCTAGACGAATCGAAATGATACAATTTTGATTAAGTGTTTATTACTTTAGATATCACAATCAAGTTCTTGTTTTTTTTGAAAAATTGTTAAAACTTTGGTTTTTCTCTAAACTTATTTTCTACTGCGTTTTTCAAACTCGATTTTTTAACAGTTGGTATCAAAACCAGATTATGCTCTATTTATAATTATAAATAGGTAATCAAAATAAATTTATCTTCTTCTTAAATGATTCGATTACATAGAAAGTGGCATTCTTTAGATCTTATGCATGTTTTGAGTTATATATGGGGATGGATGTGATATTATATATTTGTTATATAATTGTTATTTTTTGCCAAGGCTGTAGTTTTTAGGAAATAGATCGTGGACTATCATATCCACATAGGACTATTTTTTTAAAAATCATAAAATTCTTGGGAGCCAGAAATGAGGATAGGACTGGAATGTAATTTTTCCAAAAGCAGTCAATGAAGAGAAGAAGATGAACTGATGGCGATTGAAGACCCAAGAAATGCCTTGTGGTGAAATATTTTGTAATTTTTGTTTTTCATTTATTTTCTAGAAATAGAACTGACTACCTCTAGACTTACTAACATTCAAAGTGTGAATACTACAGTAAAAGATTTAAAAGTGAGGTGGTATCTACAAGTATATGGGTCTAGTTGTAATATAGTTACAACGGAGTAGGTGAGTACTCTGAGGATTGTACCCAAGGGAGGCTAATGCTAGATCAATTTTCACCTAAACACTGAGAGATCTAATTAGTACTCTAAAAAAGTTATATTACGAAAACATAAATAAAAGGGATTTTTAGGATTTTATAATAGTAAAATAATAACAAATAAATAAATAGCAAGAGCTTAAAAAGTAGAATTAATTAAATCTAATTATGGGTGATTAGTTTGCTTTGGTAATCCTCATCAACTATCACTTCAGGTTCCTCATCAATCAACTAGTCGCTATCTTCCGACTTTACAGTCCAAACTGGCTTGGGGTAAAGGTGTTAACGGATAAGTCATACCAATTTTAGGTTAATTCTCACCTTGATGACTTCCTAAGGTTGTCAGGTCTAGGGTTTTGGTTCTTCCCCTCCCAAACAGCTGATCTTTTGAGTAGCCCTATAAAATAGTTAATAGATCATACTTCCACTTACTAATCACCCATAATATAGAATCGATATAAAGAGTAAACATGAGAAATGAATTGAAAGTAAAGTGTTTAAGAAAAAACCTAATTTGTATTAAAAATGAACGTGAATCCACAAGTTTGATTGTCTCCACAAATTAGATCTCTTGAGATAAAACAAAGAATAAACTAAAAGTAAATCTAAGTCCTAAGAAAAGAGAAAACTAGGAACACCCCTAACCCGTATGCGACATCGGAATAGAGCTACAGAGCATTACCAGAGTTTACATTTCATAACTAACAAGAATTTTAAAACATTTAATTCATATCATTAATCACGACAAAACCAATCAATAGCATACATATTGTCTCTTATACAAGCCCTCGAGGCCCTAAAAACATATTAGAAGCAAATCCAGAGTAAATAAAAAACATATAGAAATTGCAGGGAAAAGATGAAAATTTACCAATTGCAGGGGTCACACGGCCATGTGGCCAAGTCGTGTGTGTAACATCCCGAAATAGGGCCTAGTCAAAATAGTGGTTTTGGGACCCCAAATCCGACATCAAAATATTTATTTCATGATTATTATGAGGCCTATAATATGAGTATATGCATGTGTTAAAGTTTCATGAAGAAATTCTTTGAGTAAGATGTTCAATTGGAAATTAGGGACTAAATTGAATAAATTACAAAACTTGATTTCTAGAAGAAATTTGCATGAAATTTTTTTAGATTATTAAATATAAGGTCTTGGGGAGCAAATTGCCCAATTTCTAAATTTTTGGACAAAAATGGGCTTACATGGATGAAATTTCAAAGAAAGGGCTTAAGGGCATTTTGGTCATTTAGAATTTAAGTGAAATAAAATGGAAAAAAATGAACCAAAAATCAGCCATTCTTCTTCTCCATGCCACCGAAATTTCTAGGGTTTCCATAACTAGGGTTTTCAAGCTTTCCAAGCTCAATAGTAAGTGCTCCCAAGCCCCGTTTTTCATGTTCTGTGTATTTTCGAAATCCCGGTAGCTTGCTCTCTCCATTTCTACTCATATTTCATGCTAGGTTTCATGTTTAAAAATTTACCCATGCATGAGTTGCTTGTATTTTGATGGATTATGGAGGAACATGAAAGATGAATGTGTATTAAACATATTTTCCTAGTTGATTTTCATGAAAAACCCTTATAGGGACTATTTTGCAAAAGATGTAAATGTGTGGTAGAAATGAGAAAATAATGGAAAATGTGGGCTACCATAAGAAGGAAAAGTGTTCGTCTAGGCTTGGGTAAGATAGAAAGTGTATGTGTTTCATTATACGAGCTTAGGGACTAAATCATAAAAACGTGAAAGGTTAGGGGCAAAACGGTCATTTGGACTGGGGGTAGATATTAAACTTGAAATGTATAATGTAGTGTATTAATAAGTTAATTTTGTTGTTATAGACCCCGAGGAACAAATTCTGGAGGTCGATCGAGGTAAATGCAAGGTTTCGGAATAACCGAAACACAACTCCGAAAAGAATACCAGGTAAGTTCGGATAACTTAAAGTACACCGCTAATATGCATAATTGAATGATTTATGAATGCATGATGATTTCATTTATTATTAGCATGAAATATCATAGAAATGCATGTTTGATGGTAACATGTGAAAAATGTCTCGGATGAGGTTGACAAAGGGAATCCGACGGATAAACCCTCATTGATATGTGTAAAGAGATCCTGCATGTGTTGCAGTAAGGATTTAGCCCGGATGGGTGTTCCTTGAATGATCAAGCAGCTTGAAGAATATGTGTGTGCATTATGGATTTAGCCCGGACAGGTAATCCGATTAAGGTCTGAATTTAGCCTGGACTGGTAATTCAAATCCGAGCTCATTAAGGGTGTTTGTCGTTATAAGGGATTTAGCTTGGACTGGTAATCCCGACATCACCTTATGAGTTCATGATATGGGGGATTTAGCCTGGACTGGTAATCCTACCATAAGATGTGAGGTTTGTGGGAGTGCATATATGTGAAATGATCATTCGTAAGAATTGATGGATAATGGGTATTCCATCGAGATTTCCTAGAAACTCAACAGGATTAATATGATGTATGTCAATAAGATGATAAATGATGAGCTCATCTACATAAATTACATGATGCTTTGTTATGTAACCAACTCATTGATTGAGTGAATGTGATAGGGAATCGTTTCATAATTGATGATTTCATGATTTAACTATGGATGTATGCTAATTACTCGATAAGTTTACTTTTCGGTTATTCGAGCTTACTAAGCATGTAAATGCTTACCCCTCTCTTTTTCCCTGTCTCTTAGAGCTCGAGGACTCGAAAGGATTGGAAGACGATTGGAGAGTCAACACACTATCAACTAGACAAGCTTTGGTATAAAGACTTTGTTTGTTTTGTTCAATGGCATGTATAGTATTTTTTAGTATTTTGTTATATGTGTCATTTGATTTTCCAAATGAAGGCATGTAAGAATATGTTTATCTCTTTGTATATGGCCACGAAATTTCGCTTAATTGAAGTAGGCTATGACCTACGAATTTTGTGCATGATTTTATTTACAAGTGATGGGCCGTTACCAATTGGCAATGAGTCACATGAACGAGCCAATTTTGGATGAATTAAAGTGACATGGGAACCCATAAACACTAAATGGGAAATAACCTATCATGTGTAAAACCAATGATATGAGGTTTCCATACATCTAGTTTAATCAAGATTATTTACAAATGTATAATTGTTTTAATCAAGATTATTTACAAATGTATAATTGTGTTTTACTTTGAATTTGGTAACCACTAAGCACAAGTAGTAGAAAGGGGTGACTAAAGGCTTGGAAAGTAGCCTATTAGAGTCCACATGGTTAGACACACGGGCGTGTGTCTAGGCCGTATGTGACACATGGTTCCCTCCCATGGGCGTGTGTTATGGCCGTGTGTCCCCTACACTTAAAATTTTAGCTCAAAGTTGTACACGGGTAGGCCACATGGGCGTGCACCATGGCCATGTTAAAAAGAAGTGTCGTCCACGGGCAGGCAGCACGGGTGTGTGATATGGCCGTGTTGATAAGTCAGTGTTGCCCACGGCTAAAGGGCATGGGCGTGCCCCAAGTCACACGGGCGTGTGAGTCCACAAGGCCCACCTACACGGGCGTGTGACACTTTATGATAAGGAAAATTTTCCTAAAGAGCCCAAGGCTTATCGAACTTACCCGAATTTGTTTCGCACTGCCTCTAGGAATTTTATAGGCCTCGAAGGCCTATATAAGGGACGAGTTGTTCATGGATGAAAAGCTTAAAATTTGAGTAAAACTTGGTGACCCAATTTTGTACGTTTCAAAATGTAAAGTCCTGGTAATGCCTCGAACCCTATCCCGGCGTCCGGTATGGGTGAGGGGTGTTACAGTGTGACTCACACAGATAAGAGACACGTCTGTGTCTTAGGCCGTGTAGGCACTCGAAATAAGGACACACGACCATGTCCCAGCCCATGTCTGTACTCGTGTAACTCACTTACTTGGGTCACACGGCCAAACCACAAGCCCGTGTGTCAGGCTGTGTAAAACCTGACTTGAAACCCGTTGAAAACTACAGGGGACACACGACCGTACTACTTCGCTGTGTGTCACACACGGTTGAGACACACGCCCGTGTCTCTGCCCGTGTGGACTAAAATAGGCTATTTTACAAGCCATTTTTCTCACCCTTTCAACATGTACCTATAATCCCTTTTTCACATATACATAAGCCCTCAAAAGGAACCAAAATCATACATAATCAAGCCAAACACATATGGTATAATAACATCCAACCAATATGCTCAAAGGCACCTCAAATGACAACATTAAAACATGTATAACCATGTACCCAATTTGGCCAAAATAATAGATTAACTTTTAACTAAGTTTGCATCATTACACAACATGTAAATCACTTACCAAAATATACCATTTGGTACCAAATGAACCACATAATCATTAGCATCAAATACATAAATGCTTACTATGGAAAATCACCAATTCACAACAAGTTATATGTTATATCTAATATGCACATTCAACTACTTTTCTATCTACCATTATTCAACCATAACAAGACATATATCAACCATTACAAAGCTACTTATATGCACCTTATAATATATATCATTTTACCAACACAAGACCAAAATGCAAACTAACCAAATGGTCATTTCCACGACCAAAATACATAGGCTAACATTAGCCAAAATACCTATGCATGCCATTATAACCTTAACCAAGACATCAACATCTACCAATATAATTGTTGGATAGTGTGATAAATCTCCGATGAGCTTCCAACCCAATCGAGCTTCTGATATTCTAAAAAGTAAAGAAAAATAACTACGTAACTAATGAATGCTTAGTAAGCTCGTATAAACTTTTATCATATCTATCCATTTCAAATATGAAATTTATACAACTCAAGAATAATCATATACCGATATTACACGATTCATGAAGCCAAATTCATCAATTCACAAATTGAATAATTCCACAGCATCATTTATACCTATCATCCCTAACAAAGTAGGATTTTATAAGAACTTTAAGTCTCTTTCAATTTTCTTCCTTTCATTTGTATGTCATTACTTTCCATTACATTTACTTTCTTTAGCTTAATTAACATCATCAATTAAACTCATCATTCCCTTTTTCATTACTCATTTCATATGCATAATACACAAGACACAAGCATATCATCAACCATAGCCACATGCTAGTGCATTTAAACATAGCTCTTTTAAAATTAATCACATGATAAACCATTTCATAAGAATTTGCATAATTTAAACCTTACCACTTTTTCATGAGTACAAGCATATTTTCATTTGAGCACTTTCCATTTCAATACGACTTATAAGTAAACATAATACCATTCAACCAACAGCTTGGCACTTGCCTAAGCATCAAACAGCAACACATGTTAGCGTACTTGAACATATTTCACATAAATTCAACATTGATAACCTTATTTTCTCAACTTGTCACACTTGAGTTCATTACTCGTATCAACTTACATAATTGCCATGTATCAACATATCAAATATATTCATTTATGTACATGTCATGATACATATCATTATCTTACCGTTTCATTATATACATATATCATGCATTTCAATATATCAATATATCATGTACCATCATTTCTTTGTATTTCATGTATATACCTGTATTAGTTCGTATGGAACTCATATCGTCTCGTAACAACACATTTCTCGTTGAACCACTTAGAATAATATCGGATACGCAGGAAATCTCGCACACTATGTGCCAACACATGGTCAAAACCATCTCTATCTCATATCTCATATAAATGCTCACTCTTGACTTGTCACTGGGTCTGCTCACACAAGCTGAAGGTCAAGATGTAACTACACGGTGCTGCTCACACAAGCTGACGAGTAACCGCAACACATACTAAAAAACTTATCCACCGATAGAACGTACAGGACCAATACCCTAAACATGGTAACCCCTAATGACATGTCATTTATATCCTAAATATTCTTAAAGTTCAAACGAGACTCGATAGTCGTCGTGTTTCGTTGAATTTCCCTCGTTTCATTATAAGCCAAATTGTATAATAACATATATATATATATATATATATATATATATATAATTCATTTTCAATAAAATTTCATATAACATTCAATTTAATTAAAATATACATAGTATAGTTCATATGAACTTACCTGGCTAAATTGCAAAAATACTAAAGTTTAGGGGTATTTTTGTAATTTTCTATTTTCCTTGATTTTCCACTCAATCTTGATCTAAATTAATAATTTCATTCAATATATTAATTTAGACAATAAAATAATTCATTTCATACAATTTGGTCATTTTTAAAATTTTTACAAAATTGTCCCTAAAGTTTTACTTTTATTCAATTTAGTCCTTGAACCCAAAACATGCAAATTAACCTTTTTTACCCAAAATTGAGCTTATTCAAAATGTTCATGGTATCCAAAAAAGCCGATTCATGCAACAATTTCACATCAAATCCTTGTACTTTTATTAATTTAACAAATTAGTTCCTAATCGAAAAATTCATTAAAATCACTTAACAAAATACTCATAAATATAAATCAACATTCCAAATTCATCATCTAACATGAAAAAACAGAAGATTCATCAATGGAAACATTCAAAATCTTTAATAGTTTCAAAATCGAAGGTACGGGCTAGCAGGACCTAGTTGCAACGATCTCAAAAACATACAAATGACAAGAAATTGATAGCTTAGGGGCTTACATGCAAGGAATGAAACATGGCAGAACCAAGCTTTATTTTTCTCCAAGTAAATTCGACTATGGTGTTTTGGAGAAGATGAGCAAAACAAAAAAATTGTTTTTTTTTATTAATATATCATTTAATTATCTAATTTACTTTATTAACCTTTATAATATTTAAAAATTACAACATTGCCAAACCACTATCATCCACTAAAACATTAATGGTCTAATTACTATATAGAGACCTCCACTTTAAATTTCTATAGCTATTTAATACCTTTAGCTTATAGAACACAACTTTTGCACTTTACGCGATTTACTCCTTTTTGCTTAATTAACTATCGAAACGATAAAATTTTCCAACAAAACTTTAATACCACCTTAATTACACTCCATAAATATTTATAAAAATATTTACGACTCTTTTTATAAAAAATAAGGTCTCGATACCTCAATTTCTAAAACCACTTGACCTTAGGGTCATACCACTTGAACTTAATAAATCGCTTATAAAACAAAAATCACAATATCAAAAACCTTTTAAAAATCACAATTAACTCGTAAATATTAAATATAATATTTATAAACTTACTTGTCGCATTTGGTGGTCTCGAAACCACTGTTTTCGACACCACTGAAAAATGGACTGTTACAAAACTAAAAGAGAAATTAAAAAAGAAATTCTAAGCTAAACAATTGATGTCCGTAATGTGTGAAAAATGAGCCTATTTATAGATTTTAGGTGGTCGTTGTCCTTAACCCTAGGTTAGTTGATGTTCCCGAGCTTTAAGTTTGATTGTGTGGACCAAAATGCCCCTAGGCTTGTGTTAATTCCTATCTAAAGTCGATGTCGCGACACATCAAGACCTGTGTCGTGACATAGAATTCAATATACTTTTCTTGGGATATCTCCAGGGGTATGTCGAAACACCCTTAAGTTGTGTCGTGACACTGAAGGTAGCCTTAGAATTTCTCCATTTTGCTCCTTATGTTGCAACATCGAACCCTCTATGTTGCAACATAGTGACCAGTACCGGTTTAATATGTCTTCTAATAGTCTTCTTCACACTTGGAAAGTTTATTAACTCACCCTTGAGCCTCATTCAACCCTTGAGATCAATAAAAGACTCAATTTGCACATTTTATTAACTTTAAGAAAACTTACAAAAATATAACTAAAACCTAATGATAATGTTTGTTTTCAAGCTCCTAAAGTGCAAAAATTAGTTTAATTTACTTCACCAAATTACGGCAGATCAAACTCCCCCACACTTAAGTCATTGCTTATTGTCAAGTAACATCAACATAAACAAAGACAAAAACAAAAAATAGAAGAGATGACCCTTAAGCAAATAGAATGCAAGTATTGACTTTGGAGCACATGACTAGGCATTTAATATTTACAAATAACTTTGAAATGATGAATGATTTATTTGCCACTTTTGACCTCAAACATCTAAGTTCATTGCATTACAAAGTATATATGCATTAACGGCCTCACCTGTAGGAATCCATCAACAAATCATACAAGTAATTTGATTATCCTAGCAAAATACAAATAGAAGTTTATGTTACTTTTAATATAATGTCCATTCATGCATAAGGATATTTAGGTCACACAAGAATTTTTAGCTTATAATGTTCGGAGGCTTAGGACAGATGTAGAATTTAAAAATAGTAAGCATCGAAATGGGTACAAACACAAAATTAGTTTTGCACATCGTATCAATCCCTATTATTTTCCCTTAGTGACCCTTACTCACTCAACGACTTATTTCTCCTTATCTCACCTTCCTTATTTCTCCATATAGGAAATCATAGCATAATATAGTAATTACGGCTAGCCTACGAGTTTTTGTGCACTTAATGAATGTTTTTTTCTTATTCTTGTGTCTTTGTCACTTTCTTTTTCAATTCATCTCACTCACAAGTGCTTGTTTCTTTTCAAGAACTGTTTCTACTAGTATTGATTTTCTTTTTGATTTATTTTTTCATTTGTTCTGAACTTTTTAGGCTAACTTATAGTTCCTATATCACACCAATCCTGTTCCACTCTGTTTTTACAAAATCCACCATGATGCATCTACTTAACCCTCAGTACGTAGGGCTAGACATCTATAATCATGTAGTTTAGGACTAAAGAAAAAGGGCAAATGCAAATTAATATTTCAAGCTCGAGTTTTGTAATGAGGCTCATCAAGAAGTGTTTCTGGGCTCAAAATTTGGCACTAAATGTGAGTAAATATAGGTCAGCTTTTTGGCTTTGGATGTGTTCCAAACAATACCTTAGGTTATCCCTAATTATCTAAATATGCACAAATTTAATCAACCAAACAAACTCAAATTTAGCCATTTATCATTCATACTAGCATGCTTGTTTCCTTGTATTTTCTATATCCTTTGGTATAGTTAATTGCTTAATACTCATTTATAGTGTAACGTATATAACTTAGTAGTCGAATAATCAAATAATTAAAATCACCTATTATCATGCTAAATTTATTTGTAAACACAAGCAACTTATGTACATGCTTCTAACCAATCACTTGCATTTATACAAGCTCAAGCACACAAATGACAAGAAAAATAAAAAGAAAAGCATAATTTAGACAAATTTTCTATGTTACCCCCCACATTTTAGTTAACAAATTATCCTCAATGTGTAGCCTAGAAAAGAATAATGAAATAAGTTACCTGATTGATCGTGGTTATGTTATTTGCTATTGGTGGGTGCTTCCTCCTTTGCTTGTTGATAGTTCAAATATGTTGTTTTTCTTTCATGTGGGATTCCTACATAGAAAATCAAAACCAACCACAAAAAAACTAAAAACTGATTTCTATCCAATTCCTAAAAACAAAGTGAAATCATCTTTAATTTTAATACAACCCAGAACAAATTAAATTCTAATCATACTCATCATCCATCTCATTCCTTCCATCTCCCTCTTCTTCCTATTCACTATTCTTCTCTCCTTCTTCCTATCCGGATGGCATAGGCCCAAACATGCCTGACATGTAGTTAGGGACCCTGATATTGTTTTGCCTTACAAATTCTTAAAATATTAGCCCCGACTCTTTCATCCAGTATATCATCCAGTCCAATTTAGGATGACTATTCTCACCAACTTCCTGTTCAGCTCGTGCCAACCCTTGTGACGAAGCTAGTGTAGCCGTCGCTTCTTACTTTTGTTTGTTCCAGCATTTTATTTGTTTGGCTCAAAGTTCTTTGTACTGTTGGAACGAAGTATCATCAATAATACTTCGGGATGGTTTCAATGACTACTAAATGGATGCCATCATCACGCCTGCTCTTTTGCATAAGCCCGTCACTAAGTGGGGAAACAACACTCACACTTTTTGGCCACTAATACATTTCTTCATGTTTTGGTGGATCTATTTTCCAATACACAACTCGTGGAGTTTGTTGAATTCCTCGTTTCATGCGGCTTCTATTGTTCCCTTGAATATTTCCATTTTCTATTGCAACAAATATGATCGGGAGATGGAGTTTGTAAATAAGAGGAAGTGAAAAATTAGGTTTTTAGGGTTTAAAAAGGTTTAAAAGATTTGAAAAGGTTAGGAAGATTAAAAGGTTAAGAAGTGTTTAAGTGAGTAATTAGTTTTTTGGTTAAGAAAGGTGTGACTAGAGGGTTAAAAGGCAACCAAAACATGTTTTAAAACCATTAGATTGCACTATCGGGTTGGATCACCTATAGAAAATTGTAGCAACATTGTGACACAATGGTTCTGTGTCGTGACATCCCTGCCAATGTACTGACGTCACGACACATGGGTTTTTGTGTCGCGACACACCCTACAGATTGGAGAACTTAGTGAAATTATCTTCTATGTCACGATGCAGAAGTTCCATGTCACGACATTGAGGTGTTTTTTTTTCCAATTTTTAAATTCTATGCTGGGTGTTGCGACATGGGGTCGCCGTGTTACGACACCGACTCTATTTCAAACCAAATTTCCATCTTAATGATGTCTCTATCTAAAATAAACATATATCAAATAAAATTTAGAATCTAAACTATATTGTTATTAAATATACAATAATATACAAGAAAACTGAATTTTAAATTTTGTTATGTTTTACTGTCAGATTCATGCAACAGTTCCACCGTCGTGTTCCCGCTTATGTCTCTTCCGGCATTTGTCCACCGGCCGTCATGTCCATTAATCCTTCTCCTCTTTTATATTTCTTTATACCTACTTTTTAACCCTGTATTAATCTCTTTATGTGTATCCCTAGATTCAAAGTAGTTGGATACAAAGGTGAATATGGAATGACACTACTCCTCTGATTTCTTTCGGCTTTCCTGACTTTGGTGAGATTCGCATTTGAAAGTTTCAGTTTCACCATTAATTTTCATTATTAACTCATTTTTCTCTAAAACAATAGTGGCTTTGGAGTTGGCTAGAAAGGTTCTTCCTAACAAAATGGGTATCTCCCTACCCTCTTTAAAATCTAAGATAACAAAATTTGTCGGGACAATAAAACTACGCACCTTAACTAACACATCCTCTAACACTCCCTTTGGTTGGACAACATATATGTCAGCTAAATGTAGTGTAATTTGAGTGTTTTTTAGGTCCCCTACCCTGATTTTTTCATAAACAAACAAGGAAATTAAGTTTATACTATCTCCTAAATTGTATAGAGTTCTCGGAAAATGAATGCTCCCTATCCCTATTGGTATTTTAAAGCTTTCCAGGTCTTTCAGTTTCTGGGGTACCTGCTTTCAGATAATAACACTACAAGACACATTGATGTTGACTTGCTCTCCTACCTTAACTTTTCAACGCCTAGACATAATTTCTTTTAAAATTTTGGTGTACTTTGGGGCTTTCTCAATTAGTTCAATTAATGATAGGTTGACACTCAACGTTTTGAACAAGTGTAGGAAACTTATAAACTCGTCCTCATCCCGTTTCTATTTCTTTTGTAATCTGGAAGGGAACAATACCTGTGTGTTATTGGTCGTGTCTTTTACTCTTTCCTCTGGTTTAGTTACTGGTTCGATGACCTCCTCTGGTTCTGGTTCCTGATCAGCTTCTTAGGGTTTTTCTGAAGAGCCTTCTGCATCCCCTCTTGCATCCTCTAGTATCAAGTTTGTCGGGGTACTTAAGATTTTACCTAAACGGAGTGCGATCGCTTTTACTTGTCCTTTCTTTTTTTCTGAGGATTTTTTCTATGTTGTTGGGTATGCCTGTGCCAATTTTCCTTTTAATATCTCCCATCATACTCATTAATTGGCTCATTTGGTCCTCTAGTTTAGTCAATGTTTTCGATGAATTAGTGCACTCAGATTGCACCTATTTTACTTTTGTTCTCATTCACTATATCTCCCCTTCGATTCGATTCAAGCGTTGACCACGTATACTATGGTCATTTGGGCTGGCCCTATCTTAAGGTTTCTGTAAATTAGGAGGTTGGTAATTAGTGGTCTTAGCTTGATTCAAATTATTATTACCTCATCATTGATTTCCTCCCCATATCAAGTTTGGGATATCTCTCCAAATGGTGTTGTAGGTATTTGAATAAGGATTTCTACCCCTATTCCCGATGTAATTTGCGTCCGCAATAGGATTGTTGATGTAATAAAAGAGCGGTTTGTCTCCTCCATACACAGATGGTTCACTATTTGCAGATTCAATACGATTAATTTTGTCCATGAACTGTTAGTGTTTATCATCTTCTTGGATAGCTTTTACCGTAGTTAGTTTCTGGCCATATCTAAATCATTCAATAGGCCACTAAAAGGAGTTCAATGCCATGCCTTCCATCAATTCGTACGTATCCTCGTACGTTTTATTCATAATCTTCTTCTGCTGCTCGATCTAATCTGGATCTTACATTTGCGTCTAAGCCGTTGTAAAAAAACTGCAATCGCATCCACTCAGGGTATCTGTAGTGCGGGCATTCCTTGATCAATGTCTTAAAGTGTTTCCAAGCCTCGTGAAAACTTTCCACTTCCATTTGTCTCAAAACAAAAATTTCTCTTCTTAGTTGAACTGCTTCGCTAATAGGGAAAAACTTCTGTACGAATTTTCCTGCAAACTCATCTCATGTCATGATAGATCCTGGTGCCTGCAAGTCTAACCAAGAAAAAGCATTATCAATCAAAGAAAAGGGGAACAACCGAAGATGAATAGCCTCATCAATGACCCCGTTGTACTTGAAAATATCACAAAGTTGAAGAAATCATTTTAAATGTTGATTCGGATGCTCTGTCATTATGCCCCTAAATTGTAGATTATTCTGGATCATCTAAATCATTACTGGTTTAATCTAAAAATTATTAGTTGTAATAGCTGGCCTTATTATACTTTCCTGAACCATGTCTAAACTTGGTAATGCATAATCTCTTAGGGTTCTCTCGTTACAAGCCATATGTAAATTTATGAGTAACTGTGGTGGTGCTGGTGGATCTCCTAAAGTGTTATCGTTAGCTTCGTTGAATAGTGGATTCTCGCATGGTACATTGCCTACAATAGGTGGTGGTGGATCTTGTATTTGCTGTTGTTGCTACTACTGTTGTCGATCATTTCTGTGAATTATTCTTTGGATCTGTAACTGGCTCTATAGGTGATCCCCTACTACGACTCATACACTAGACCCAAAAAGAAAAGATTAGTAATGACAATTAAAATCATATCTAAAACTTAGAAATTTTCTAATTATTCCTTTTGAAGTGTAAAAATTAAAATTTAATTAGTGATGTTGCCTCCCTAACAATAACGCCAACAACTTGACCGCCTCCGAATGTACTAACGTCCAGAGTGTGAATACTATAGTAAAAGATAAATAAATGAGGTGGTATCCGCAAGTATATGGGTCTAGTTGTAATATAGTTACAATAGAGTAAGTGAGTACTTCGAGTATCGTACCCAAAGAAGGCTAATGCTAGATTAATTTTAACCTAAGCACTAAAAGATCTAATTAGTACTCTAAATCAATTATAGTACAAAAACATAAATAAAATGGATTTTTAGGATTTTTATAGTAGTAAAATAATAACAAAGAAATAAATAGCAAGATATTGAAAAGTATAACTAATCAAATTTGATTATGGGTGATTAGCTTGCTTCGGTAATCCTCATCAACTATCGCTTCAGGTTACTCGTCAATCAACTAGTCGTTATCCCATCAGGATCTTTTGATCTTCCACTAAATAACAAGTCAGCAAGAACTACTTATTTTCCGACTTCATAGTCTAGACCGGCTTGTGGTGAAGGTGTTCACGGATAGGTCATATCAATTTTGGGTTAATTTCCACCTTGATGACTTCTAAGGTTTTCAGGCTTAGGGTTTAGGTTCTTCCTCTCCCAAATGAATAATCTGTTAAGTAACCCTATAAAACGGTTAATAAATCATACTTCCACTCGCTAATCCCTCATAGGTGGATTAGTTCCTTATGGTTTTCAGAAATAATATAAAATCAATATAAAGAGTATACATGATAAATTAATCGAAAGTATAAAGTTTGAGAAAAAGGTTGATTTGTATTAAGAATGAATGTGGATCCACAAGTTTGATTGTATCTACAAATCAAGTCTCTCGAGATAAAACAAAGAACAAACTGAAAGTAAATCTAAGTCCTAAGAAAAGAGAAAAACTAAAACTGAAATTAAAAGAGAAATTCTAAGCTAAGTAATTTCTGTCCATAATGTATGACAAATGAGTCTATTTATAGATTTCAGGTGGCTGTCGTCCTTAACCCCAGGTTAGTTGATGTTACCAAGCTTTAAGTTTGATTGTACGGACCAAAATGCCCCTAGCTCATGTCAAATCTCGTTCGAAGTCGGTGTAGCAACACATCAGGACCTGTGTCGCGACAAATGTGTTAGTATACTTTTCTTGGGATATCTTCAAGGGTATGTCGTGACACCCTTAAGTTGTGTAGTGACATCAGAGGCAACCTCAGAATTTCTCCATTATGTTTCTTATGTTACGACAGCAAACCCTCTGTGTTGCGACATAGTGACCAATATCCGTTTAGTACGCCTTCTAATGGTCTCCTTCACACTTGTAAAGTCCATTAGCTCATCATTGAGCCTCATTTGGCCCCTGAGGTCAATAAAAGACTCCATTTGCACATTTTGTTGACTTTAAGAAAACTTAAAAAAAACATAATTAAAACCTAATGATAATGCTTGTTTTCAGGCTTTTAAAGCGCAAAAATTAGTTTAATCTACTATACCAAATTATGACAAATCAACAACTATGGAAACCTTGTCTGACAATTTATTTTAATTATTCATCTCCTTGTATATCTATTTTATAATTGTTCATAATATTTATATTATGTTATATTATCATTTTTGATATATATGAATCAGATGGTTCACAGTTGATTGATTAAAAAAATAAGAAGTGTGGTAATGAGAAAGTACATGTGTTGTATTGTTCCATATGGAAAGGAAAGAAGTGGAGAATCAATTATGACTTATCTCCCTAAGTGATAGCATGATAAAAATTCGCGCCGGTTCCTACCCTGGCTGCACCCCAATGTAAACTTTATCATGTGGGTTCACTAGATCGGATTTCCTTTTAAAGACAACTAGTCATGCATGACTCTCAGTGAGATTGTCACAAGATGACTCACAAGTGAAAGTATGTTCATGATGGATATTGAGTTAATGGTTATACACTCAAAATCATCTATTATTATATAGTTTCCCAAGAAACGATATTTAAGTTAAAGATGATGGCCAAACGTTAAACGGTCATTGGTTCTTGTAGAGTCTTAAGAATTAAGATTCACGAACTAATTGGATGTAATCCATGTTCTTTGAAGTTAATCATAAGACCCCAATGCGACATGATTGATGGGTGTGAGAATGATTGTAGCAACAAAAAAAAAATTCAAGGTTTTAATACAAGACGCATGCATCATACTGCATTATTAATGTGTTGCTGAAATAAAAGTATTTTCTTAACACAAAGATAGTAATTAGTGAATCTTTATTGTTTTTCAATTTAAATATGTTTCCTACTCCTCTTATTAGCATTCTTATTGAGAATAAATTGAATGATTCGAGAATGAAAATGAAACTTACTAATAGTTGTCAGCTATGAGAAACACAAATTTGTCCTTGATAAACCTTGCCCACCTAAAGCTCAGCCCAATGCGAGAAATCGCTAGAGAGGTTAGTTTACAACGATACCAAAAACAATTCATTGATACCTAGTAAAAGGCGTCGATACTTTTGTCATTAATTGAAAACATAATATCAATTTGGTATTGATTTTAGAATGAGTATTGATATTTTGAAAACTATCAATACTTGAAATCAAGACTTTTTGGCCTAAAGCAATACTTGTTTAAAAATAGGTTTAACATGATTGAAAATATTTATTTCAATTGAAACCATTTAACTTGATTTTATCATTTTTCCAATTTTGTTCAACTTTAACTTTTATTTAAAAACACTTTAATTTGTTATATCAAAACATATTATCAAATAAAGCCTAGTTTAACACTATTAACCAAACTTGAACTTACGACGGACACATGGATCACCCAACAAACAAAACAAACACACCAAAATAGTATGTGCTTAGCGCTATCAAACCATACTAGCACATAGTGCATCATCGAAATATAGCCGAAGTATAACACACACAATCTAATCCTATAACATGCCAACGGTATTCGACTCTACCCAAATAATTAATAGAGTACCAATGTTCCAATTACATATCATTTACATGTTCATAATCACAATTCATAGTCTCATATCATGCTCAATTATGTTATGTACATTTCAATTCAATTTTTGACATATTATCATCAAATACGAATTATTTCATACAAAAAATGTAGGCTTACCTTAATAGCTAGATTTGCAACAATCACATATGTATAAATATATATGTATATGCACATATATTTATTTATGTATTGAACTCAAATCATAAAAGTATAAACTGAATTTTCCAATACTCGTCTACGATTCTCGTCTTTCCCTTCTCTCGCGACAACTCAACGTCGTCTTTAGCTATGTTTGATAATTCAATAATAGAAACAATATCAGTTTACATCCAATTCACATTTAAATACATAGCCAACATAATTTTCATCTTATTCATTTTAGTCCCTATATTCAGGATACTCATATTTTTCAATATCTAACAATAGACCAAATTTCATTATCACATTATTTCATTAAGGACCTTATACTTCTATCTATAACATAATTTCATGATAGTTTTCAAATTATTCAATTTAGTCTCTAATGTTACAAAGTTATCTAACAAGTTTAACTTACTTTCTAGTTTAGTCCTTATCATAATATAAGCTTATTAATTATCAATTTCTTCAAATCAAGCTCAAAATAATCAATTTCTCTATAATGACAACTTGCTAAATATCAACTAACTGAATAAATTAACACATGGACTAGCTAGATCAAACTCCCATGATAATAAATCTATAAAAATACGAAGGATATGACTTGATTACCTTGATATAAGGTGTATCGAATTGTAAATGGAAGAAACTAAGTTTTCTTCCTGTTTTCTTTTAGTTTGGATGGCACGAACAAGTGAAAGAGATGATGTTCTCTTTACTTCCACTTAATTTATTACTTATATACATCATTAGTTGTTTTAATTAACAATTTAAACATGATTAATTCATTAACTAATGACATATATACATTTTAATTATAATTCAAGTTAAGTGCAAAATATCATCATTTCCACTATTTAATATGAAGAAAATTAGTTTAATAATCAATTAGGCCCTCTAAATAATTGCTACATAGGTTCTCAAGCATTTCCTTAATTAAAATTCAATAACGTTTGAATTTTTGCAATTTAGTCCCTAAGTTTTAATTAACGATTTTCTCAGCTAAATTACTTAACTAATTTTTAAAATATTTTCATATTATCTTCGTAAATTTTCCTATTTTAGATTTACGAAAATGAGACTCTGAAATAGCATTTTTGATATTGAGAAAATCAAGTCATTACATGTTACTAGACTTCGTCAATAATTATAATCAATTATCATAGAATATTGAAATTTATCTTTATATCAATGATCAAATCTATGAATAAAAATCTAAACTTTTTCATTGACTAGATTCGCATTAGTTTGATTTTCATATAATTTATTTTGCAATATTTTTCATATCCCCAATTATTTTTATGTTACTTGTTTTTATTTAAAACTAAGATTATCATTAGTCTCGGTGGATATGATCATGCTCTTTATTATCTACAATATTTATATTTTTTAGTATGAATATAAATTTATTTGTTTCAACATCCATCACTAAATCAAAGTAATTACGATTAATTAAATTATGACATTTTTTTTTGTTTTTTTTTCGTTGAGAAATGTAATGACAATGTTTTTTTTTCTTTGTTTTAATTCAAATAAATTTAAAAGAAGATAAAAAATAACAATGACAACAGTCAAATAAAAACATTACGTTAAAACATAATAACAAACATTATTTAAAATAATATTTGATGGCAACACTAAATTAACAAAAATACAACGAAATTATTTTTCATAATTTTTTTCTTAGGCCCATCATATCAACAATTATAAGTCCATTTGGTTGTATACATATTGAGCTTATAGATATATATTATACTATCAATTTTAGAAAATCCATTAATTATTTTATTTCAATCAATTAATCTATAACTAAATTTTTATAAAATTTTTAATTGATTTCAGACTAAAATTAATTTCAATGATGATTAACAAAATTAATTTAATTCGGTCAATTAATTCGATTTTAATTGAAGTATGCATACCCTAATAGATAAATAAAAGGAGAGGAGCATAGAGAATTTGAAACACAAATCATTATTATTACTAGATTATGAAAATGCACAATGTGGGTGAAAAACACAAATATATAATAAATATATCTACAAAAGTTTGATAATAACACAAATGATTCCTTTAGTTGAAATGACAAGGTAGAGATGTTAAAATTTTAGGCTACATTTGGTTTTAAGAAATAAAGAATATTTTTATTTTATTTTATTTTCTCGAAAAATGAAAAATATTTATGAAAATATATTTAGTTGAAATTTTAAAAATAATTTTTGGAAAATGAAAATAAAAATATGTGAAAAATTTAAAAATAATAATAAATTTATTTTCATTGTTTTCATTAAAAATACTGTGTAAAATTAAAATGATAAAACCAAGAGTTTTAACTTTAGATAAATTGACCCTGATTTAACCTATATAAAAGCAAAAATATTTTATTTCCAGCCGTTTTGTAATATTAAATTTGATATCTGGTTTAAATCCATATAATTAAAATTATTTATTTATTTTATTTGTGTTAGAGAAAAAAGTTTAGAAGGATGCTTTCATGTTTTCATTATTAAAAGTATTTTTTTATTTCTATTTACCAATTTTTTTACTCTTTAAAACTAAAACTAAAATTATTTTCTGAAAAGAACAAGAAAATAAAATATGCTTTTAGAAACAAAAATGAACTTTAGTTTCTAAAACCAAACCCAACCTTAGCTTAATAAAACTATCTATGGTGCACGCATGTAAAGTTGGAAAAATCCCCGAAGAAAAATTGTTGGTTCCCTTGCTTTAACAGTTTCCATTTCAGTGAAACATCTTCAGCGTTATTTGTGTTGAACCCAGACGAGAACTAATTGGAACTTACAAGTTGTATGACCTTCTCCGTAACTGGTTATAAAAAAAAAAAATTCTTGAAAGAAAAGAAAATGGCTGATTGATTTGCTAAAAAAAGTAGTAGTAGATACAAATCAAACGGGGGGTTTTGCAAGAGACGAAATTTTACAAATGTGCTAAAAATATTCGATTCCAAGTATCAGGAACACCAGGCAGGCACCAATGGATGCAATCAGCATGGCGTCCAGGGTCTGCTTTTTCCTCATCATTTAAGAGCCTTCCCCCAGTCTCTGTATAAATTGATGAATGTGCGTCGACTCTGTACTCTGAGAGCTGTGTTATATTTACAACTGTAACTGCAACTTTCATTTTCTTCAGCACACCCGCCACCACACTCATCATCTCCTTGTCGGAACCACTTCCCCACAACTTCTTCACTGGCTTTGTTTCATTGAAACATTTCAGCCCATCTGTCTTGCCCCACTCTTCGCTTCTGCACAGAAACACATTAAATTGGAATTTTAGCAAATTTAAATGAAAATGATCTTTTTCTTCATTACAACCAAGCAGAAAGAAACCTTGTATGGATAGGGGATATAGTTGTGAAGAAAACACGGGTCTTGTTGGGATTTAAAGTTGAATCGATCCAGTTAGCCCATGTCTTCAAACCTATTTGGTAGGCAACTGCTGTATCCAGCTCTGCGTAACCTTCATCGCCATTTGCAAATGAACCCCATCTGTTCGTAATGTTACTTTCGAATTAGATGCTTAATTCACAAGGAATTGCTTGGTTAAAACAGATTAAATTGGTTTGACAGACAGACAGACAACTCACAATGTCTTGAGTCTAAGCCCACTCATCCACCAAACGTAAGTATTAAACCCAAGTATATCAGCTCCTTCCCAGTGTTTAGAGTGCTTGGCAACTGAATCAACTTTTAGTATTCTTTTCTTCGGATCTAAAACGTCGATATCCGTATTGGATTCAATAAGAAACGGGGCCCAGTAAAATTCAATCGTTGCATTATATTCCTGGGAAAATAAAAATAGTGGGAAACATTAGCTTTTTTTTTTTCTGACGAATTTACAGCCTTTTGCTTGACATTCAAGCGAAGGAACTTGAAGTCTTTCAAGTGTTAGAGGCGTAATTAATAGTTTAATACCTTGGCTTTGAAGACAGAATGAACTTTTCCTCGTTTCATAGACTTCTTTTCTGGAGGTATAGTCCATTCAACCATGCAAACGAAAGACTCCCATTGATTCCTTTGCAGGGAATCCCCAGCAAAGAGTAGCCTCTTTCCTCGAAGCTTTTGAAGTGCAAGTTCTGGATTAAATCTACATAGACGAAACATCACACAACATAAGTAAACTAAAAAAACAACTGGTTTCAGTTCCATGCATGAACGAAAAAAAGAGAGTAAAATATTGTTACCTAGGCAAGTCACAGTCCTCAGGCTGCCACTCCCAGTGATGGTAGTCAAAATCAAGCCGACCATTTTTGACGCAAGAAAATTGCCTGTCCAGGTATGGACAACTTGTATCTGTGTATAATGGCTTGATAGAGCGGTTGAACACCCACTTACCTTTACCAATATCGCACTCTTCAGGGTCAAACTCGAACCTGTCATCGATTTCGAGGATTTCTACGTTCTCCTCTGCCGTTCTATGATCATCTGTTGGACAATGACAGTTCAATATTAGAATCTTTGTTTTTTTTTTTTTTGGTTGGGGGGGGGGGGTTCAATATTAGAAGACTGAGCAGGGAAATGATTTCAATCAGTAACTTAGCTATATAATAACTTACTAGCTTCTACAACAGCACCTCTTCTAGCACAGGACTTGGATTTGAGAATATAATTTGAAGAAAGAAAAGTTAAGCTTTGTGTATATAGAAGAGCAAGGAATGCAAAAGCGCAGACTATAACTGTGATAACGGAAAGAGGTAGCTTTCCTTTGTAAGTTTTCATCATTATGGCTGAAGGAGATGCCGCAAAGCTCATGGTTGGAGGGAAAGCTGAGAGAATTGTTCTCAACGGTTTGAGTTGGTGCTAGATGACAATTTTATAAATTTTAATTTTAAAATTTAAAATTTATAAGTGTTTTTGAGTAGGAGTAAAGCTAAAGCTAGAGCAAAGTATGGTTGAGGTTGGGGTTGGGGTTGGGGGCTTTGACATCTTATTTAGGAAAAAATATAGTGGGTGGTTAGAGAATAAGCTGAAAGGCTAACATCTTCGGCCTCCTCTTGTCTTCTCCCCTGTGGGGGAAGCTACTTCATCTAAATTACCATTAAATTAACCAATTGGGTGTGGTTGCCATTAGAGCTGGTCATGAGCTGGGCGGCCCGGCCTGGCCCGAAAGCCGACCCGAAAAATGGGAGGGTTTGAGTAAAAATATAGGTCCGAAAAATGGACTTAGGCAAAAAAAACCTTGGCCCGGCCCGGCCCGGCTCGGCTCGAATTATATATTAATATATATATTTTATTTTATTTTTAATTATTTTAAATTTTAATATAACCATTTTTATTATATTATTAATTTGTGTATTGTTTTAAGAATTGTTTTAGTATTATTTTATTTGTTTTAATATTTGTTTTATGTTTTTAAATATATTTGATTTATTATATTTTTAAACTTTTTTTATTTAATGAAATAAAAAAAATTTAATATGGGCCGGGCCGGGCCGGGCTCGGACTTAATAATTTTATTTCGGGCCGAGCTTAGACAAAATTTTAGACCCATATTTTGGGCCGGGCCCGAGCCTAATAGATGGACCTAAAAAATTATATGGGCCCGGCTCGAACCCGACCCGACCCGGCCCATTATCACCTCTAGTTGCCATCAAGGCTAGATAGTTTTGAGTATTTTCAAATTTCAATACGTAGCGGAGGGAGAATTAATTATGGAACCACTGAGACTGAGGAATGTTATCTCATCTCTCCCCTTTGACTTTGTTCCAAGTGTTTCTTTCACATACGTTTACTGACGTTAGCAAGTTAGATATTTTGTAGTTCTTGTAAAATTCGAATCCACAAAACTAAAATTGGTGGATCACAAATTTATTTTTAAAATTGGAATGAGTTTATTCCAAATTAAATCAATGCAATTATATCTGAATTTAAATTAATTAAATTATTTTTAATATCTAAATTCGTTAAATATTCATGGGATAATGTTACAGTTAATACATAAAATATCTAATCTAATACTTGCATTTAGAAAATATCTAATGCAATATTTGAACTATAAATTTGTATATTATTTAGTAATTGTATTTTTATAAAATATTCACTGTGGTACTTGCATTATCACTTATGTATTATTTAATGCGTACACTTTCATAAAATATATAGTACTTGGAGTTAATACCCTTGATAAATACTAAATTAACAAATAAAATTTGACATGTGATTTTTTCAAATCATTAAATTCACATGAATAATATAACATTATGCAAAAGTTAATAAAACAAAAATTTAATAAAATTAAATTAAAAACAAATAACTAAACCTAAACATGTCAATTTCATTTCTTGAGATTTTTCTTAGCAAAATTTGAAGAGAAAAGTAGTAATATGTTCGAGCTTGCAATTATTAACTCAATTTTTTTTTTTGAATAACTTGTTTTCAATTATCATGAGATTCTTCAAATTTTGCTTCTAAAATGTTTGGATCTATTTTATTTACTTTAGTAGAGAATATGATAATTTTGTTTATGTAAGTATAGTATTTGCTCTTTTTTTTTTTAACTATAAGTGGTTTACATTTAGTTTATTTTAAAATTTAATTTAATTTTTTATTTAATTTTTCGCATAACAATATATTATTCATCTGTAATTGACGATTTGAAAAACAAAGTTTTCACATGTTAAATTTTCATTGACTGATTTAGTATTCATTAATTGTGTTAACTCCAAATACTATAATAATATGAAATTGATAATTCAAATATCGCATTCGATATTTTCAAAATATATGTATCACATCAATCATTTTATGAAAATACAAGTATTAAGTAATATTTAAATATCACAATAAACATTTTTAAAATACAAGTACGATACTCATCATTTTTAAAAGTAGTAAAATGCTATATATATAAATATATAAATATAAATCTAAATTTGTTGTCAACAAAATAAATTAAATTTGAATATTAATTATTTAAACCCAATTATCCAAAAAGAAAGAAAGAAAGTAAATTCAAATAATCAATATGTGACCGTAAATATTCGCATGTTCTTTAAATCCCCTATAAATAGTCGTTAAAAATTTTGGAATACAATTATTTTCTAGATCTATAAAAAAATAAATCCAATATCCATGATCCAAACTACCCATTATTATACCCTATACATCATTGGTGAACGTGACGAGTACTCCGCTTTTTTGTTGGCGCTGAAAGTTACCAAATCATATTGTTCCCATCCCACCATACGAAGCTGATACCGACTCATGTCCCCCATTGTCTTTTACAGTCCCCAAATATTACATATACAACATATACATATATAAAACTGATGCATATTTATTTGTAAACTGAGAAGCCAGAGGAAATATCAGGACATAGAAACATGATATATTCTTTTTTTGACAAAATGAAATGTGATATATATAAAGTAATGACTATGTATTATTTATTATTATAAAAGATTAATCTAAATTTAATGTGATTGATTATGGTTATTAATTGAAATTTGTTATTGTTATACATTCGCATTGGGTTCTTTTCATCAGAATCGTCATTCACTATAGAAACTTGGTGATGCACAACCTCATTAGGAGAACTCGATCTCATCCTCTTGACTAAGTGTTTCACTTAATTAGCTCACACAATAAACAAAAGATATATGGAAAAGAATCTTTGATGACTATAGACAAAATTAGAAAATTGTTTTAAGGGTCAGAAATGAAAAAAAAATTTAAGGGCTAAAGTACAATCTTACTATTATATTAATTTTGATTTCCTAAAAATTAAAAGGGTTATATGATTTTTTTTCATTTGGAGGGGGGACAAGGCGACTGCTTGCCCTCCTCCTTACGCACTGCTGATGACATCTATTAATCTATCACATTCGATAGATGACTCAACTAATCCCTTTAGGATGACTCCATTTGTAACCTAAGCTGGCAACCACCACCTTATTATGATACTCATGAGGGTAAGAAACTCAATGGAAGAGGCTTACATCCAACTTTTCTCCTCGAACGCTAGGGCAAATGAGACAAAAATGATACATGATCTTACTTTGCAAAGACTCCACCTTACTCACTCTCTTAAAACCGTCGAGTTTAATGACTCTTTGCACTTTCCTATTCGAAAATCGTGGACAATTAAAGGCATAACAAGGCATGAATGAAATTTAAAATTTAAAAACATGCATATATTCATGTTCTTGGTTATGGATCTATGTAATAGAAATTAATATCATCATATTATGTACTGGAACTCACAATAACATAAAGATAATCATACAACCAAAGGCTATCTCCAATTAACCATAACAAGATTGATAGGAATCTTTTACACATAACTAAAACAATTTATATCTTAAATATAAATAGTTTAAGTTTGGATACAAACCCTTAACTTAGCAATCCAATTATTACAATTTTTTCAGAGATGATTCCCAATCCATGTAATATCCTGAATTAGGGCTTAATCGGAATAGTGGTTTCGTGACCACAAATCCGAGATAGAAATAATTATTTTATAATTATTTTGATGAATATGATATGATTGCATGATTGTGTGAAAATTTCGTGATGAAATTCTATGCCTAAAGTGCTTAAATTGAAAGTAGGGACTAAATCGAATAAGTTGCAAAATTTGCATTCTAGAAGTTTTTAGTATGAAATTGTATTGAAATATTAATTAGGAGGTCTTAAATAACAATTTGACCAATTTCTAAGTCTATGGACAAAAATTGGACATTGATGGAATTTTTGGAAAGTTTAGTAGTAAGGGCATTTTGGTCATTTAGTTATTAAAATGAATTAAAAACAAAATTAAAAGCCAATTTTTGTCCATCTTCTTCATTAGGCCGAAATTTCAAGGGTTCTCCATAGTTAGGGTTTGTTTCAAGCTTCCAAGCTCCATAATCAAGAGAAACGAGATTCAAGTCGCGATCGAGGAAAAGAAAAGATTGTGGACTAAATTGCAAAATCTTTATATTTTGGTACCAAGTTTTGAACAAGCCAGCTCGGGAATCGGGATGGGTTGAAGGTTCGATCACACTATCCAAAGGACTTTCATCTGGGTAAATGGCTTGTAAAACTTAAGTATGGCATATATAGCAATATACTTATTTTGTGTAAATAATTTTATGATATGACCATGATTGGTTGAGAAAATGTTTGATATTGATAAGTCATGGTGATGGTTAAATTTAGATCATGTTTGATATCATGGAAGTTTAATAGGTTATCTAGTTCATAACAACTCATGAAAAGATGAAATTTGCCTTAAAATGAATATTGTCTGCAAAGAATGACATGAATTTGAAAAATCACTAAAAATAGTATAAATGGAATTAAATGATAAGCAAGTTATGAAATTTCGGCCTAATAAAGAAGATGGACAAAAATTGGCTTTTAATTTTGTTTTTAATTCATTTTAATAACTAAATGACCAAAATGCCCTTACTACTAAACTTTCCAAAAATTCCATCCATGTCCAATTTTGTCCATAGACTTAGAAATTGGTCAAATTGTTATTTAAGACCTCCTAATTAATATTTCAATGCAATTTCATACTAAAAACTTCTAGAATGCAAATTTTGCAACTTATTCGATTTAGTCCCTACTTTCAATTTAAGCACTTTAGGCATAGAATTTCATCACGAAATTTTCACACAATCATGCAATCATATCATATTAAGCCCTAATTCCGATTAAGCCCTAATTCAGGATATTACACATGGCCCTCAACGTGAATAATGACTTTCTACTTAGCGCGTCGGTGACTACATTCACCTTTCCTGGGTGGTAATCAATTATCAACTCGTAGTATTTTATATACTCCAACCATCTCTGTTGTCGTAGGTTCAACTCCTTTTGAGTCATCAAATACTTGAGGCTTTTATGGTCGGTAAGCACTCGGCATTTCTCACTATACAAATGGTGTCTCTATATTTTCAATGCAAATACAATGGTAGCCAACTCTAAATCGTATGTCAGGTAGTTTTTCTCGTACGGCTTTAACTGTCTCGATGCATAGGCTATGACCTTACCTTCTTGCATGAGTGCGCACCCCAATCCATTCAAGGAGGCATCGCTATATACCACAAACTCTTTTCCTGGTTTCGATTGCACTAAAATGGGGCTTTAGTCAATAAAGCCTTTAATGTCATAAAACTCTGTTGGCACTTATCATTCCACTCGAACTTGACCTCTTTTTTTAGCAGTCTAGTCATTGGTATAGCTATCATTGAGGACCCTCTAACAAACCGTCTGTAGTATCCAGCTAAGCCCAGAAAGCTTCTAATCTCTGACACATTCCTCGACGGTTTCCACTCTACAATAGCTGAGATCTTACTCGGGTCAACTCTAATTTCGTCACCCGACACTATGTGTCCTAAGAATCCAACCTCTTGGAGCCAAAACTCACTTTTACTAAACTTGGCATACAGCTGCTTATCCCTTAAGGTCTGCAAAATAGTTCTTAAATGCTCCGCGTGTTCACTCGTATCTCGAGAATAAATCAATATATCATCAATAAAGACCAGCACGAACTTATCCAAATACAGACGAAAAATGTGGTTCATCAAGTCCATAAACACCATAGGGGCATTTGTTAAACCAAAGGGCATAACAAGGAACTCATAGTGCCCATACCTCATTCTAAACACGATTTTCGGTACATCTCGCTCCTTTACTTTAAGCTGGTAACAACCGGACCTTAAGTCTATCTTGGAAAACACAGTGGCTCCTTTCAATTGGTCAAACAAATTGTCTATCCTTGGCAAGGGACACTTGTTCTTTAAAGTCACCTTGTTAAGTTGTCTGTAGTCTGTACATAACCTTATTGACCTATCTTTCTTTTTCACAAAAAGTACTGGAGCACCCCACGGAGAAAAACTCGGCTCGCAAAAACTTTATCTGTTAACTCTTGTAGTTGAACTTTAAACTCCTTTGACTCTGACGGAGCCATCTTATACAGAGCAATCGAGATGGATGTCGTACCAGGGATTAACTCAATTCCAAATTCAACTTCCCTCACTGGAGGCAATCCGAGTAATTCCTCTGGAAACACATCTGTGAACTCACATACCACTGGTACTGACTCAATCTTCAATTCATATGCTTGAGTATTAAAGACAAAGGTAAGGTAAGCTTCGCAACCTTTTCTCAAATATCTCTCTGCAGTCATAGACAATATCACTACAAGCAAATTATCCAATTCACCTGATTCAACCCGAAGAACATCACCGCTTCCATATTTCAACTCAATCACTTTTCATCCACAATCCACTACAACACCATGAGAAGTTAACCAATCCATCCAAAGGATTAGATCAAATTCATTAAATGGAAATAACATCAAGTTAGCTAGAAAATAATGAACTCTAATTGTCAAAGGACAATTTCTACACACTTGGTCAACTAATACATGTTTGCCTAAAGGGTTGCACACTTTAACCACAAATTCAATAGACTCGACTAGCATATTCATACAGGGTATCAATTTCATACAAATATAATAATGGGTAGACCCCAGGTCAATCAAAGCAACTACAGATATATCATGGATAGAAAAAGTACCCGTACTCACATCGAGAGACTCTACCTCTTCACAGGCACGTATGTCGTAAGTCCTTGCAGGCGCTTTACCCTTGGACCTCATAGTGGAATCTTTAGGTGTACTTCGGCTACTAGCCCTACTTCCCAAGTTCTTCTATGGTCTACCCCTCGAAGGAACGTTACCTGATCTCACAACTTAATCTCTATTTTTCCCACCCATCTCAGAACAATTACAGATAAAATGGTCAAGCGACCCACATTTGAAACAACCCCTTTCACTACCTCGGTATTCACCGAAATAATGTCTACCGCACTGAAGACACTCTAGTCAATCTGGGCGAGCACTACCAACACTCGCGATAGAAGTGGTTTGGGCTTTTGTCACCGCATGCTGCTTATTCTTACTCTTGCTCGAGAACCCCACTGATGCATTTGATCGAGTAGGAAACTCTTTCGATCTTTTGGATGAGCTCTGATGTTACTTCCCTATCTATCTCTTCTTTCAGTCACGGGACTCAATGTCCACTTTTCTCTTTTCCTTGGCCAATTTTTCGGCCTTGCAAGCTCTCTCAACAAGTACCATGAATTCTCTTAACTCTAAGGTGCCAACCAATAGTCTGATGTCTTCGTTCAATCCATCTTCGAACCTCTTACACATCATGGCTTCTATGGATACGCACTCCCACGCATATTTGCTAAGTCTTACAAACTCGCGCTTATACTCTGTCACTGTCATACGACCTTGCTTCAATTCAAGGAACTCTTTCCTCTTTTGATCGATGAACCTTTGACTAATGTACTTCTTACAGAACTCTTCTTGAAAGAATTCCCAAGTTATCCGCTCCCTCGGTACAACTGACACGAGAGTATTCCACCATTAGTAGGCTGAATCTCGTAGGAGTGACACTACACACTTCATACACTCCTCCGACATGCACGATAATTCATCAAATACCCTAATAGTATTTTCCAACCAAAACTCAGCCCTCTTTGGATCATCATTAATATTTTCCAAAAATTTCTCGGCCCCATGCTTACGAATTCTATCTACTGGAAGTTTCTTTTTCCTAATCATGACTGCTCTATGGGGAGCCATAGGGGCAGGCTGAGGAATTGGAGGAGGTGGGGGAGGTGGAGTGTTCGAATTCGCACGAATGAACTCTTAGTACCATGCATCCATCATGTGGAGGTAAGCTTCTCTAGCCACTCCGCCCTGACTCATTGTCACCGGCCCACTACCCACCGGCGCGGTCCCTTCAGTGAGAGCCAACACATTACTTTCCACATCATCCGCCGTAGCCATGTCAGGACCATTTACTATATATAAAAGCACAGTTCGTTTCGTCAGGAGTTGTCACACTATTAATATACAATATGGCATGTATAGCTAGACTCGTACTCACGCTAGGTTAGTCCTAGAATCGACTAAACTATAGCTTTGATACCACTAAATGTAACACCCCTTACCCAAGTCTGAGCCTGAGACTGGGCATGAGGTATTACATGACTTAAATGCATGCACATGAGTATATTCGAATCATAAAAACTCGATCAAATTTAAAACCTTTCAATAATTGTCTAAACGACCTTAATATGGAACTACTAGGCCCAAAACATGCTTTGAGAACATTTTGAGGATACTCTGAACATTTTTGGAAACTTTGAAAAATACCACTTGAAACAGGGGCACACACCCGTATGGAAAGGCGACACGCCCGTGTGGAAAGGCGACACAACCGTGTGGCCATTTTGACATGGCTGAGTTGAAGGCCAATGTGACTCCCACAGCCTAAGCAAAATAGGGACACGCCCATGTCCCTTACCCGTATGGATTTATATTCTAATTTGAACATACAAGGGTTTTTACACGGCCAAGCACACTCCCGTGTCTATAGCTAGTGTCCCTCACACAGCCATGACACGCCTGTGTCGTAGCTCGTGTGTAAAAACCTTGACATTCTATTTCTAACGTCAACAACAAATTAGAGGCACACGCCCATGGCCAGAGGCCGTGTCCTCCACACAGCTGAGACACACGGCCGTGTCTCTGCCCGTGTGTTTACTACCATGCATACTGACTTGCAAATTCAAGGTGCAGGGGATACACAGCTGAACAACAAGCCCATGGGCTGACCGTGTGTCGCACAAGGCCTAGGCACATGCCTGTGTGTCTAGCCATTTGGAAAAAATAAGGCTATTTACCAAGCCTATTTGCCACCTTTACTACCACTAAGCTATACTACACCAAGACAAACCAATTTCACACACACCCACATGGCTAAATCATCCCCCAACCGAACATTCCACACATTAAGGCCATTCTACTTGATCACAAACAAACTCAACAACATACAAAATCATTCAATTTACTCATTCCCAAAAGAATATCGTCATTTTCATTTATCAATAGCCAATATTAGCCACTATCCATGATATTATACAAAATGACTCAATAGCTATGACAGGCCACTCGTTTGGCCTAAAAAAATGTGACCATTACGAAAAGACTAGTTCCCATACATGCCAAAATAAAAATGATAAAACTAGCTATACCAAATGCTTCATGGATAGTGTAACTGGCTTCTTCGACGTAAGGCGGTGATCCACAAGCTACTTTGGCGGCACTATAAGAAAATGGAAAGGAAAAGAGGTAAGTATAAAACTTAGTAAGTCGCATGTAAATAATGAATAACTACAAGTTACCATAAGGGATCATACTCCCAAAATAACTCAATTTGCACATGAAAGTGAGGATTCATAAATATTAATTGCCCATATTCATCCCTTACCAAACATACAACGTTGATTGAATTCACATTTCATATTTCATGTAAAATACACAAATGGTCATAAGCATAACTTATTCATTTTTCTTTCTTACTAAACATACAACGTAAATGAAGTTCGTATTTCGTAACTCTCATACCTGTACCACTCACAACATGGTCATAAGTTCTCTCATTTCGATATAAACCATAAATCTCTCGTTGAATAGTTTGGAATACTACAGGATATTCAATAGCCCCAATCATGGGATAAGATGCCGACGCCATGTCCTAGACATTGTCTTACACTGGCTAGTACGTCAAAGTCGATGCCATGTGCCAGACAGGTCTTACACTAACTTTCATGTATTGAGGCCGATGCCATGTCCCAAACAGGTTTTACACTGGCTCTCATCTATCGGTGTCGATGCCATGTCCCAAACAGGTCTTACAATGACACACAACAAGTTGACGCCATGTCCCAGACATGTCTTACACTAGCTTGTATATCTCGAGGCTGATGCATGTCCCAGACATGTCTTACACTAGCTTTCGTCTCAATGTTGATACATGTCCCGGACATGTCTTACACTGGCTTGTATATCTTGAGGCCGATGCATGTCCCAGACATGTCTTACATTGGCTCTCGTAATGTGGCCGATGCATGTCCCCAACATGACTTACATTAGCACACATATCACCCAATGTCATGGCATGAATATCCAAATTTATTCCTAATATTCAACCGGGAGTCTTTATTACATTAATTTCTCAACATGCATACTCATATTCACTATCAAAACAATTTATGCAATCTCAATTCAATAACATCATAACAATATAGTTGCATTATTAACATACAACTTACCTCGGATTACAAAACATAGGCGACTAGTCGATTTAATCTACTTGCTTGGCCTTCCCCCGGTCTAGGTTCGAATTTTGTATTTCATGATCTAAAATAATAAAAATTCACTCATTTAATCACTAAATAAATTTAGACAATCAAAAATTCAATTTTCTGGTAAAATGATAATTTTGCCCTTAGACTTTCACAAAATGACCATTTTACCCCTAGGCTTGAAAATCGATTTTTATCAAATTTCTTCATGTCTTAAGCCTAGTCGAACCCCTTTTACTCTTATAGCAACCCAAAATTTCCCTTATTTCACCACATTACTATCTATTTTACAATTACTACAAACTAGTCCTTTTTAAGTGTTTTTCATGAACACCACTTCACAAAAGTTGTTTATTAAACAACTAAAATTCATTTTCTTCCATAAAATTTCAGAAAATATCATATATTCTCTCATGGTGAATCTCTAAGCTTTCTACCATTTTGCAAGATAGTCCCCTCAATAGATAGCTCATGCTACAAGGGTTCCAAAAGTACCAAAATTATCAAAAGTAACCATCTAAATCACTTACTTGAGAGAGGCTGAAAGTTTCAAGCTTCCAAAACCCTTAGAATAGCTGAAAATTTCAGTGGTGAAGAAGGTGAAAAAATGATATCCTTCTTTCTTTATTTTATTTTTTATTTCTAGTCAAAATTTAGTCACCAACTTACCTAACCATTTGACCACTTGATCTTCTTGCCCTTATGGCCGGCCATCATCTATAAAATAACCTATTTTCACTTTAAAGACCCCTAATTTTGTTTCTCTAACTATTTGGTATATCTATCTAGTAAAATAAAACTTTTGTCCTTTATGCGATTTAGTCTTTTTTCGAAATTAAGCTCTCAAACGCCACAATTAATTCATCAAAATTTTCATACACTCATATAATCATACTATGACACCAAAATAATAATAAAAATAATTTCTTGACCTCGAATTTGTGGTCCCGAAAGTACTGTTTTGACTAAGCCCAAAATCGGGCTGTTACATGCCAAGCTTATGTTGGATTGATTCATGTTTAATTTATGAGGTTTTGCATTTGAAATGGTAAGTTATGTTCATGATTTATGAACTTACTAAGCATTATATGCTTATGTTATTTTCTTTCCTATGTTTTATAGATTATCGAAAGCTCAATCAGTTTGGAAGCTCACGGGAGGCCTATCACACTATCCAGAGATTATATCTATAGATTTTGATGTTTTAGTCATGGTTATATTTGATTGTATAGTTGGACTTATGTTTAATGATTTAATTGTTATGTTTGACATGTATATATAGTATTATGGTTGCTGTGCTTTCAGCACTTTAATGTCTTGATGGTTGATGTTTTTATGACTATATTAATGCATGTTGGATTGACCAATTTGGTATGTGATGTTATGCTTATAATGTGGCTAAATTAGGTTATGCTTTGAGATGGTTATGAGATATATGTATTGGTATGAATATGGTCAATTATACATATGATTAGGTATATTTGATTATTTGTGTTTGAGGTGCCTATATGGCATATTGGTTGGATGGTTAAATGGGTTATTGAATTGGTCTTATTATGCATGATTTGGATATGTTTTAAGGATGTGCAAGTTGCTTGTAGGTTCATGTTTGAGTGGGTGAAAGAAATGGCTTGATTTTGACCATTTTCTAGTTCGCACGGGCATGTGTCTCAGCCGTGTGTGACACATGGTCATACAACACTACTGTGTGCCCCTTGTAGGTTTTAAAGGTTACTTTTTAAAAGTTACACGACCT
Organism: Gossypium arboreum; assembly: GCF_025698485.1. Lineage (NCBI taxonomy): Eukaryota > Viridiplantae > Streptophyta > Magnoliopsida > Malvales > Malvaceae > Gossypium > Gossypium arboreum. Next base: position 49,465,543 of record NC_069082.1, read on the forward strand.
AGCACACAGGCATGTGAGGTCATTTTCAGTGTTACATGGTCTGGCACACGGGCATGTAGTCTGGCCGTATGACCCAAGTCAGAGAGTTATAGGGGCACAGACACGGGCTGAGACATGGTTGTGTCCCTATTTCGAATGTTACACGGTCTGAGACACGGGTGTGTGTCTCAGCTTTGTGAGTCACATAGTCGTGTGCCCCTATAGCGTGAATTTTTCTAACTTTTTCCTCAATGTTTCAAATATTCCCGATTTAGTCCCGAATCATTTCTAAAATGTTTCTAAGGCCTCGAGGGCTCGAATAAGGGAAAATATGCATGTGTATGAATGAATTATACTATGATTAATGAAATGTTTGGAAATGAATGTTTTAAGTTATGTTTTTACGGTAATGCTCCATAACCCTATTATAGCAAATGATATAGGTTAAGGGTGTTACACATGTGTCTGGGTGACTGCGCGCTCCGCTGGTATAGGCAAACCGAGACTATGGCAAGTTGGCTCCGTGAGCTTGTCCTTCTTGCGAGCTCTTGGGTATATGCGAATTAAGACTGTGGTAGGCTAGGTCTGTAAGCTTGCCTCGTGAGATTGGTCGGCAAACTCACCTTGCTGTCCTCTCGCGGTTTGCCTTGCATCCAATCTTCTAGCGGGACTTATCTAGGTCATGGGTTGGTGGTTTGGATCCTGTCTAAGACTCAGGTTGGTTATCACTGATGTATAACAATTTTAAATGGAATTTTTGTGAATTTTGAGTAATTAAGGATTGTACTAGTCTATAGTGAAATTCGGCTAGTATAGAAATGTTGTAAATTTTGTTAAATTTTGAATTTCTGGTTTAGGGCTTAAATTGTAAAAAATGTAAAAATTTAGGGAAAATATAAATAATGAAAAGTTGAGGGTCATATACATTAAATTGAGTGTGAAATGTATGTGAATTTAATAGATTGTATTTAACCACTATATAGATCAAGACTCAAATTAAAAAGACAAAAACTAGGGAAAAAGAAAGATTACAGAATAGTACTTGTGTTAAATCATTCACTCACTATAGGATGTACCATATACCGAAGATTATACTGCAACACTCGAAGAATAGTTGAAAAAAAGTGTTTTAGAAAAAAAATGAATTCTATGAAATTTATTTACCTATTTATAACCTCTCACAAATATTTCCTTTTTACCACATGCAAATCCTCAAACATCGTCACCACACTATACATCTCCTTTCATTAAAAACCAACCAAAATAGAAAAAAAGGAAGAAGAACAAAGGTAAATAAAGACATGGCCAACAAAAGAAATTTTTGGGAAACTCACTTTATAACCTCTCCTTGGGAGTAATAGTTATATGCCTTATTTGGTAGCTAGCAGCGCATTTGAAATTTTTCTCCAAGATTCAAGCGATTTTTCTTCTTGTTTTTCGATTGTGTGTCTGCCTATTATTCTTTGAATTTTATGGCAGTCTTGAGGTGTTGAGTGTTTCATTGTTTTTTTGGTTTTATTTTATTTTAATTTTGTGTCGTTCTTCGGTGGGTATGCGGTACCAGTGGACCGACGTGACAGGTTGCTGTTGAAGTCTGTCGTTAGGTTGGGATTTTCAAAGGGTTTCTTTATTCTGCGTCGTTCTTTGCTTTGTATGGACAATGAGTTCTTGCGTCTTTACGTGTTGACCCGTGGCGGGCTATTCGAGGTGGTACGGGCGATTATACGTGGTTCGCCACGATCTTTTACTAGCATTGTTAGACCCTGTTTTGATGGGATTGTTTCATTGGGAAGCAATAAGGTTTTGTCGTTTCTTTTGATTTGTTTATCTTTTTTTTATTGATTTTCTTTACGTTCAGTGGGTTGCATGGGTCTTGCATGTATCTTGAATGGGTTGTATCGTTTTGCATGCATTCCACTAGTGGCATTTCTTATTTTCTTTGACTTTTCAACGTTATTCAATCAGAGGGTTTCTTTATGTTTTAAAAGGCATAAAATGAATGCGGAGTATAAGTTTTAATGATTTTCTCTATCTGTTCAATTTATGCAGATTTATGTTAAAGTAGCTATTAAATTTGTTTGGGTTTCTTGGGACTGCTGGTATCCTGATGCAGTTTTTTGGTGCTTTCTTGCAAGTTCACCTTTTCTTGATGCTCGGGGATAGGGGTTTGATGGGGGTGTTTGTTCGTAGCTTGAGTCGGGGTGTTATTGGTTGTTTTTGTTTTGCTTTGGATCTCTGTTTTTCTCTCTTGTCGCTGTGTTTTTGCAGGTTCTTGGACTGTTTCTTTGCTCTCTTCTCGGTGGCACATTTCGGGGTTCTGCTTCTTTATTCTTGGGGCGTTTCTTGTTGAGGTTGGGGGAGGCGACAATAGAAAAAGTGTTCATCAGTCTCCCTGGCACTCTTAAACTCGTTAAAGGAAGTAGTCTCGTGGGTTGTCTTTAACAAATGAAGTTCATGTGCTGGAATTGTCACAGTTTGGGAAACCCCGCAAAGTTAAGGGAGTTAAAACAACTTCTCACTGCAAATAATCCTGACCTTATCTTTCTTAGCGAGACTAAAATGTCTGCCAATGATTTTCGTAGAGTCCAAAACAAATGTAGAATGCAGAATGGGTTAGCTGTTAATTCAGAAGGTCGGAGTGGGGGCCTTGCGCTAATGTGGAGGGATGGGATGAATGTCTCTATTCAAAACTACTCTAAGCATCACATTGATTCAATGGTAAAGCTGGAGAACAACAAAAATATTAGGGTTAAAGGATTTTATGGGCATACGAACCCGAATCTTAGGAGCAGCTCATGGGATATTTTGTAGAGGGTTAGAGAGTCCGTTAGGGAAGAGTGGATTGTGAGGGGGGATTTTAATGCTATTTTAAACGATGCTGAGAAAGAAGGAGGGCATAGGGGTGTAAGGGCGCAAATGAATTAGTTTAAAGAGGTTATGGACGAACTGGCTCTTGTGGATATTAAACCTGACAGCGGTTGGTTTACATGGGTTAATAATAGGAGTAAGGGGTTTGATAAAGGAAAGAATCGATAGGTTCATTAGCTCGGTTTCAGTGGTTGAAAATTTTCCTTTTATATCTACCAAGGTGGTGAGACAAACCCAGTCAGATCATGATGCAATTATCTTAGATCTGTGGGGTCGAAAATCGTAGGATTATCCAAATGATAAAAGACTGTATTTAAAGTTTGATGCTTGTTGGGAGGGTGATGAGGAAGCAAAAAACGTTATTGAAAGAGCTTGGAATAGGGGTGCTATTGATTTTAGGGAGAAGATCGAAAGAGTTAGGTCGGCCCTTGGTCCTTGGCTGATACAGTATATGTGTACTAGTGGATATGGTTTGTTAGTCAGGTTGTTTTTTTGTTAAGGTGTTAAACAGAGTAGTTACTAAAGCTCTCTATTATAAATATCAGTCTTGATGTATAGATAAGCGAGATAGAATTTACAAAGAAACAGTTTTATTCATTCAAAGATTTCAGTAGTGTTTAGCTGAATTACCTTACTTTCTACCATGGTATCAGTCGCCTAAGGTCTTGGTGGTGCTTCCGTTCTGAGGTTATAGATCCGTTGGTTGATCAACAAGCTGGTGACTCTCTTCCTCACTCTACTTCGCACTCTCGTCTGGTGTATAGCTTTCCTCGACATGAGATTGCTAAGCTGGATGGATCTAACTACGTTCAGTGGCAGCATCAAGTTTGACTTATTGTTGATGGTTATGGTCTCCAGGGGTTCTTCGATGGCTCTGTCCCTGAACCACCGAAGGTGGTGGCTACAAGCGATAGAGGCCTTACTCCGAATCCGGATGTGATCTGGTTCACGCAACAGGACAAACTGCTTACCTCGTGGCTCCTTTCCACAGTGAGCTCTTCCTTACTTTCTTATTTTATCTCAACTAAATTTGCATGTGATATTTGGAGTGCCGCGAGTCATCTCTTCGCTGCCACTTCTGTTAAGAAGGTTTCTCAGATCCGCCATGATCTACATGTGGTTTGAAAGGGTGGTTCTACCGTCAAGGAGTATATGTCTAAAATCAATAATCTCTGTGCCTTACTTGCGGCGTTGGGATCGGAAGTTCCAGAGGCGGAGAAGGTGGAAGTTCTTCTCAGAGGTCTTACCTCTGATTTCGATTCGGTCTTTATGCTTGTTTCGGCTTCCTCGGAGATCTTGACGTTTTCAAAACTAGTGGACATTCTTATGGCCTTCGAGATTTGACAGTTACGTATTTTGCGTGATGTGCCAATAGTTGCTCATGTGGCTCAGGTTTCTGATGCGCCGCCTGAATATGATGCTCGTGGGGCTCATGGTGGTCGAGTGTCGAGGGGATAGCATGGTGGCCGGGGTTTTCGTGCGAGGGTTCAATGTCAGATCTGCAATCGTGTGGGCCATGTTGCACAATGGTGTTATTATCGATTTGACAGGGACTATGGTGGCTCATCAGAGGTTCTTGCTCTTGGCGGTGGTGATTTTTGTCGTGTGCGTCCTCCGGCACAATGTCCTGATGGTGGACAGTAGGTTTGGCAACAGAACCCCTCTACGCACGCTGCTTATGGTTAGCCCAATTGGGCTTCTGCCTCTCTTGGACCATTTGTTGGTCAATTTTCTTCTGGGCCTTTTGCGCCTTATGCCTATGAAAACCTTAGCAGGCTGCACATAGCCAAACAGTTCCATTTAGATTTGGGCCAGCAACCAGGGCCTTCCGCTATGCTTGCTAATAAGCCAAGTTTTGTAGGCTGCCAGCTTACCGATTGGGCCTCTTGATCGCATTCGCCTCGAGGCTCGCTATGTGTCCCAATAGCCTCCGGGTCACCGGTTCTGAATCGCTGTCGGTTTTGATGGATCGATTTCGACTTCTCCTCCTGTGGCTCCATGGCATACAAAACCTCGTGCTCGGGTGTTTGATGTGGATAATACACAGGGTATTAGATTACCTAGAATATCGAATTTTTATGCCTCTGATTTTTTCAATTCGTCTCAGTATGGTTCTAGCCATGGCAGTGTTGATCCGTATGTTCCTATGCCAACTGGGACTGCCTCATGGTACCCGAATTCTGGCGCTTCTAATCATGTTTGTCAGAGTGTTGCAGATTTAAATGCCTCCACACCCTATTCAGGTACATCTGAACTTTTAATGGGCAATGGGGCTCCTACTAGGATTTTATCTGTTGGGGACACGGTTATTTCTGCTCATTCCAAATTATTACGGTTATCTAATGTGTTGTGTGTTCCAAGCATTTGCAAGAATCTTTTGTCTATGTCTCAGTTTACTCAGGACAACAATGTGTTTTTTGAGTTTCATCCTTCTTATTGTGTCGTTAAGGACATCTAGACGGGGGAAACTTTATTGCGGGGCCAAGTTCATGATGGGCTTTATCACTTCTCCGTTGATTCTCCTCTGGCCTCTCCGGTGTCCGCGGCTCATAATATTGATCTTCGAGACTGATCGCAATGTGCTGATAAGTTTACTTTGTGGCATAATAGACTCGGTCATCCTTCTGTTTCAGTTGTTAATGATGTTTTGAATAAGTGTGGTGTTGTTACTAGTACAAAATATCTTTCTGCTGTATGTATTGCTTGTAAAAAGGGAAAATCTCATAAACTTCCATTCTCTCCATCAATTACTGAGTATAGTGAATTGTTTGAGTTAGTAGTTTCTGATTTGTGGGGTCTGGCTTCGGTTGCTTGTGACGGAAATTTGTACTATGTTTCTTTTGTTGACATGTACAGTCGGTTCACCTGGGTCTATTTGATTAAACGTAAATCTCAAACCATTGAGTGTTTTTCTTAATTTCAGAAAATGGTAGCCACCTAGTTCGGGAAAACTATTAAGAAATTTCAAAGTGATTGGGGAGGAGAGTTTCGGGCTTTTGCATCTATCCTTGCTGATCAAGGTATTCTTTATCGGCTATCTTGTCCTCACACTTCTGAACAGAATGGTGTTGCCGAACGTAAGCATAGGCATATAGTGGAGACTAGTCTTACCTTGTTAGCTCAGGCTAATCTACCTATGCAATACTGGGGTTATGCTTTTCGCAGTGTTGTTCACCTCATCAATAGGCTTCCTACTCCGGTTCTTTAAGGAGAGTCTCCTTATCAGAAACTTTAAGGGTGTGCTCCGAACTATGATCATCTTTGGGTTTTTGGCTACTGTTGTTTTCCATACTTACGCCCTTTTCAACGTCATAAGTTGGATTTTAGGTCTCAACCATGCACGTTTTTAGGGTACAGTTCACAACACAAAGGATATTATTGTCTTCCTCTTGAAGGGTCGGTCATTGTCTCTCGTCATGTGATGTTTGATGAGCATCTGTTTCTATTTTCACTTCCGCAGGCATCTGGTGCTGATCAGTCCATGACTAGTACTACATATGTTCCTCTTGTTCGTTGTGTTTCAATGGATTCTGTGATGCCATCGTGTCCTTTGGCTGGCTCAACTAGTGAGGTTGACACTCCGCCTACCACTTGTTATCTACCAACTGGTGTTCCTGATACTTCACCAACTGGTGATTCTGCTGTTTCACACTCTGGTTCCAGTGGGTCCTCTTCTGTTCCCACAATTCCTGAAGTTTCGTTACCGGTTTGTTATGGGAATACACATGCCATGGTTACCCGGTCCAATGCGGGTGTGTTTAAGCCTAAGGTGTTAACTGCTGAAATTGTTGAATTTGAACCTTGTTTTGTTGATGAGGCCATTGCTCATTCAGAGTGGAACATAGCTATTCAGGCAGAATATGATTCGTTAATGGCTAATTCTACTTGGGAACTTGTGTCTCTACCTCCTGGTCGGAAAGCAATAGGGTACAAATGGTTGTTCAAAATTAAGAGAAAGTCGGATGGATCTGTTGATCGTCGGAAAGCTCGATTAGTTGCTAAGGGTTGTGTTCAGGTGCCAGGTTGCGATTTTAAAGAAACTTTTAGTCCGGTGGTTAAACCGGCCACTATTCGGGTCATTTTGTCTCTTGCAGTATCGAAAGGCTGGACACTTCGTCAAGTTGATGTCAATAATCCTTATTAAACGAAGATTTGGATATTGAGGTATTCATGCAGCAACCTCCGGGGTTTGTTCAGTTTGGGCCTAATGGAGGACCACTTGTTTTTCGGTTGCAAAAGGCCTGTATGGCCTCCGGCAAGCCCCTAGAGCCTGGTTTGATAAATTAAAGCAGTTTTTGTTCTTTGTCGATTTTATTGTCTCTCGGTTTGATGCCTCGCTATTTGTTCGGGCTGCCTCTGGTACTACGCTATATGTTCTTGTTTATGTAGATGATATAATCATTACTGGTAATGACTCGACAGCGATTGCTAGTTTTGTTCATTAGTTGCATGCTACGTTTTCACTCAAAGATATGGGGGATCTGCATTACTTTCTTGGGATTGAGGTTACACGATCTTCCTCTGGTAGTGTTCATTTATGTCAGAGAAAATATATTAGGGATTTACTTGCTCGCAGCTCACTTTTAAATGCGAAGCCCGTTCACACTCCTATGATTAGCTCGATCCAGTTGTCTAAAGACGATGGTGATCGATTGGGGAATCCTTCTGAGTACAGAAGTTTGGCTGGTGCCTTACAATATGTGGTACTTACGCGTCCTGATATTTCGTATGCTGTAAATCGTATCTGTCAATTCATGCATAGTCCAACAACTACGCATATGGTTACCTTAAAACGAATCTTGCGGTATCTCTGTGGGACGCTTAACTATGGTATTGTTATTCGACCCTCTTTGCGTTTGTCTCTTGTAGGGTATGCTGATGCCAATTAGGGTTTTAATTTTGATGACTGCCGCTCAACATCTGGTTTTTGTGTCTATTTTGGTGATGCACCGGTTTCTTGGTGTTCCAAGAAGCAGTAGGTGGTATGTGACAGCCCCAAATTGACCCTAGTCGGAAAGTGGTTTCGGGACCACAAAACCGAGTCATAAAAATAATTAATTGCTATATTCTATGCTTATTGTGGGTGTACATGCACATGTGGAAGTTTCATTCTCTAATTTTACCAATTGTATGAGAAATTATAAAATAGGGATCAATGCGAGACGTGGTGAAATATGATAGGCTAATTTTAAATGGCCTATTAATACATGTGGAAAAGTGTTTGTCCTTGCATGTCAAATTAGCCAAATTGGAGCATGATGGCCGCCATGCTATGGGTGGAAACATGTCTCCAACATGTTAGACTAGTGATGCATGTAGGAAACAATAAAATAAGAAAGTTAGTATTAAAGAAATGGAAAAAGAAAATGATGATAACAAAAAAAATAATAATGTGTAGATGCCCCCTTTGCCGTGACAAAAACAAAGAAAGAAAGAAAAGAAAATAGTTGTTCATCCTTTGGTAGTCTTGGCCAAATAGAAGCAAGGGAAGAAGGGGGAAGAGCTTGAGAAAAATCGGCTATGGTGGTTGCTAGACTAAGGTATGTTTGATGATATTCCATGAGATGCATGCATGCTTTAGTTGTTAGTTTAAGTTCTACCTAGCCCATGGTTTAGATTTCTTTTGCTATTTGATGGAGATGAAATTCGCCATGGATGTTGTCTTTCTTGGTTGGTGTTTTGATGTTGTTGTAATGAAGCATGAAGAGGAGTGAGTTCAAATGTTTAATAAAAGGAGATTTTAGGTCATTGAGTTCTTGTTGTTGTGTGTGTATGTGCATGAGTATTCGCCATGCTATAGAATTCATGTTGCAAAATGATAAATGCTTGGTACATTCGGCTATAATGGGCATTAAGAGGGTGAAGTTTGAATTAGTTAAATGTTCATATAGGTTGTCTTGATGAAAAGAGAAAGAGAAGAATTAGATATCATATTTGGTGCTAGTGTGGTATATAAGGGTGTTGAACTTAAATAAGTAATATTCGCTAGCATGATAAGTATGAAATATTAAGTAGATGAGATAATTGATGGTGAAGTGGCTAATAGGGACTTTTAATGAAATCTATGCTAAGGCCGAATGTATCAAATGCTAAATGTGCTTATGTATATTCGCCACCTAATTAAGCACATAGGTGGTGTTGAATTTAATCTTGCACATTCGCCATATGGGTGTACACACTTGTGATACTATCCTTGATTAGGATAGTTGGCAATAGGGTGATAGCCTAAGGTTGTGAACCAAATAGTTCAAAAGCATGGGGTAGAAGGATAAGAATTTGTCATGTGTATCCTATGAAATGAAATTTTAATGTGTGATACAAATATTTTACAAAGTGGTTGAATGGGTTGATTTAATTGTTTAAGCTCAAGATCCTAAAGGAGAGCGTCCAACAAGGGAAATCGAAGGTCATCGAGTAGCCGGCTTGGGATTATTTGCCCAACACAAGGTAAGTCATTAAGCATATATTTGGTGTTGATGTAAATGACCATAATATATACGCAATTGTGTTTAAATGAGTTGATGTGTAAATGAAAATGTATGTGTATGGAATGATGCCATTGTTGAATGTATAAAGGCAGCAACATGCATAAGGTATTGGTCTCGGCACTAAGTGTGCGGGTATAAATGGACACGGTGACAAGATTGGCACTAAGTGTGCGGGTTTAAAAATTGTACAGCACTAAGTGTGCGAACTGAAAATATATAGCACTAAGTGTGCGAGCTGAAAATATATAGCACTAAGTGTGCGAGCTGAAAATTATATAGCACTAAGTGTGCGAGCTGAAAATATATAGTACTAAGTGTGCGGATTCACTATATGCTCTTGCGTACAATTGGCAATTGAGTGTGCGACATTATCGAGTTAATCCCGGACAGCGGATCGGGTAAGTACCTTGAGCTCATGGCGAATAGGCACTATGGTCATGCTCGGGTTGAGCTTGGTAAGCTTTAAATCTATGTGATGATTACAATTGTATGATTGTGGTGAAAATGAGTTGGTGTATAAAAATGACTCAAATATCTTATTGAATAGAATATGAAATGTGAATGTATGACTTGGTACGAGATTGAACCGAAGGTCTAAGGAACTATGGTATAGTTCGATATGGATGGAACAATTAGCCTTGTTTCATTGTTTCACTTTGTGATGAATTTAGCTAATGGATAATTGTAAAGTGCTTATGACTTCTTGAGTTATAAATTCACTCGGTGTTTTCTTGTCACCCATTTTAGGTCTCGTGGACTCGTCTCTTTTGTGTGCTTGGAACCGTCAACAAGTCATCACACCGCAAGCAATCTTTGGTATTGTCTTCTTAGTCGATCTAGGAGAATATTTGGCATGTATAGGCTATTTTGTTTTGTTGAAAATTGGGTTGTAAACTTTAGCCATGCGAAAATGGCCCATATGGTTGGATGGATTTGGTTCCAAAACACTTATTCATGAGTCTTAAAAATCTCAATTTTGATAAGGTGGTCATAATTTGTGATATGAATGATGGATGATTAGTTGGGTCATGGAGGAATTATGAAATAGGCATCGTTTGCCTTAGTAACAGATGCTGACAGCAGCAGTGATGTGAGATTGAAAAATCACTAAAAATAGTAGAAGTAAAATTAAATAGTTAATAAATTATGAAATTGAACCCTGATGAATCTACTTTCATATGGAAGAAACGAAACGGTCATATGAGTCGGATTTTAAGAGATAATCAGGTTTTCATGAAACAGGGCCAGAACAGTTTCTAGATCCCCTGTTCCGAATTTGAAAATTCACTATAAATTAACCAGAGAGAATTAGAATTCATACTCTATATGTACAGATTTCTTTGTGAGTCTAGTTTCTTCAGAAAGAAACGACATAAGTTTTGGAGCCCTGTACAGGAAGATATCCAAGTCGTAGTGCGCAAAGGTCAGTGTAGTCGAATCCTGAAACAGGGGAGAATTTAACTAATAAACTGTACTAATTTGCTGGACCAAAAATTCTAGAAAAAAATGTGTAGATGGAATTATGAGTCTAGTTTCAGGAAAATTTACAGAACTGATTTTCGAGTTCTGGAACTCGAGATATGATTTTAAGGTAACAGTGATGCAGTTAGCCAGCCTTTAATGAGAAATTAATTATTTCCAAGAGAGAAATAAGGAAGTAAGCCCAGTAACACCTTGTGGTCAAATTCGGTGACGGTCCTTTGGTTTGGGGTGTTACATTTTATTGGTATCGAGCTATGGTTTAGTCGGTTCTAGGACTACCATAGCGCGTGTGACTCTAGCTATACATGCCAAATTGTTAGTGCTTAATAATGTGATGACTTGACGGTTGAAATTTTTGTCTTGGGTAGCAAATGGAACCCGGGTAGAGAGACCCTTGGCGGACGACGTTGAAAGTGTAGCGGCTGCTCCGCGCAAGGGACACCGCCTGTTGAGCCTCGGTCATCCGCGAATAATCAAAATGAAGGGCGAAACAAGCCTTCTTCACCATGATGAATGAGTGGGTCGCGAATATGCCCGAACCAATCCGGCTGTCCAACCATTCCCGATTCAAATACCCCACCCAAGAGCCCGCAATGCCTCCAGTTACTAATCCTGTGAGGCTGAGTAAACCACCTGTGGACTTGATTAGGAAGCGTGGGGCCGAGGAGTTCAAGGCCATAGTTACTGATGATGCCGAAAAGGCCGAGTTCTGGCTCGATAACACCATTCGAGTGTTAGATGAACTGTCATGCACACCCGATGAATGTCTTAAGTGTGCTATATCCTTGTTGCTAGACTCAGCTTACTATTGGTGGAGGACTTTAATTTCCATAGTCCCAAATGAACGAGTTACTTGGGATTTCTTTCAATCCGAATTTCGAAAGAAATACATTAGTCAACGGTTCATCGATCAAAAGCGTAAGGAGTTCTTGGAACTCAAGCAAGGCCGGATGACCGTATCTGAATATGAACATGAGTTCGTAAGACTTAGTCGGTATGCTCGGGAGTGTGTGGTTGATGAGGTTGCTATGTGCAAAAGATTTGAAGAGGATTGAATGAAGATTCAAAGCTCTTGGTGGGTATTTTGGAGATAAAAGAATTTGTAACACTAGTTGAACGAGCACGCAAGGCGGAAGAGCTCGGAAGGAGAAGAAGAAGGCGAATTTGAAGCTAGAGATTATCGTAAAAGATCGACGGGTAAAGCTCCATTTTCTACGTAAAGAAGTTCGAGAGGACACAAATAAGTCGAGGCGATCGGGATTTCCATTAGAGCACGACCATCGATGGACTCACGAGCTACTTGGTAGCTAGTGTGGGCAATAATCGTCAAGAAAAGCCGAATGCCCCAATGTGGAAGACTACACATAGGTGAATGTTGGGGTAAGTCATTAATAGGGCTCATTATGGATGCGGTTCAAGGACCACTTCATTAGAGATTGCACGAGCTAGATGAGAAGAATAAGATGCAAGGTGCAAGATCTAGTGGGACGACGGCTAGAGGTAGACCCCGAGGATTTCGAGGAGGTAGGGGTGGTAATCGAGAGAGGGCCTCTGCACGGTTGTTCGATCCGAGACTCGTGCTCTGCTAGAGCATATGCTATCCGCATACGAGAGGAGGCAACCTCCCCGACGTTATCACCGGTACTTTCACTCTAGTTGATCTTGGTGTGATTGCATTGATTGACCACGCTCTACTCATTCATATGTATGTGAAACCTTAGCATCCATAGAAGACTCTACCGTTGAGTCTCTCGAGTTCGTAATTCAGTGTCAAACCCTTTGGGTCAATACGTACTCGTTGATAAAGTGTGCAAGAGATGCCCCTAATAATTCGAGAATCTGCTTTTCCTACCGATTTGTCGCTTCTACCATTTGATGAATTCGATGTTATTCTTGGTATAGATTGGTGACCAGTACATGATGCAAAGGTGGACCGCAAAAGGAAACCATCGATTTAAAAGAGTGCCGCGATAGTATCTTCTATGACCGCTCGGAGGTATGTGAAAAGGGTGTGAAACATACCTTGCGTATGTGTTTGAAAGTAAAGAGACGGAAAGGAAACTCGAATCGGTACCAGTGGTTTGTGAGTATTCAGATGTTTTTCCGAGGAGTTACCGGATTGCCACCGGTTCGAGAAGTGGAATTCGCATCGGTTGTACCGGTACTACGCCGATCTCAATAGCCCCGTGTCGATGACATTTTGGTCTATTCGAGAGATGATACTGAGCATGCTGAACACCTGAGGCTAGTGTTGCAAATTTTACGAGATAAGCAGTTATACGCAAGGTTCAGTAAATGTGAATTTTGGTTAAGAGAGGTTAGCTTTTTGGGGCACGTGGTGTCCGCATCGGGTGTCAGGGTGGACCCGAACAAAATTTTGGCTATAGTCGATTGGAAACCTCGAGGAATGTTACCGGGTTAGGAGCTTTTGGGGCTTGCGGATACTATCGACGATTTGTGAAAGGTTTTTCGACGATAGTTGCGCCGATGACGAAACTACTCCAAAAAGATGTTAAGTTCGAGTGGTCGGAACGCTGTCAAGAAAGTTTCGATTGACTAAAAACCTGTTTAACCGAGGCCCCAGTACTAGTACAGTCGGAGTCCGGTAAAGAGTTTGTCACGTACAGTGACGCATCCTTGCTTGGGCTAGGTTGTGTGTTGATGCAAGAAGGTCGAGTTGTGGCTTATGCGTCGAGACAACTAAAGCCGCATGAGAGAAACTATCCGACCCATGACCTTGAACTAGCAGCCATAGTGTTCGCCTTGAAAATATGGCGACATTACTTGTTTGGAGAAAGGTGTCATATTTATTCGGACCACAAAAGTCTTAAATATTTGATGACTCGAAGAGATCTAAATCTGCGATAAAGACGTTGGCTTGGTTGCTAGACTAAGGTATGTTTGATGATATTCCATGAGATGCATGCATGCTTTAGTTGTTAGTTTAAGTTCTACCTAGCCCATGGTTTAGATTTCTTTTGCTATTTGATGGAGATGAAATTCGGCCATGGATGTTGTCTTTCTTGGTTGGTGTTTTGATGTTGTTGTAATGAAGCATGAAGAGGAGTGAGTTCAAATGTTTAATAAAAGGAGATTTTTAGGTCATTGAGTTCTTGTTGTTGTGTGTGTATGTGCATGAGTATTCGCCATGCTATAGAATTCATGTTGCAAAATGATAAATGCTTGGTACATTCGGCTATAATGGGCATTAAGAGGGTGAAGTTTGAATTAGTTAAATGTTCATATAGGTTGTCTTGATGAAAAGAGAAAGAGAAGAATTAGATATCATATTTGGTGCTAGTGTGGTATATAAGGGTGTTGAACTTAAATAAGTAATATTCGGCTAGCATGATAAGTATGAAATATTAAGTAGATGAGATAATTGATGGTGAAGTGGCTAATAGGGACTTTTAATGAAATCTATGCTAAGGCTGAATGTATCAAATGCTAAATGTGCTTATGTATATTCGGCCACCTAATTAAGCACATAGGTGGTGTTGAATTTAATCTTGCACATTCGGCCATATGGGTGTACACACTTGTGATACTATCCTTGATTAGGATAGTTGGCAATAGGGTTATAGCCTAAGGTTGTGAACCAAATAGTTCAAAAGCTTGGGGTAGAAGGATAAGAATTTGTCATGTGTATCCTATGAAATGAAATTTTAATGTGTGATACAAATATTTTACAAAGTGGTTGAATGGGTTGATTTAATTGTTTAAGCTCAAGATCCTAAAGGAGAGCGTCCAACAAGGGAAATCGAAGGTCATCGAGTAGCCGACTTGGGATTATTTGCCCAACACAAGGTAAGTCATTAAGCATATATTTGGTGTTGATGTAAATGACCATAATATATACATAATTGTGTATAAATGAGTTGATGTGTAAATGAAAATGTATGTGTATGGAATGATGCCATTGTTGAATGTATAAAGGCAGAACATGCATAAGGTATTGGTCTCGGCACTAAGTGTGCGGGTATAAATGGACACGGTGACCAGATTGGCACTAAGTGTGCGGGTTTAAAATTGTACAGCACTAAGTGTGCGAACTGAAAATATATAGCACTAAGTGTGCGAGCTGAAAATATATAGCACTAAGTGTGCGAGCTGAAAATTATATAGCACTAAGTGTGCGAGCTGAAAATATATAGTACTAAGTGTGCGGATTCACTATATGCTCTTGCGTTACAATTGGCAATCGAGTGTGCGACATTATCGAGTTAATCCGGACAGCGGATCGGGTAAGTACCTTGAGCTCATGGCGAATAGGCACTATGGTCATGCTCGGGGTTGAGCTTGGTAAGCTTTAAATCTATGTGATGATTACAATTGTATGATTGTGGTGAAAATGAGTTGGTGTATAAAAATGACTCAAATATCTTATTGAATAGAATATGAAATGTGAATGTATGACTTGGTACGAGATTGAACCGAAAGGTCTAAGGAACTATGGTATAGTTCGATATGGATGGAACAATTAGCCTTGTTTCATTGTTTCACTTTGTGATGAATTTAGCTAATGGATAATTGTAAAGTGCTTATGACTTACTGAGTTATAAACTCACTCGGTGTTTTCTTGTCACCCATTTTAGGTCTCGTGGACTCGTCTCTTTTGTGTGCTTGGAACCGTCAATGAAGTCATCACACCGGCAAGCAATCTTTGGTATTGTCTTCTTAGTCGATCTAGGAGAACATTTGGCATGTATAGGCTATTTTGTTTTGTTGAAAATTGGGTTGTAAACTTTAGCCATGCGAAAATGGCCCATATGGTTGGATGGATTTGGTTCCAAAACACTTATTCATGAGTCTTAAAAATCTCAATTTTGATAAGGTGGTCATAATTTGTGATATGAATGATGGATGATTAGTTGGGTCATGGAGGAATTATGAAATAGGCATCGTTTGCCTTAGTAACAGATGCTGACAGCAGCAGTGATGTGAGATTGAAAAATCACTAAAAATAGTAGAAGTAGAATTAAATAGTGAGTAAATTATTAAATTGAACCCTGATGAATCTACTTTCATATGGAAGAAACGAAACGGTCATATGAGTCGTATTTTAAGAGATAATCAGGTTTTCGTGAAACAGGGCCAGAACGGTTTCTAGATCCCCTGTTCCGAATTTGAAAATTCACTATAAATTAACCAGAGAGAATTAGAATTGATACTCTATATGTACAGATTTCTTTGTGAGTCTAGTTTCTTCAGAAAGAAACGACATAAGTTTTGGAGCCCTGTACAGGAAGATATCCAAGTCGTAGTGCGCAAAGGTCAGTGTAGTCGAATCCTGAAACAGGGGAGAATTTAACTAATAAACTGTACTAATTTGCTGGACCAAAAATTCTAGAAAAAAATGTGTAGATGGAATTATGAGTCTAGTTTCAGGGAAAATTTACAGAACTGATTTTCGAGTTCTGGAACTCGAGATATGATTTTTAAGGTAACAGTGATGCAGTTAGCCACCCTGCCTTTAATGTAAATTAATTATTTCCAAAAGAGAAATAAGGAAGTAAGCCCGGTAACACCTTGTGGTCAAATCCGGTGACGGTCACTGGTTTGGGGTGTTACATTTTATTGGTATCAGAGCTATGGTTTAGTCGGTTCTAGGACTACCATAGCGCGTGTGAGTCTAGCTATACATGCCAAATTGTTAGTGCTTAATAATGTGATGACTTCTGACGGTTGAAATTTTTGTCTTGGGTAGCAAATGGAACCCGGGGTAGAGAGACCCTTGGCGGACGACGTTGAAAGTGTAGCGGCTGCTCCCGCGCAAGGGACACCGCCTGTTGAGCCTCAGTCATCCGCGAATAATCAAAATGAAGGGGCGAAACAAGCCTTCTTCACCATGATGAATGAGTGGGTCGCGCAATATGCCCGAACCAATCCGGCTGTCCAACCATTCCCGAATTCAAATACCCCACCCCAAGAGCCCGCAATGCCTCCGATTACTAATCCTGTGAGGCTGAGTAAACCACCGTGGACTTGATTAGGAAGCGTGGGGCGAGGAGTTCAAGGCCATAGTTACTGATGATGCCAAAAGGCCGAAGTTCTGGCTCGATAACACCATTCGAGTGTTAGATGAACTGTCATGCACACCCGATGAATGTCTTAAGTGTGCTATATCCTTGTTGCGAGACTCAGCTTACTATTGGTGGAGGACTTTAATTTCCATAGTCTCAAATGAACGAGTTACTTGGGATTTCTTTCAATCTGAATTTCGAGAGAAATACATTAGTCAACGGTTCATCGATCAGAAGCGTAAGGAGTTCTTGGAACTCAAGCAAGGCCGGATGACCGTATCTAAATATGAACATGAGTTCGTAAGACTTAGTCGGTATGCTCGGGAGTGTGTGGTTGATGAGGTTGCTATGTGCAAAAGATTTGAAGAGGGATTGAATGAAGATTCAAAGCTACTGGTAGGTATTTTGGAGATAAAAGAATTTGTAACACTAGTTGAACGAGCCTGCAAGGCGGAAGAGCTCGGAAGGGAGAAGAAGAAGGCCGAATTTGAAGCTAGAGATTATCGTAAAAGATCGACGGGTAAAGCTCCATTTTCTAACAGAAAGAAGTTCGAGAGGACACAAATAAGTCGAGGCGCATCAGGGATTTCCATTAGAGCACGACCATCGATGGACTCACGAGCTACTTCGGTAGCTAGTGTGGGCAATAATCGTCAAGAAAAGCCCGAATGCCCCCAATGTGGAAGACTATACATAGGTGAATGTTGGGGTAAGTCTGTTAATAGGGCCTGTTATGGATGCGGTTCGAAGGACCACTTCATTAGAGATTGCACGGAGCTAGATGAGAAGAATAAGATGCAAGGTGCAAGATCTAGTGGGACGACGGCTAGAGGTAGACCCTCGAGGATTTCGGGAGGTAGGGGTGGTAATCGAGAGGGCCTCTGCACGTGCTGTTGTTCGATCCGAGACTCGTGCTCTGCTAGAGCATATGCTATCCGCAAGACGAGGAGGCAACCTCCCCGACGTTATCACCGGTACTTTCACTCTATTTGATCTTGGTGTGATTGCATTGATTGACCCCGGCTCTACTCATTCATATGTATGTGAAACCTTAGCATCCAAGAAGACTCTACTGTTGAGTCTCTCGAGTTCGTAATTCAAGTGTCAAACCCTTTGGGTCAATACGTACTCGTTGATAAAGTGTGCAAGAGATGCCCCTAATAATTCGAGAATCTGTTTTCCTACTGATTTGTCGCTTCTACCATTTGATGAATTCGATGTTATTCTTGGTATAGATTGGTGACCGTACATGATGCAATGGTGGACCGCAAAAGGAAAACCATCGATTTAAAAAGTGCCGCCGATAGTATCTTCTATGACCGCTCGGAGGTATGTGAAAAGGGGTGAAACATACCTTGCGTATGTGTTTGAAAGTAAAGAGACGGAAAGGAAACTCGAATCGGTACCAGTGGTTTGTGAGTATTCGATGTTTTTCCGAGGAGTTACCGGATTGCCACCGGTTCGAGAAGTGAAATTCGCATCGGTTGTACCGGTATTACGCCGATCTCAATAGCCCCGTGTCGATGACATTTTGGTCTATTCGAGAGATGATCTCGAGCATCTTGAACACCGAGGCTAGTGTTGCAAATTTTACGAGATAAGCGATTATCGCAAGGTTCAAGAAATGTGAATTTTGGTTAAGAGAGGTTAGCTTTTTGGGGCACGTGGTGTCTGCATCGGGTGTCAGGGTGGACCTGAACAAAATTTCAGCTATAGTCGATTGGAAACCTCCAAGGAATGTTACCGAAATAAGGAGCTTTTTGGGGCTTGCCGGATACTATCGACGATTTGTGAAAGGTTTTTCGACGATAGTTGCGCCGATGACGAAACTACTCCAAAAAGATGTTAAGTTCGAGTTGTCGGAATGCTGTCAAGAAAGTTTCGATTGACTAAAAACCTGTTTAACCGAGGCCCCGGTACTAGTACAGTCGGAGTCCGGTAAAGAGTTTGTCACGTCTGATGGACGCATCCTTGCTTGGGCTAGGTTGTGTGTTGATGCAAGAAGGTCGAGTTGTGGCTTATGCGTCGAGACAACTAAAGCCGCATGAGAGAAACTATCCGACCCATGACCTTGAACTAGCAGCCATAGTGTTCGCCTTGAAAATATGGCGACATTACTTGTTTGGAGAAAGGTGTCATATTTATTCGGACCACAAAAGTCTTAAATATTTGATGACTCGAAGAGATCTAAATCTGCGATAAAGACGTTGGCTTGAGTTGTCGAAAGATTATGAACTTGTCATTGATTATCACCCGGGAAAGGCCAACGTGGTGGCTGATGCTTTAAGTCGTAAAGCATCGCTCGCTTTGAGAGCGATGGATGCTCATCTATCCGTTTCACCCGATGAGGTGCTAGTAGTCGAATTAGAGACCAAACCGTTATTGATTCATCAAGTACTCGAATCTCAGAAGGTCGGCGCCGAATTGGTCGCTAAGCGAGCCGAATGTGTTTCGAATGAGGAATCGAAATTTCAGATTGATGACAATGATTGCTTGACATTCAAGGGTCGATTATGTATTCCAAGGAATTCAGAACTTGTTTCGATGATTTTGAACGAGGCTCACAGTAGTCGAATGTCAGTCCACCCTGGGTAGTACTAAAATGTACAATGACCTGAAACGTCAATTTTGGTGGCCCGGTATGAAACGGGACATTTCAGAATTTGTTTCAAAGTGTTTGATATGTCAACAAGTGAAAGCGGAACATCAAGTGCCATCGGGATTACATCAGCCAATCACGATACCCGAGTGGAAATGGGATCGAGTCATAATGGACTTTGTGTCTGGGTTACCATTGACTCAGAATAAGAAAGACTCGGTTTGGGTCATTGTTGATAGACTGACCAAGTCCGCTCATTTTATCCTCGTCACTTTGGATTTTTCGCCGATAAATTGGCGAATTATACATCTCCCAAATTGTTCGATTGCATGGGGTACCTATTTCTATCGTGTCGGATAGAGACCCAACATTTACATCGCGGTTTTGGAAAAAATTGCAAGAGGCTTTGGGTACCAAGCTGCATTTTAGCACTTTTCATCCCCAAACCGATGGTCAATCGAACGGATAATTCAAATACTCGAGGATATGTTGAGATGTTGCATCCTTGAGTTTAGTGGTTCATGGGAACGGTATTTACCTTTGATTGAATTCGCTTACAACAATAGTTTTCAATCAAGTATTAAGATGGCGTCTTCTGAGGCTTTATACGATCGTAAATGCCGTACCCCATTATTCTGACTGAACTTAGTGAAAGTAAAATCTTGAGGTTGATTTGATTAAGAATGCCGAGCGAAAGTTCGAGTAATTCATGAAAGTTTGAAAGTCGCCGGATCGCCAAAAGTCGTATGCGGATTTGAGAAGAAAAGACATTGAATATCAGGTTGGAGACAAGGTATTTCTCAAAGTCTCACCCTGGAAGAAGGTGCTTAGATTTTGCCGTAAGGGCAAATTGGGTCCGAGATTCATCGGTCCGTATGAAGTATCCGAACGAGTTGGGCCAGTAGTGTACCGATTAATTTTACCCCCTGAGCTCGAAAAGATTTACAACGTTTTCCAAGTCTCGATGCTTCGACGATATAGATCCGACCCGTCGCACGTAATCACTCCATCTGAGATTTAGATTCAGCCTAATTTGAGTTATGAAGAAGAGCCGGTTCGCATTCTGATGCGTGAAGTAAAAGAGTTGCGAAATAAGAAAATTCCATTAGTGAAGGTGTTGTGGCATAAACACGGAATTGAAGAAGCCACTTGGGAACTTGAGGACTCTATGAAAGAGCGATACCGAGCCTATTTACCGAGAAGATTTTCGGGACGAAAATTTCTTAAGTGGGGAGAGTTGTGACACCCCAAATTGACCCTAGTCGGAAAGTGGTTTCGGGACCACAAAACCGAGTCATAAAAATAATTAATTGCTATATTCTATGCTTATTGTGGGTGTACATGCACATGTGGAAGTTTCATTCTCTAATTTTACCAATTGTATGAGAAATTATAAAATAGGGATCAATGCGAGACGTGGTGAAATATGATAGGCTAATTTTAAATGGCCTATTAATACATGTGGAAAAGTGTTTGTCCTTGTATGTCAAATTAGCCAAATTGGAGCATGATGGCGGCCATGCTATGGGTGGAAACATGTCTCCAACATGTTAGACTAGTGATGCATGTAGGAAACAATAAAATAAGAAAGTTAGTATTAAAGAAATGGAAAAGAAAATGATGATAACAAAAATAATAATAATGTGTAGATGCCCCTTTGCCGTGACAAAACAAAGAAAGAAAGAAAAGAAAATAGTTGTTCATCCTTTGGTAGTCTTGGCCAAATAGAAGCAAGGGAAGAAGGGGGAAGAGCTTGAGAAAAATCGGCTATGGTGGTTGCTAGACTAAGGTATGTTTGATGATATTCCATGAGATGCATGCATGCTTTAGTTGTTAGTTTAAGTTCTACCTAGCCCATGGTTTAGATTTCTTTTGCTATTTGATGGAGATGAAATTGACCATGGATGTTGTCTTTCTTGGTTGGTGTTTTGATGTTGTTGTAATGAAGCATGAAGAGGAGTGAGTTCAAATGTTTAATAAAAGGAGATTTTAGGTCATTGAGTTCTTGTTGTTGTGTGTGTATGTGCATGAGTATTCGCCATGCTATAGAATTCATGTTGCAAAATGATAAATGCTTGGTACATTCGGCTATAATGGGCATTAAGAGGGTGAAGTTTGAATTAGTTAAATGTTCATATAGGTTGTCTTGATGAAAAGAGAAAGAGAAGAATTAGATATCATATTTGGTGCTAGTGTGGTATATAAGGGTGTTGAACTTAAATAAGTAATATTCGCTAGCATGATAAGTATGAAATATTAAGTAGATGAGATAATTGATGGTGGAGTGGCTAATAGGGACTTTTAATGAAATCTATGCTAAGGCCGAATGTATCAAATGCTAAATGTGCTTATGTATATTCGCCACCTAATTAAGCACATAGGTGGTGTTGAATTTAATCTTGCACATTCGGCCATATGGGTGTACACACTTGTGATACTATCCTTGATTAGGATAGTTGGCAATAGGGTGATAGCCTAAGGTTGTGAACCAAATAGTTCAAAAGCATGGGGTAGAAGGATAAGAATTTGTCATGTGTATCCTATGAAATGAAATTTTAATGTGTGATACAAATATTTTACAAAGTGGTTGAATGGGTTGATTTAATTGTTTAAGCTCAAGATCCTAAAGGAGAGCGTCCAACAAGGGAAATCGAAGGTCATCGAGTAGCCGACTTGGGATTATTTGCCCAACATAAGGTAAGTCATTAAGCATATATTTGGTGTTGATGTAAATGACCATAATATATACATAATTGTGTTTAAATGAGTTGATGTGTAAATGAAAATGTATGTGTATGGAATGATGCCATTGTTGAATGTATAAAGGCAGCAACATGCATAAGGTATTGGTCTCGGCACTAAGTGTGCGGGTATAAATGGACACGGTGACAAGATTGGCACTTTCAAGTGTGCGGGTTTAAAATTGTACAGCACTAAGTGTGCGAACTGAAAATATATAGCACTAAGTGTGCGAGCTGAAAATTATATAGCACTAAGTGTGCGAGCTGAAAATATATAGTACTAAGTGTGCGGATTCACTATATGCTCTTGCGTTACAATTGGCACTGAGTGTGCGACATTATCGAGTTAATCCGGACAGCGGATCGGGTAAGTACCTTGAGCTCATGGCGAATAGGCACTATGGTCATGCTCGGGTTGAGCTTGGTAAGCTTTAAATCTATGTGATGATTACAATTGTATGATTGTGGTGAAAATGAGTTGGTGTATAAAAATGACTCAAATATCTTATTGAATAGAATATGAAATGTGAATGCATGACTTGGTACGAGATTGAACCGAAAGGTCTAAGGAACTATGGTATAGTTCGATATGGATGGAACAATTAGCCTTGTTTCATTGTTTCACTTTGTGATGAATTTAGCTAATGGATAATTGTAAAGTGCTTATGACTTCTCGAGTTATAAACTCACTCGGTGTTTTCTTGTCACCCATTTTAGGTCTCGTGGACTCGTCTCTTTTGTGTGCTCGGAACCGTCAACGAAGTCATCACACCGCAAGCAATCTTTGGTATTGTCTTCTTAGTCGATCTAGGAGAACATTTGGCATGTATAGGCTATTTTGTTTTGTTGAAAATTGGGTTGTAAACTTTAGCCATGCGAAAATGGCCCATATGGTTGGATGGATTTGGTTCCAAAACACTTATTCATGAGTCTTAAAAATCTCAATTTTGATAAGGTGGTCATAATTTGTGATATGAATGATGGATGATTAGTTGGGTCATGGAGGAATTATGAAATAGGCATCGTTTGCCTTAGTAACAGATGCTGACAGCAGCAGTGATGTGAGATTGAAAAATCACTAAAAATAGTAGAAGTAGAATTAAATAGTGAATAAATTATGAAATTGAACCCTGATGAATCTACTTTCATATGGAAGAAACGAAACGGTCATATGAGTCGGATTTTAAGAGATAATCAGGTTTTCATGAAACAGGGCCAGAACGGTTTCTAGATCCCCTGCTCCGAATTTGAAAATTCACTATAAATTAACCAGAGAGAATTAGAAGTCATACTCTATATGTACAGATTTCTTTGTGAGTCTAGTTTCTTTAGAAAGAAACGGCATAAGTTTTGGAGCCCTGTACAGGAAGATATCCAAGTCGTAGTGCGCAAAGGTCAGTGTAGTCGAACCCTGAAACAGGGGAGACTTTAACTAATAAACTGTACTAATTTGCTAGACCAAAAATTCTAGAAAAAAATGTGTAGATGGAATTATGAGTCTAGTTTCAGGGAAAATTTACGGAACTGATTTTCGAGTTCTGGAACTCGAGATATGATTTTTAAGGTAACAGTGACGCAGTTAGCCAGCCTGCCCGGAACAGAAATTAATTATTTTTCCAAGAGAGAAATAAGGGAAGTAAGCCCGGTAACACCTTGTGGTCAAATCCGGTGACGGTCACGGGTTTGGGGTGTTACATGGTATCTCGTTCTACGGCTGAAGCTGAATATCGCGGTCTTGCTGTGGCTACTAGTGATGTCACTTGGTTGGTATCTCTTTTTCATGAGCTGCAAGTGCAACCACCTAATACGCCTATTATCTAGTGTGATAGTTCCAGTGCTGTTGCAGTTGCCGCCAATCTAGTTCCTCATTCGAAATTCAAACATGTTGAGCTTGATTTATTTTTTGTTCGGGAGAAGGTTGCCAGTGATGCTCTTATTGTTGGCGAGGTTCCTGCTTATGATCAGGTGGCCGATGTTTTTACCAAGCCTCTATCTGTCACAAATTTTACTCGTTTTTGAACTTCTCTTCGGGTTTTACCGGTTGAGAAGATGGATGCATGATAGAGTATGTATGTACTAGTGGATATGGTTTGTTAGTCAGGTTGTTATTCTGTTAAGGTGTTAAGCATAGCAGTTACTAAAGCTCTCTGCTATGAATATCAGTCTTGATGTACAGTATAAGCAAGATAGAATTTACAAAGAAACAGTTTTATTCATTCAAAGATTTCAATAGTGTTTAGTTGAATTACCTTACTTTCTATCATTGGCAGAGGAAGAAATATGGAAAATTGAAGAGGGACATGCAAAATTTGGAGAAACATAGTGACTGGATCATTGATTCTGCAAGCAGAGAGGAAAGTGGGCGTACGTTGAAGGAGACTCGAAGAAGGCTTGACTTTCTCTATGCTAGGGAGAAAAGTTACTGGGCACAAAGGTCTTGATCAAAATGTCTTAGGGAGGGAGATAGAAATACTAGGTATTTCCATGCTAAAGCCACGGGTCGGCTAAAAAAGAATATTATAGAGAAGCTTAAAGACGCGGATGGAAAGTGCGTGATGAATAAGAAGGATATAAACAAGGTGGCTAAAGATTATTTTGTGAGACTGTTTCGGTCAAACAGTCAAAATGTTAATACCCAAGAGATGGGGTTTATTAAGGAGTGTGTGACGAGGGAAAAAAGTGAATGGCTTTGTATGGACTACACAGAGAAGGAGGTTCTTCAGGCTATTAAGCAGATGGATCCTAATAAAGCCCCCGGAATTGACGGGTTATCGGGAAATTTTTTTAAGCATCACTGGGACATTATGGGGAATGATACTATTAGCTACTGTTTGGGAGTTCTTAACGGGAACAAAAATATCTCTAGTCTTAACGATACTATGATCATTTTAATTCCTAAAATTAAAAATCCTTGTGAGCTTACTAATTTCCGCCCTATCAGCCTTTGCTGGTTTGTCTACAAGATCATCTCTAAAGTGTTTGCTAATCGGCTAAAAGCTGCCCTGCCCAGTTGTATTAGTTAAAATTAGAGCGCGTTTGTGCCAAGGATGATGATACATGATAATATTCTAATAGCGCATGAACTCCTCCATTATCTTTAAAGTTCTAAAAACAGCCCTAATAAAGGACTCGTAGTCAAGCTTGACATGAGTAAAGCATATGACCAAGTAGAGTGGAACTTCGTTGAAAAAGTGATGAAGAAGATGGGATTTGTGGAAAAGTGGATTGCCAAAATTATGAAATGCGTTCGCTCAATTACTTATACGGTCAAATGCAATAATATTCTATATGATATTTTTGTGCCTGAGAGGGGTCTCCGTCAAGGGGATCCCCTCTCCTTTTATTTGTTCTTATTTTGTATGGAAGCATTTTCGAGAATGCTTATCCATGCTCACTAGAACAACACCTTAAAAGGCATCCGAGCTAATAGGGAAGGCCCTAGAATAAATCACCTGTTCTTTGCTGACGATGCACTTCTGTTCGTCAGGAATAAAAGTAGCAATATTGAATGTCTTGTTAATATGCTTAATACCTTTTCTAAGGTTTCAAGTCAAGAAATAAACTTTGAAAAGTCAATGGTCTTATTTAGTCCCAATACTCCAAGAGCTCAAAGAACAATTTTTAGTGATATGCTAGGTATGACGGTGGTGGAAAAATTAAACAATTATCTAGGCCTTCCTATTCCTATTGGTAAGAAGAAAACAGAGGCTTTCAAAGAGATCACTAATAGAATGTCTTGCAGGATAAACAGTTGGACAAAGAGGTTGCTATCTTTCGGGGGAAAAGAAGTCTTCATTAAAGCGGTCCTTCAATCTATTCCTACGTATGCTATGTCCATTTTTTTGGCTCCCAAAGGCGTTATTGATGACATTCAAGCCCTGCTGAGTAGAACATGGTGGTCGGGTAAAGACAAAGGTAGATTCTGGACAATGATCCCATGGAAAACATTGTGCAAACCGAAAAGGATGGAAGGCCTTGGAATTAGAGATGTTAGACTGTTCAACCTTGCCCTCTTAGGGCGTCAAGTGTGGAGACTCTTAAACAATACAGATTCTCTTTGTTTCAAAGTGCTATCCTCGAGGTACTTCCCTGATGGGAATATTTTCCATGCTAAAAAGGTGGACAAAGCTTCTTTCACTTGGTCAAGCATTGCGGCAGCGGTGGAAGCCTTTAAAGATGGCTTTGGGTGGCAGATTGGTAATGAAGAGAAGATAAATATTTGGGCTGATAATTGGGGTATGGAAGGGCTTAATGGGGACGTGGTCATAAGCAACACTCTCAACCATAATGAAAAGTATGTGAAAGATCTCTGGCACGTGGATAGAAGAAACTGGGATGTGAATAAAGTTAAGCAAGCGTATGGGCAAGACTGGGGTGATAAGATTTGCGACATCCCTATTGGAGATGTGGGTCAGGAAGATAAAATAATATGGTTTCACAATACTCATGGATGTTTTACTTCAAAGTCTGCCTACTCGGGGCTGTTGTTGAAAGAAATGGGATATGGTCCTCACAGGTTTTTTTGGAGAGCTCTATGGAAACTCGACACTTTACCGAAGGTCTGTGTTTTTACGTGGCGAGTGGGACATGAAATTCTTCCGACAAATGGAAAGATCGCATCCATCAAACCAGGTTTTAACAAAGGATGCCCGAGATGTGGAGCCGAGGTCGAAACATTGCTTCATGCGCTAAGAGGCTGCCCAACGTCGAGAGTAGTTTTGTCGATAGGAGGATGGTCCAGGAGCTTTATTTCTAAAACTTATGATCATTGCATTGATTGGTTGGAAGACTTGATGCGTGTCCTTGACAAGAGAGCCATGGCTGACTTAATGACAATTTTATGGAACTGTTGGAATAATAGAAATAACTTCATTTTCAGGGGAAAAGAAGAGGAGGCGTAGCTAATATGGGAAAGAGCTAGCAACTTGAGGAAGGAATTCTGGATATGTAATATGCTGCATGAACCATTAATCTCACAAAACATAGTGGAGAAGAGGTGGGTTAAACATCCGAAAGGTTTTTTAAAAATAAACTTTGATGCTAGAGTTGGGGAAAACGGAATCGGGTATGGGACGGTAATAAGAGATGAAGAAGGTTTTGTTTTAGGTGGCGGTGGGGGTTTTAAAGTGGGCAGGCGGTCGGTGGAAGAGGCCGAATGCGTGGCCTTTGAGGAAAGCATTGACGTGGCGCGCAAATTAAATATAAAAGACCATGTTCTTTTTCAGACGGATCATGCTGGGCTGGTCAACAGGCTCAATAATTTAGCTAATGAAAGAAACCCCATTTGTCTCATCTTCCATTTGTAAGGCTCGTCAACTCATCAACAGCAAGCTATGAAGGCTTGACGAGGTGGCACGTGACTTAAGGAATATACACTAATACACATGTTAATAGGACCACTAACTAATGTCATGAATATCGAAAAAGAGACACCTAGCTAAGAATATGTATATGTAGGCTCACGCTCATTCGAACAAGGTAAAAGAAAACTCTAGGAAATCGATTCTGCATGCTACACTGTTTGAACACCCGTTGAAACCTAAACTCCATCATCTTCCTTCATCTATCTGCTCACTTTCCCAAACCACAACAACAAACAACTACGGCATCATTCCCTACTGCCAGAGCAAACTGCAATATTTCCTTAACTAGAGTTGATTGTTTCCATTACGATTCCGAATGCACCCTCTCCTTTTCAAGAGAAAAAAAAAATAGTCGAGTAAAATGGCAGCGAAATAGCAACTTCCTCCGATCCGCCCAAATGCCCTGCGCCTGTGAGACAAAAGCTGCTTTGCTAGGACGGGTGTCATTCGTGATAATGAAATAATTGGTTTAATTCATTTTCAACCACAGAATTAATCGTCTTTGAAATCACACAAAAATCTATTTTTTCGAGACATTAACATCCACAGCCTAAAAATTACTAAAGTAAATGTGGATGTTGTGGGGTTCTATTATTTTTTGTTTTTCCGTCGACGCTGACAACAATAAAAGGACATTTTATCTGTGCCATATTTAATGCATTTCATAAGAAATGGATTCCAGCCATGGAAGATAATATTTATCTTGATAATCACTTAGTTGCCTTCTTTTTGCATAGGTTATTGTTTCTACATCAAACACGTCTACTGGCCTTGAGACTTCGAAATAGTTGCATTTGAAGAAGCCTTGGTAGCAATGACAAAGGCAAATTGTGTATTATCATTAAATTTCCCAAATAGTAATGTGTAAGTATGGGATTTTCTGCATGTGAGTCAATCGATTTAATTATTGATTAGATACAATAGCTAGGGACACCATGCACTTCTTATTTCATCATTACTTTTAGGTCTCTATTTTTTCAAGTAAAGGTGGGATAAAAAAGGATCCAGTTTATTAAAAAAAAATTAAAGTATACCAGTTACTTAAACAGTCAGTAATATATTTGTAAGGCCGTTCACCAATCCCACCTAACCTCCTATAATAATTAAAGACGAATTTTTAATTGGACCAAAATTAATCAATAAAGAAGAGCATTTCTCTTACTCTCTTCTACTGATCAGAAGCTGCTTTTAAAAGGTAAACAACAATAAGGCTTTTCTTTTATGTTTGGGCAATAACTAAAACTCCAGCCATAAATTAGTATATTCTACATAAATTTAAATGGCAACAGAGAGACAAATTTAAGTATGCTTTTGATGGCTATTTTTAAGGTGTGTTTGTTTGGACATAAAAATGGAGCGATAAAAAGAGATCCAAAAAAATTTAAAAAAAAAACAATTTTGAGATTACTTATAAGGAAAAAAGTTAGAGAAAATAACTATTAAAGTTTTCACCTGTTAGAGAAAAAAATATTAGAGTTTTCACTTGAATTTGTGCCACTATATAAAGCATTAAACCATAGATGATACCAATAAAATTAATTATTTTAAAATTTAAAGGAAATAGGAACGTTAATAAAAATATTATTGAAAAAAATCAATCATTATGAGGGAAGAGAAAATGAGAGAGAGGAGTATATAAGTTCAAAAGTATGGATTTCCAAATGTTTAATTCTTTTTCATTTCATTTTTTTAGTTTTACTAAGTAATGGATGGAGAGAAAATTACTTTTTTTTTATCTTTCCTATCAAGCACACCTATGGAAAAATAATTATAATTTTCATCTTTCTATTTTTCCAGCCCTTCAATTTTCCATATTTCCAATTTTCTATTCACTCTACCAAGAAAAACCTTTGTGATGAGTTCAAATGCACTCCATTACATTTTCATCCATTAATATCTAATACAACGATCATCATCATTCAATTGTGTAGTACCCATGTAGGACACATCTATTCAATATGAAAATAAACTTGTGAATGAGGATTAAACATGCATTAGATATTAATGGATCAAAAAGTAACAAAGTCATAAGTATATAATTAACCAACACTCATTGAGTTAAGGGAGGGTGTTTTTGAGCCATTGCTATTTGCATAATGATGTCTTGGAATGATGATACTCCATACAATATGTCGATTTCAACTTAGCTGAAGGTGAATAAAAATATTCAAGCTTATTAAAACAGATATGAAGAAATATTTGCTTGATATAAGGTCGGAATATGGGATCAAGATTGAGATTTTTTTTTCTCACCCTCCCTCCCAAACATAAAAGAGAGAAAAAGTATCATGCTAATATTCTTCAAGGATTATTGGCACTTGACGAGTTACATATTTGTAATCATATATATTAACACAACCAAATTAGTTACACAAATCAAGCATGTATGTGTAGCATCAATGTTACATGTGATATGATCTAAACATGCATATTTTCAACTAGTCTTCATTAAACTTTAGTGAAATCAAACAATATGAAAAGAAAGGTCTGAATAAACCAAAAGAAACTTTATTTTTGTTAAAATTTTTTTTAAGACCTCCATAAATTGATATAATAAAAAAATGTGTCTATAACATAAAAGCATTTAACATTACAAACTCTTACTAAAACTGAATATTCTTAAATGAGATGACACCTATACCAACAATGTGCTTATAAAAAAACTGGGTGGTGGTTTCTATTGGAAATAAATTCGATTTGAAAATGATTTTCTTATACAACAAAAAATTAAAAAGTTGAAAACCGACTCAGTTTGTGATATTTATAATAAAAAACCTTGAACTGAAATCATACTTATGTTTTCAGATAAGGGGATCCTTGATTTTTTTCGATTTTCAACCAAACAATCTTCTCCACTATTCTCGTACTATGAACTACTTCGAGTGTGGACTAACCAATCGAATCAAAACACAAAACTAGAAAAAAATCTTCTTTATTTTTGGGGTGAAAACAAAAGTTCTCTCTTCAAAATAGAAATCGACAAAATTGTTATTCTTGAATATATATATATATATGTATATAATAGTTGAAAATAAATTCTCTCTATTTTTCAACAGACTAACAAAATCTTTAAGTTGCGTAAATAGCTCTACCGGCGCCATCTATTTCTAGGGAGAGAAGGTAGAACCCTAGTTGAATTGTAAAGGTTTATTGCAAATAGAAAAATAACTCCCTAGTCCAACTAGGAGAGGGAGGGGGCCTAATAGGGTGTGCTTCCTCTCATATGTATTATGATGGGGATTTAAGCTTCTCATTGTATTGGATTCAATTATATGTGTTTTCTAGATTTTTAACCCATCACATTATAATTTAATCCAACCCAATACATTTTTTTCTATTTTCTAAAACAAAAATTAATTTTCCAATTAAATAATTTTCTCATCCCAATATTACCCCTAATAAAATTATGACGCTTTTAACCCTAGTAAAATTTCTAAGAAAATATATTCAATATTTCACAACTCAACTTATTCACTATGACCGAATAGTGTATTTTCATTTTCGGGCTTTAAATTTTCTAAAACTCATAAACTAATTCTTTCGATCATTTCTTTAGTAATCCATATATATTTGCAAATGGATCATTTCTCATTTTCATTTGCATTTTTGAGAAACACACATTCATTTCCAAAACGATTTAATTTATTCATTTCGAAAAAACCATAATAATTTTTCTAAATGTTTCTCATTTTTCTATTTCCATTCATTCTGTTCATTTTTGTAACACCCCTTACCCGTATCCATTGTCAAGACAGGGTTCGAGGCATTATGTAACAGCCCGATTTTGGGTCTAGTCGGAACAGTGGTTTCGGGACCACAAATTTGATATAGAAAAATATGTTTTTATTATATTTTTATGGTCTAAGTTTTTATTGAATTGTTTTGTAAAAATTTTGTTCAAAAATTTTGACGTTTGGGCACTCAATTTAGTCAAAAGGACTAAACTGTAAAAAGTGCAAAAGTTGAGTTCTACATGCTAGAGGTGTCCAATTGTTATGAAATTTTAAATTGGAGGTCCTTATATGGTAATTAGACCATTGGTTAAGTTGGAGGACAAAAAATGGACATGGTTAGGCATGTTTCCAAAGTTTTTCATTAAGGGCATTTTGGTCATTTAGCTATTAAAATGAATTAAAAACAAAATTAAAAGCTACTTTTTGTCTATCTTCAACCCCTTGGCCGAATTTCACATGAGAAAGACATAGCTAGGATTTTTAAAGCTTTCAATCTCGATTGTAATTCTGATTTAGCCCCGTTTTTAATGTTCTTTACATTTTTGAGATCCTTGTAGCTCGGTTTACCTATTTCTACCAATATTTTGAGCTAGGGTTTATATTTAAAAATTTACCCATGGATTAAATTCATGTATTTTGATGTTTTATGGAAGAATATGAATGTTTGGAGTGTGATAAACAACTTTTACTAAGTTATTTTTGATGAAATTGCATAAAAGGACTAGTTTGTAAAAAGTTGTAAAATATGTGTAAGTGTGTGATTTAGTGCAAATTGTGGACTTCTATAGTTATAAAAATGGTTTGGCTAGTCCTAAAATACAAGGTAATTGAATAAAAATTATTTTTCGATCGTAGGGGCAAAATCATAATTTTGTGAAACTTTAGGGGTAAAACCGTAAATTTTGCCGTAGGATTTTTTGGGCTAATTTGAATAATGTGAGCCATTAATAAGTCAAATGTGTTATTATAGATAAAAAAAGATGTAGAATCGACCTTGATCGGGGAAAGGAAAGGATATCGAACTAAATTGCAAAATTACTATATTTTGTGCCAAGGTAAGTTTGTATGTAAATAATATATCGATTCTTTTTATGTTATTATATTTCGTTATTATATGAGATGTGGATGCCTATATAATGATCAATTGATGCAAATTACGAATCGAAATAGACTATGAATGAATTTGTTAAATGTTGAAAAGTGAGGAATTTCTCGGTTGAACCTTCGGAATAGAAATGATACAAATGATCCATTGTGAGAATAGATGTGTAGTACTATGTGCAGGCTAATATGTGTTTAACAAATTTTTAGGTCACGTGTGTAGTATTAAGTGCAGGCTACTACGTGTACCAGATAGTTAGGTCGCATGTGTAGTACTAAATGCAGGCTACTATGCATACCCGACAACTTCGATCACGTGTGTAGTACTAAGTGCAGACTACTACGTGTATCAGATGGTTAGGTCACGTGTGTAGTACTAAGTGCAGGCTACTACGTGTACTGGATTGTTGGTTACATGTGTAGTATTAAGTGTAGGCTACTATGCGTACCAAATAGCTTCAGTTACAAGGGTGGTAATATGTGCAGGCAACTGTGTATCTGTTATTATTCCGATGAGTTCAACGGGAAACTGGCTAAATAAAAATACATGCGAACATGACCATGTGATGAATAAGTGCAGGTATTTGTTTGTGGAAATTTATGAGCAATGTGCTCGATAGCTGAACGAACTTTCGGTAAGATGGAATGGAGTAAGTGAAATTATGTAAGAGTGAAATTTGTAATAAAATAGTTTTAGACAACAACAATTATGTAACTTTTAAAAAACACCAAAAATCGTGAAAATTGAATGAGAGGTTGAATAAGTTATGAAATTAAAGCTTATTGAGTCTATTTTTATATAAAGGAAATGGTGTAAGCAAAAGAATTTCATATTATGAGATATTTGAATAAGCAAAAAAATTTCATATTATGAGATATTTGAATTTTTGTGAGACAGGGTCAGAAAGATTTCAAAATCCCCTATTTTGACTTGGAAAAATCATTACAAATTGTACAAAAAATTATGGGTTATAATTTATATTATTAAAATCCTTAATGAGTCTATTTTCGAAAGAAACAAACGGGAACATTATCCAAATATTGTAGGAAGAGATAATTAATTGTTAGTGTAGAGGGGCCGAAACTGTCAGACAGTGAAATAGAGGTGACTTTAAAGAATAAAGTGTACTTATTGGCTAGACCAAAAATTATAAAAATTTTATGGTAAGAAGATATTAAGTCTAGTTTCTGGGAAAATTAGCGGATCTTAATTTGGAGTTCCATAGCTTCAGATATAAATAATTTAGTCACTATGACTCAAGAAAACAACTTGACTTGAACATATGTATATATACTATTATGATTGTTTTATCTTGAGAAATATGTTGATAAATCGTTTATTTACATACTTACTTACTAAGCTTTATGCTTACTCTCTTTTCTTTCATTTGTCTTATAGTATCACCAAGCCAGCTCGGGATTCGGAGATCGTCGGAGATCCATCCACACTATCAATACTTTTTGGTACTTTGAAAACAATATTTTGGATCATGGAATGTATAGAGGACTTGGTTATTTTGTTTTATGTCATAATAAATTTGGCCTAAAATGTTGGCCTTCAATATTTGATAGCTCATTTTGTATATGACCATTGATATTAATTAATATTGTCCGAGCTATAAGGTATGATGATGCATGATTAAGTATGAAAATTGAATTGTTTTAACTCGGATATAAAAATAAAAAAATAAAAAAATATCTATGTCATGGTTTCGTATGATTGCATGTATTATGTTCCGGTAATGTCTCATACCCTGTTTCGGCGTAGAACATGGGTAAGGGGCGTTACATTTTAGTGGTATTAGAGCTATGGTTTAGGCGGTTCTTGGATTTACGTACCGTGTGTGGAAGTCTATCTATACATGCTATAAATATACTGTGATAGTGTGATGACTCCTGACAATTTAAATTGTGTTTTCATATAGTAAATGAATCCCGACCGAGCTGTAGCTGATGATGTAGAAAGTAATGCACCGGCTCCCGCGCAAGGGACTGCGCTAACTAAGAGTAGACCCGAGATAGTTGATCAGGGAGATGGGGCTCGAGAAGCCTTTCTCTGTATGATGAATAATTGGTATTATACAGAATTTGTTCAAGCAAATCCGAATGCTCAACCTCCTCACCCCCTTCTATTCCCCAACCGGTTCCCGTAGTTCCTCAAGGTGCCGAAATGGTAAGATTGAGCAAGCCTCCAGTTGATAAAATTCGAAAACAAGGGGCTGAAGAATTTAGGGCTAATATAGATGATGATCCTGAGAAACTAGAGTTTTGGCTTGAGAATTCTATCAGGGTATTTGATGAGCTCTCATGCACTCCCAAAGAATGTTTAAAATGTGCTATATCTTTACTGAGGGATTCAACATATCATTGGTGGAAGACATTGGTATCCATGGTCCCGAAAGAAAGGTTTCATGGGATTTCTTCCAAGAGGAGTTTAGAAAGAAGTACATAAGCCAGCGATTAATTGATAAAAAACGGAAGGAGTTTCTCGAGCTAAAACAAGGTAAAATGTTTGTGGCAAAATATGAACATGAATTTGTTAGACTCAGCAAGTGTGCCTAGGAATGTGAGTCTACTGAAGCTATTATGTGCAAAAGGTTCGAGGATGGGTTAAATGAAGATATTAGACTGTTAGTTGGGATCTTAGAGTTGAAAGAGTCTATAGTATTGGTCGATGGAGCTTGTAAAGCCAAAGAGCTGAACAAAGAAAAGAGAAAAGTTGTGAGTGAAGCCAGAGATGCAAGAAAGAGGCCAATAAGTAAGTCGTTCCCGTCCCAATCAAAGAAGTCCAAAGAGATGAATCCTCGATTGACTGTTTCAGCTGGATATTCATACCGAGACCGTGGGAGATCATATTCGGGTTCTAAAGCTTAAGCTACTTCAATGGCAAGTGTGAGTAACGTGAGGTCTAATAGACCTAAGTGTCAGCATTATAGTAAGCAACATTACAATGAGTGTTGGGAGATTAGCCGAGCTTGTTTTAGGTGTGGTTCTCGAGAACATTATATTAAGGACTGTCCAAAAAGGGTTGAAGAAGAAAAATTTTAGAGTGTCAGACAGACTAGGACTGTTAATAGCGGTAAACCCCCGAGCAATACTGGAAGTGGAGCTAGCAGCAAAAGTTTGATAAAGGATTCAACTTGGAGACCAGAAGCTAGAGCACCTGCTAGAGCTTATGCCATACGTGCTCGTGAGGAGGCGTCACCCCCCGATGTGATTATTGGTACATTTTCCCTTTATGATACTATAGTTATTGCATTGATTGATCCCGGATGTACTCATTCCTATGTTTGTATGAATTTAGTATCTAGTAAGAGTTTGCCTGTAGAACTTACTGAATTTGTGATTAAAGTGTCAAACCCTTTAGGCAAATATGTGTTAGTAGATAAGGTTTGCAAGAATTGTCCTTTGATGATTCAAGGCCACTGTTTTCCGGCTAATCTAATGTTGTTACCATTTGATGAGTTTGATGTTATTTTGGGTATTACATGATGCCAAGGTAAATTGTAGACAGAAAACCCTTGAGTTGAAATGTGAAAATGGTGAGATTCTTTAGGTTGAAACAGATGAATCAAATAAATTGCCTACGGTGATTTCACACATGTCTGCTGAGAGATACATGAGAAAAGGGTGTGAAACTTGTCTTGCATATGTATTGAATACCGGGATGTCTGAGTTGAAGCTTGAATCAGTGCCGATAGTCTGTGAATTCCCGAATGTATTTCTAGAAGAATTTTCTGGGTTGCCTCCGATCAGAGAGATAGAGTTTTCCATTGATTTGTTGCCTAGGACTGCATCAATCTCGATTGCTCCGTATAGAATGGCCCTGACTGAATTGAAAGAATTAAAGGCTCAGTTGCAAAAGTTAACAGATAAGGGGTTTGTGAGACCGAGTTTCTCTTTCTGGGGTGCTCCCGTATTGTTTGTAAAGAAAAAGGACGGATCTATAAGATTTTGTATTGACTATCGACAACTCAACAAGGTGACTATCAAGAACTATCCGTTGCTGAGAATTGATGATTTTTTCGACCAGTTGAAAGGGGCGACAGTATTTTCAAAGATCGATTTGAGATCCGGTTACTATCAGTTGAGAGTTAAAGAGTCAGATATGTCAAAAACCGCTTTCAGAATGAGGTATGGACACTATGAATTTCTTGTGATGCCTTTCGGCTTAAGTAATGCTCTGACTATTTTTATGGATTTGATGAACCGAATCTTTCAGCCATATTTGGATAAGTTTGTGGTTGTGTTCATAGATGATATTTTGATTTTTTCTCGAGATGAGCCCGAGCATTCCAAAAACTTGAGAATGGTATTACACCTTTTAGGAGAAAAAAAATTGTCTGCTAAATTCAGTAAAAGTGAATTTTGGCTTCATGAAGTTGGATTTTTGGGACATAAAGTTTTGGGTGATGGTATTTGGGTTGATCCGAGCAAAGTTTCGGTGATTGTTGATTGGAAATCACCAAAGAATGTATCCGAGGTTAGTAGCTTTTTGGGCTTAGCCAAATATTATCGATGTTTTGTCAAGGGATTCTTAATGATTGACTCTCCTATGTCTAAGTTATTGCAAAAGAGTGCTAAGTTCGATTGGACTGAAAAGAGTCAGCAAAGTTTTGAGAAGTTGAAAGCGCGATTGACAGAAGCACCAGTGTTAGTGCAACCCGAGTCAAGAAAAGAGTTGTGATCTGTGACAGCCCAAAATTGACCCTAGTCGGAATGTGGTTTCGGGACCACAAAACCGAGGCATAAAAATAATTTGAAATTTATTTTGATGCCTATAATATGTGTATGCTCATGTATGACATTTTTTGATGATTGATTTAGTGTTATAAAGGTGAATTTCACTAGAAAGGACTTAGTAGTGAACTTTGAAAGTACGATAGGGAAATGTGTGATGACTAATTAAAGCATGCATGCAAAACAATGGACTTGCATGTCAAATTCCCTTTTATAGGTGGTGGCGGCCATGACCAAGAATATGGGCTAAACATGTCATGAAACATGTTTTGTTGGGCATTAGGGAGAAATAATAAACAAATAAGCATGGGTAAGAAAAGAATGAAAAAAAATGTGTGTGTGAGTGTGGTATCTCCCCATTGCCGTGAGTTGTAAAGGAAGAAAGAAAAAAATTGTTCATCCTTTCTTTGAGCCAAAACTAAGGGGAAGAAGAGATTTTTGCTTCATTTTATTTGTTTAGAAGAGATCTAGAAGGAGATTTGGCTAAACTTGCACCAAGATTAAGGTATGTATGAGGTTGTGTCATGAGATTCATGCATGTTTTAGTTGCCAACTTGATGTTCATGTTAGCCATGGTTCAAATCCTTGTTATGCCATGGAAGTGGTATTTGGTCAAAGTTGATATTGTGATAAAGCCATTGCATGCTAAGTGTGAAGCTTGATGATGATGCATGCAATGATGGATTGTCTACTCTTGAAATTTCTTTGTAGCCATCTTGAGTAAGACATTGAGTTTTCTTTTGTTTAACCATGATTGAAGTTGAAAGGGCATGATTGTGATGTATTCGGCCATGACGCATTCATGAGCATGGTTCATGCTTCTTGCATGTTAGTTAAAATTTGTGTTTTGGATGGCTATGGACACCTTGAAATTGACCATGCACATATATGTATATATATGTTTGCACATGATGTTTTGGTTATGAAGTAAGTGATGAATATGTTTGTTTAAAGAAGAAAATGTTGAAGAATGTTTGTGAAATTGCAAGTACATTCGGCCTAGAATACCTATGATGTGGAAATCTTGGAATTTATTGTTGATTTGGTGCAAGTATGACTAAGTATAATCGGCCATATGAGTGCTTGATGATGTATTATAAGTATTGAGCCACAATATGTAAAGCATTAACTAGTAAAATGCATGCTGTTTTTGTGTGGTGTTAAGTGTATAATTGGCCTCAAATTGGACATGTATGTTCGGCCTTAAGTAGCTGATTGATGGCCTTAGCTTTTCCTTGATGCTTGAATGGATTGTATTGAATTGCTTGATGTAGTATAAAATGTGCATGACCATTGTGTACTCAAGCTAAAGGGTGGCCATATGACCATTTAAACTCCTTGTCATATTCGGCCATAAGCTAGCATAATGAGGTATTAATAAATTAAATTTGTTTGAATTAGCTCAAGAGCTTAGAGGGCCACAATTGGACAAGGGGAAGGAAAAAGTGATCGAATAGCCGTAAAAGCCGTTCGACAACATCCGAGGTAAGTCCTCAAGAAGTGACCCTACTTGAATTATGTGAAATGAAATATGGATGTGTATTGATTATTGATTTATGTGTGTATGAGTATTTGAATGATACCCGGCTAAGTCCCGGCGATTATGCTAGTGATTATATTTGTGTTTGAGCCTTAGTAACGAAAATGAAATATGAATGTCTAATGATTATTGATGTATGTGTGCATGAGCAATTGAATGATATCCGGCTAAGTCCCAAGACGTTATTGCTGGAAATTATATCCGGTTAAGACCAAGGCAATTGTGCTAGCGGCTACATCCGGCTAAGACCAAGGCATTCGTGCGAGTCGTTCTATCCGGCTAAGACCAAGGCATTCGTGCACGTGGTTATATCCGGTTGTATTCCGAAGAAGCTTGGGCTGGAGGTGAGTGTTGGTTGCTGTAATGAATTCAATTGGTACGCTCGAAAAGCCCAAAGAATAAGGTATGTTTATATGTGCATTGGAAAGTCGACATGTTTGAGCAACATTTGCTCGATCGACTAACGAATTTCAGCTATTGAATTGGTTGATACCTTGTGAAAGTATATAATGATGAAGTGTGAAGTAAGAATGATTATGTGAATGTGTATTAATGAAATGATGCATTTGGCCATGTGAATGTATTGCTTTAATTAAAGCTGATTTTATTCCTTAAGACTTACTAAGCATAAAAATGCTTACCCCGTTGCTTTGGCTGTGACAGCCCAAAATTGACCCTAGTCGGGAAGTGGTTTCGGGACCACTAAACCGAGTCACCGAAATGTTTGAACGTAATATTTATTGTCTAGAATATGTATTTACGAATGTGTGAAAATTTCAAGCTTCGGTTTAGTCGATTGCATGTGAATTCAGTTAGTAGGACTTGTATGTCACTTTTGAAAAATGATAGGCTAATCTATAAGGACCTAATAGTACATGTAGTCAAAAGGGAGGACTTGCATGTCAAAATCCCCCAAGTGCTAGTGGCCGGCCATGACAAGGAAGCATGGGCAAGACATGTCATGAAACATGTTGGGTGAGTGTTTTATGTTGAAATAAATAAAATAAGGTGCATGAGTAATAAAAAAAAAAAGTGTGTGTGTGAAGGCTTTCCCCTCCCCTCCCCATTGCCGTGCAAGTGAGAAAGAAAAACAAAAGAAAAAGCTTTGTTCATCTTTTTTTTCTTTTCATCCTTTTGGCCGAAAATCTCAAGGGAGAAGAAAGGGGTCCTTGCTCATGGTTGGTTTGGAATAGGTTGGCCATCCTTGTAGCTAGATTAAGGTATGTTTAATATGGTGCCATGAGATTCATGCATGTTCTTAGTTGCTAGTTTTAGTTCTAATTAGTCCATGATTCAAAACCTTGCTATGTCATGGGGATGATAGTATGGAATGAAAATTTGAGATAAGTAAGGTTAAATTTGATTTGGTAAAATCGGCCATATGGGTGTATATGTTTGTAAAATATATTTTCTTTGTTAACTCCTTACAATCGGTTGTAGGAGTAATATTGGCTTATAAGGTTGAGTTGATTCATGATGTTGTATGTTAGGATTAAAATACTTGAGACTAGATTAGCTTAATGGTGACCATGCATTCGGCCTTGAAGCATTAAACAAATGTTGGTTGAGATTTTGATATTTTGAACAAAGATAGTTGTGAAATGGGGTGAAAACCATTAAGTTATACACATAAAAATCCAGCAAGAAGATTAAACTACTAAATGTATTCATTTTAGATCAAGACATCAAAGAGGAGAACCAAGCAAAGGCAAAGCAAAGATAATCGAGTAGTAGATTGGGAATCATTTCATCCGATATAAGGTAAGTCATTAAGCACTTATTTTGTACTAATTTAAAGGGTCGTAATGTCCAAGTAATGATGCTGAATGGAATGGTAGAATATATATATAAACATGTATGTATGTGGTGATAAAAATATTGAATTGAAAGAAAAGAGGTGAGATGTATTGAATGATCGGTTTCGCACTAAGTGTGCGGTGTAAACATTTATAATCACAAATTGGCACTAAGTGTGCGGGTTCAAATTATACAGCACTAAGTGTGCAAGTTTGATTATATAGCACTAAGTGTGCGAGTTCGACTATTAAGCACTAAGTGTGCGGGCTTATTGCACATCCTCTAATAAACGTACATGTTCTATGTGCGCGGCCTTACCGAGTCAATCATGGACAGCGATGCGAGTAAACACCTTGAGCTCATGAGGAATGGACATTTTATTTATATTTGGAATTTTGGTTTGGTAAGTCTTGATCTATGTGGTGATTATGCTCGAAAATAAATGCATGCAATGTCATATGGCGTAATGTATGAAATATCAAGTAGGGCTTGGTATGTGACCAAACCGAAATGCCTAAAGAATTATAGTACCGTTTGGGGTGTGGATGGAGGATTTTAATCCCAGATTAATTATTTTCTTTTATGGTATATTATTACTGAACGGCAATATAATGCTTATGGCTTACTGAGTTATATACTCACCCGGTGTTTGCTTGTCGCCATTTTAGGTTTCTCGGACTCGTCCTTTTTGCGTGCTCGTGATCGTCATTGGAGTCATCACACCGCTAGCAACTTTTGGTATTTTTTTGTGTAGTCGGTTTAGGAGAACATTTTGGCATGTATAGGCTAATATGCTTTGTTGAACTTTGGTATGTAAACTTTTAGCCATGCGAAAATGGCATAAATGCTCGGTTGGATTTAGTTCTCCAATGTTAAGTCACAAGTCTTGGTATTCGATTTCCATGCCTTATGTCATGGTTGATTATTTTGGTGTTAAAATGCATGTTATGGCAATAGTGTAGTAGGGAGATGTTGGATAATGATTAGCCTCTGGTATGGCTAGTCATGATCATGATTTGTGACATGTATGATGAATCACTAGTTAGATCAAAGGGAAATCATGAAATAGGTATAGTTGCTTTAGTGACAGGTGCTGGCAGCAGCAGTAACGTGAGATTGAAAAATCACTAAAAATAGTAGGAATGGTATTAAATAGTAAATAAATTATGTAAATGTACCTTGATGAATCTACTTTTATATAGAAGAAACGAAATGGTCATATGAGTTATAAGTTAACAGATATTAAAGTTCTCGTGAAACAGGGCCAGAACGGTTTCTGGATCCCCTGTCCCAACTTTGGAAAATCATTGTAAATTAACCAGAGATAATCAGGAGTCATTCCATATATGTGTAGATTCCTCTCTGAGTCTAGTTTCTATAGAAACAAACGGCATCAGTATTGAAGCCCTGTACAGGAGATATCCAATTCGTAATGCAAAAGGTCAGTGTAGTCGATCCCTGCAACAGGGAGACTTTAACTAATAAACTGTACTAATTGGCTTGACCAAAAATTCTAGAAAAAAATATGTAGATGGAAATATGAGTCTAGTCTCAGGGAAAAATTGCGAAACTGATTTTCGAGTTGTAAAACTCAAGTTATGAATTTTGGAGCAACTAGTACACAGATTAGCAGCTTGTCTAGAAACTCTCAATAAGTGGGTTGAAGTCTGTTAACACCTCGTGTTCGACTCCGGCGACGGTCTCGGGTTCGGGGTGTTACATTGGCTCTCTGTTTTATAGATTGTGCTCGATAGCAATCGGATTCGGGATCATTAAAGTCGAAGTCATCCACACTATCAAAGCCTCCATTTTGGTATAAATTTTTGGTTGAACTTTGAAATGGCATGTATAGGACTACCCCTTGCTGGTTTAAATATGTTGTGATGTATATGTGTACGGCCATGCGAAAATGGCTCGTAAAAGTGAAGTACGAACTTAGACTATTTGCAGTTTGTATATATATATATATGGTGTCATGATGTGATTATGGATTGGAAATGGGAATGTTGGTCACATGATCAGCCATTGGTATGGTTAAAATGATCATATGTGAACCTATGTATGGCAAGACTAGTTGGTTCATGGAGACTACAAACTAGGTGAGACCTACCTTAAAAACAGATGCTGCCAGCTGCAGTGACGTGAATGTGAAAAATCACCAAAATTTGTAGGAATGGTATTAAATAGTGAATAAGCTATGTAAATGAACCTTGATGAGTCTATTTTCATATGGAAGAAACGAAACGGTCATAGGAGTTACATGTTAAGAGATATTAAAGCTATTGTGAGACAGGGACAGAACGGTTTCTGGGTCCCCTGTCGCAACTTTAAAAATTGACTATAAATTATCCAGAAAGAATTAGGAGTCGTGCCTTATATGTACAGATTCCATTTTGAGTCTAGCTTCATTAGAAACAAACGGCACCAGTATTAAAGCCCTGTGCAGAGAGATATTCAAGTTGTAACGCGCGAAGGTCAGAGCAGTCGATCCCTGTAACATGGGTGACTTTAACTAATAAACTGTACCAATTGGCCCGACCAAAAATTCTAGAAATAAGTCCATGGATGGATATATGAGTCTAAATTCAGGGAAAATTTACGAAACCAGTTTCCGAGTTTTGAAACTCGAGATATGATTTTTAAGGCGAAGGTGACGCAGTTTTCCAGCCTGACTGGAAATGTCAAATTGGTGGGCAAAATATGTGGACTTGGCTTGTTAACCCCTCGTGTCCGACACCGGCAATGGTCTCGGGTTCGGGGTGTTACATGATCTATAGTGATGCGTCATTAACTGGTCTTGGTTGTGTGTTGATGCAAGAAGGTAAAGTGGTAGCTTATGCCTCGAGGCAATTGAAACCGCACGAGAAGAATTACTCGACGCGCGATTTAAAATTGGCCGCCATTGTTTTTTCTTTTAAGATTTGGCGTCATTATTTGTATGGTGAGAAATGTCGAATCTTTATTGATCACAAAAGATTGAAGTATCTAATGAATCAAAAGGATTTGAATTTTTGACAATGGAGATGGCTTAAATTAT
Organism: Gossypium arboreum; assembly: GCF_025698485.1. Classification (NCBI taxonomy): domain Eukaryota; kingdom Viridiplantae; phylum Streptophyta; class Magnoliopsida; order Malvales; family Malvaceae; genus Gossypium; species Gossypium arboreum. The sequence goes on from NC_069082.1 coordinate 49,509,035, forward strand.
TGAAAGATTATGAGCTAATGATTGACTATCATCCGGGGAAAGCGAATGTAGTCGCAGATGGCTTGAGCAGAAAATCCTTGGTTGCTTTGAGAGCTATGAGTACAAATTTGGCTATGTCTGATGATGGTTTGATTTTGGCCAATTATTTCTTCAGCAATTTGTGAAGCTCAGAAGAATGACAATGAATTGCAAGCCAAGCGAGCTTAGTGTGAATCGAGTTGTAACTCAGATTTTCAAATCGGACCAGATGATTGCTTAATGTTCCGTGATCGAATATGTGTACCGAAAGATGCTGAGTTGATTCAGAAGATTTTACATGAGGCACACAGTGGTTGTTTGTCAGTTTATCCGAGTAGTACGAAAATGTATAACGACTTGAAGAAAGTATATTGGTGGAATGGTATGAAAAGAGATATCTTTGAGTTTGTATCGAGATGCTTGATTTTTCAGCAAATGAAAGCTGAACACCAGGTACCTTCAGGTTTACTTCAGCCAGTGATTGGTCCCAAGTGGAAATAGGACAGAATCACGATGGATTTTGTGACAGGTTTGCCTCTGACTCTGAAAAAGAAAGATGCCATTTGGGTTGTGTTTGATAGATTGACGAAATCGGCTCACTTTATACCAGTACGTACTGACTACTCACTTGATAAGTTGGCTGAATTATATATTACCGAAATTGTGAGATAACAAGGAGTACCTATGCCTATTGTTTCAGATAGAGATACGAGATTTACTTCGAGATTTTGGAAAAAGTTGCAAGAAGCTTTGGGTACGAAATTGAATTTTAGCACCGCGTTTCATCCGCAAACTGACGGTCAATTCGAAAGGGTAATCCAGATACTTGATATATGCTCCGATGTTGTGTATTAGAATTTGAAGGTAGTTGGGAGAAATACCTACCACTAGTTGAATTTGCTTACAACAACAGTTTTTAGTCGAGTATAAAAATCGCAAACATTGTATGGCCGCAAGTGCCGAACACCTTTGTATTGGATTGAACTTAGAGAGAAAAAGATTCACGGAGTTGATTTGGTTAAAGAAACTGAAGAGAAAGTAAGAGTAATTCGAGATTGTTTGAAAGCAGCTTCTAATAGACATAAATCATATACAGATTTGAAAAGAAAAGAAATTGAGTTTCTGGTCGGTGATAAAGTATCTCCATGGAAGAAAGTTCTCAGATTTGGCCCGAAAGACAAGTTGAGTCCACGTTTTATTAGGTCGTATGAGGTTATTGAAAGAATAGGGCCAATGGTATATCGGTTAGCTTTTCCAACAGAGTTGGAAAAGATCCATAATGTGTTTCATGTGTCGATGCTGCGACGTTATCGTTCTGATCCTTCACATGTGATTCCTCTGACAGAGATTGAGATTCGACCGGATATGACCTACGATGAAAAATCGACTAAGATTTTGGCTTGGGAAGTTAAACAGTTGAGAAATAAAAATATAACCTTAGTAAAAGTATTGTGGCAAAGACATGGAGTAGAAGAGGCTAGTGGGAACTGGAGGAAGCCATGAGGAAACAATACCCAAACCTCTTTACCGGTAAGATTTTTGGGGACGAAAATCCCTAAAGGGGGGAGAGTTGTAACAACCCGATTTGGGTCTAGTCGAAATAGTGGTTTCGGGGCCACAAATCTGACATAGAAAAATGTATTTTTATTATATTTTTAAGGTCTACATTTTTATGGAACTATTTTGTAAAAATTTCGTTCGAAAATTTTGACCTTTGGGCACTCAATTTAGTCAAAAGGACTAAATTGTAAAAAGTACAAAAGTTGAGTTCTACATGCTAGAGGTGTACAATTGTTATTAAATTTTAAATTGGAGGTCCTTATATGGTAATTAGACCATTGGTTAAGTTTTTGGACAAAAATGGACATGATTAGGCATGTTTCCAAAGTTTTTCATTAAAGGCATTTTGGTCATTTAGTTATTAAAATGAATTAAAAACAAAATTAAAAGTCAATTTTTTTCCATATTCAACCCCTTGGCCGAATTTCACATGAGGAAGACATGGATTGTAAGTCCATTTTAGCCCCGTTTTTAATGTTATTTACATTTTTGAGATCCTCGTAGCTCGGTTTACCTATTTCTACCAATATTGTGAGCTAGGGTTTATATTTAAAAATTTACCCATGGATGACATGTATGTATTTTGATGTTTTATGGAAGAATATGAATGTTTGGAGTGTGATAAACAACTTTTACTAAGTTTTTTTTTACGAAATTGCATAAAAGGACTAGTTTGTAAAAAGTTGTAAAATGTGTGTAAGTGTGTGATTTAGTGAAAATTGTGAACTGTTATAGTTATGAAAATGGTTTGGCTAGGCCTAAAATACAAGGAAATTGAATACAAATTATTTTCCGAGCCTAAGGGCAAAATCGTAATTTTGTGAAACTTTATGGGTAAAACCGTAAATTTTTCCATAGGATGTTTTTGGGCTAATTTGAATAATGTGAGCCATTAATAAGTTAAATGAGTTATTATAGATCAAGAAAGACGTGGAATCGACCTTGATCGGGGAAAGGAAAAGATATCGGACTAAATTGCAAAATTACTATATTTTGCATCGAGGTAAGTTTGTATGTAAATAATATATCGATTCTTTTTATGTTACTATATTTTGTTATTATATGAGATGTGGCTACCTATAGAATAATCAATTGATGCAAATTACGAATCAAAATAGATTATGAATGAATTTGTTAAATGTTGAAAAGTGAGGAATTTCCCGGTTGAACCTTCGGAATAGAAATGATACGAATGATCCATTGTGAGAAGACATGTGTAGTACTATGTGCAGGCTACTATGTGTTTAAGAAGGTTTTAGGTCACGTGTGTAGTACTAAGTGCAGGCTACTACGTGTACCAGATAGTTAGGTCGCATGTGTAGTACTAAGTGCAAGCTACTATGCGTACCCAACAACTTTGATCATGTGTGTAGTACTAAGTGCAAGATACTACATGTATCAGATGGTTAGGTCACATGTGTAGTACTAAGTACAGGTTACAACATGTACCGAATTGTTGGTCGCATGTGTAGTACTAAGTGCAGGCTACTATGCGTACCAGATAGCTTCGGTTACAAGGGTAGTAATATGTGCAGGCAACTATGTATTTGTTATTATTCCGATGGGTTCAACAGGAAATCGACTAAGTAAAAATACATGTGAACATGACCATGTGATGAATAAGTGCAAGTGTATATTTGTGGAAATTTATGAGGAATGTGCTCGATAGCTGAGCGAACTTTCGATAAGATGGAATGGAGTAAGTGAAATTATGTAAGAGTGAAATTTGTAATAAAACAATTTTGGACAGCAGCAGTTGTGTAAATTTGAAAAATCACCAAAAATCGTGAAAATTGAATGAGAGGTTGAATAAGATATGAAATTAAATCTTATTGAGTCTATTTTCATATAAAGGAAATAATATAAGCAAAAGAATTTCATATTATGATATATTTGAATTTTATTGAGATAGGGTCAGAATGATTTTGAAATCCCCTATTTTGACTTAGAAAATCATTAGAAATTGTAAAAAAATAATTATTGGTTATAATTTTTATGATTAAAATCCTTAATGAGTTTATTTTTGAAAGAAACAAACGAGAACATTATCCAAATATTGTAAAAAGAGATAATTAATTTTTAGTACAAAGGGTTCAGAATTGTCAGACAGCGAAGCAGGGGTGACTTTAAAGAATAAACTGTACTTATTGGCTAGATCTAAAATTTTGAAAATCTTATGGTAAAAAGATATTGAGTCTAGTTTCTAGGAAAATTAGCATATCTTAATTTGGAGTTTCGTAGCTCTGGATATAAATAATTTAATGACTGTGACTCAAGAAAACAACTTGACTTGAACATGTGTACATATACTATTATGATTGTTTTATCTTGATAAATATGTTGATAAATCGTTTAATATTTCCGTACTTACTTACCAAGCTTGATGCTTACTCTCTTTTCTTTCCTTTATCTTATAGTATCACCAAGCCAGCTCGGGATTTGGAGATCGTCAGAGATCCATCCACACTATGAATACTCTTTGGTATTTTGAAAACAATATTTTGGATCATGGAATGTATAGAGGACTTGGTTATTTTGTTTTATGTCATAATTAATTTGGCCTAAAATGTTGGCCTTATTTGATAGCTCATTTTGTATATGACCATTGATATTAATTAATATTGTTCAAGCTATAAGGTATGATGATGCATGATTAAGTATGAAAATTGAATTGTTTTAACTTGGATAAAAAATAAATAAATAAATAAATATCTATGTCATGGTTTCATACGATTGCATGTATTATGTTCCGGTAATGTCTCGTACCCTATTCCGGGGTAGAACACGGGTAAGGGGCGTTACACATTACCGGACTTAAACGTACACCATTTCATAAAACTGGGCCATAAAATTTCATACAAATTAAAAATTTTCAAACATATGAATGATGTCCCTTGAATGGGCATACAAGGCCTAAAACATACATCGAAAAAGGGTCGGTGTAACACCCCGTACCCGAGTCCGTTACCGGAATCGGACACAAGGTGCACACTGACTTAACTATTTTCACAGTCCATTTAGAAATTTCCAGACTAGCTGGTCACTGCATCACTGTCGCCTTAGAAATCATATCTTGAGTTTCAAAGCTCGAAAATTAGTTTCGTAATTTTTCCCTGAAACTAGACTCATATGTCCATCTACAAATTTTTTTCTAGAATTTTTGGTCAAGCCAATTAGTACAGTTTATTAGTTAAAGTCTCCCCTATTCCAGGGTTCAACTACACTGACCTTTGTGCGTTTCGAATTGAATATCTCCTTGTACAGGGCTTTAATACTGATGCAGTTTATTTATATAGAAACTAGACTCAGAGAAAAATCTATACATATATGGAATGACTCCTAATTATCTCTGGTTAATTTACAATGAATTTCCAAAGTCGGAACAGGGGATCCAGAAACCGTTCTGGCCCTGTTTCACGAGAACTTTAATATCTCCTAACATATAACTCATATGACATTTTCGTTTCTTCCATATGAAAGTAGATTCATCAAAGTTCATTTACATAATTTATTTACTATTTAATACCATTCCTACTATTTTTAGTGATTTTTCACATCCACATCACTGCTGCTGTCAGCATCTGCCTTTAAGGTAGGCTTTACCTATTTCATGATTTCCATGATTCAATTGGCCCTTTTTGCATACATAGCACAAAGTGTGACCATGATTAACCATTCCAATGGCTAATCGTTTCAAAAAATTCCATACCTCATAATGATCAACATACAAATGATTATGGTACTATGCTAAAAACGTATATAAGCTATTTTCGCATGGCCATCCAAGTTTACACAAAACCGAAAGGTACATGACCTTCAACAAAAGGGTAGTCCTATACATGCCATTTCAAAGTTCAACCAAAATTGTACCAAAATGGGGGCTTTGATAGTGTGGGAGACTTCGACTTCCAAAATCCTGAGTCCGATAGGTGACGAGCCAAAATCTATAAACAAAGAAACAGAGAAAAGCGGAGTAAGCAATTTATGCTTAGTAAGTTTGAGCAAGAAATTCCAGCACAACAAAAGCATAGCATTCATAAAGCTAACGGATAATTTCATATGCACAAATTCTCAATATCCTACTCATTTCACATTCCAACCCCTATGTTCATACATAAGGGATCATCTTAGCCAAATACCGGAAACTCATTACTCGACTGAGCGAATATTATTCGAAGGGAATCAACTAATTCAAGCACATACGAACATACCTCTTTGCTGGAATTTTTCAAGCGTATTAACTGAAAATTTTACAGCAAGATCGCTCATTCTCGAATCACGTACCTTCGGAATTTAACCGGATATAACGACTCGCTCAAATGCCTTCGGGATGAAGCCCGGTTATAGTGACTCGCACGAATGCCTTCGGGACTTAACCCGGGTTTAGTAACTTGCACAAATGCCTTCGGGCTTAGCCCGGATTTATTAACTCGCACGAATGCCTTTGGATCCTAGTCCGGATATAGTCACTTAGCACAAAGCCTTCGGGACTTAGCCCGGACATCATTCGAATAACCGAGCACAATTATCAATAACTTATGACACATTCGTATTTCATTTTCAATAGCAAAACTCAAACACAAGGCACTTTTCACACTTGCAATTTCGGCTCAATAGCCACACACAAAGAGCATGATTTTAATTTGCTTTAAACATGATCTAATCAATTCAGAATTTAAGCTCTATTACTCAAGAACTTACCTAGGATGTCGTCGAACGATTTCAATGGCTATTCGACCACTTTTTCCTTCCCTTTGTCGGATCTAGTTCCCTTGCTCTTGAGCTTAATTTAACAAATAAATCGATTTAATCATTTGAGCATCGAAGAGGAATTCAAGGTACTTAGTCAATATATATACTCATTAGGCATCAAAGTCGCATATGTACGAAATCATGAATCGAACTCAACACATTAGTTAATATTCCTCTTAGCGAATTTTCTAAGCCAAGAATAGGCATCAATATGCTTGCCTCTAACCGAATGCATGCACACCAATTTCCCTCATGTGGCGAATATGCATGTCCATGTGGAGGCCAATTATACACTTAATGCCATACAAAAACAGCATACATTTTACTAACTAACGATTACATATCGTAGCTCAATACACATCTCTCATTTACTTCATAACCAAACATCATCACAAGCAAATATACACCTTGAAATAGTATATATGTCATACCAATACATCATGTACAAACATAAATACATATATATATGCTAGAGCCGAATCTCAAGTTGATTGTAACTAAACATGAACATAATTTCAAAACACAAATCTTACTTTCCATGCAATGAGCATAAATCACACTTTTGGATGTACCATGGCGAATACATCACAACACCATAATTTTGGTCATGATTAGACAAAGAACTTAATGTCTTACTCAAAAATACTAAAAAGAAAGTCCAAGAGCCATCAATCCACCATCACATATATCATTAGCAAGCTTCATATTTAACATGCAATGGCATTAACACAAAATCCACCTTGGCCAAGTACCATCCCCATGATATAACAAAGGTTTGAACCATGGGCTAACAAGAGCATCAAGCTATCCACTAAAAACATGCATGAATCTCATGGCACAACCTCAAACATACCTTAATCTTGATGCAAGTATAGCCAAACCTCTTCCTAATCCTCTTCCAAACCAAGCATGAAGCAAAATTCCTCCCTTCCCCTCTAGTATTTTCGGTCAAGAGAGAATGAAAGGGATGAGCAAAATTTTTTTCTTTTCTTTTCTTCAATGCACGGCAATGGGGGTTTCACTCACACACATTTTTTTTCTTTCTTTATTACCCATACTTATTTGTTTATTGTTTCTCCTAATGCACCAACAAAACATGTTTCATGACATGTTTAGCCCATACTCCTTGTCATGGCCGCCACCTCCTATAAAAGAGGGATATTTGACATGCAAGGCCATTGTTTTGCATGCATGCTTTAATTAGTCATCACACATTTCCCATCATACTTTCAAAGTTTTCTACTAGGTCCTTTCTAGTGAAATTTACATTTATAACTCTAAATCAAACATCAAAAATGTCACACACGAATTAACACATATCATAAGCATCAAAATGAGCATTAAATTATTTTTATGCCTCGGTTTTGTGGTCCCAAAACCACATTCCGACTAGGGTCAATTTTGGGCTGTCACAGTCGGGACTTAATCGAAAAGTTTAAAGAGGTTTGGGAAAATTTCCCAAATACAGAGTCACATGCTCGTGTGAGCCAGGGGACACGCCTGTGTCATCAGGATGTATAACTCTCTGACTATGACATCATCATCAAAGTAAGGTCACACGGCCGTACCACACGCCCGCATGGCCAGACCGTGTCCCTCACACGGCTAAGACACATAGCCATGTCTCTGGTCGTGTGGCCAACACTTAGGCTATTTTCCAAGCCTTTTTGTTGCCTTAATCTTTCATAAACTTAACCACTTTAAAGACACATATTATAGCATCAATTAATGATTTAGCATGCCTCATTAAGACACATTTTTAACAACCAACCATAACATATTACCGAGTAATTAATCTATACTTATTCTTCAAATGTCCACATTCAATCATTAACAACTTAATGCCAATTTATGCGTTTATTCCATAGCCATGACCATACTGAATGGTCCTAAGGCATTATCATGTACATGTGCCATACACTACACATTCATAGTAATTCGCATAATCACATCACGAGGTATTAACACATAGCATGGATAAATAGGCTTACTAGCCATAACCATTATAAGCCACATCTCATGGCTATATACAATGAATCAATATAAGCCAATATATTTGGCTAATCATAACAATATCTAACATAAAAACCAAATCCCTATACATGCCACTCACTTGTGCACGCTTAACTTATACATGCTAACACTCCGAAGGTGATATCTTGATAGTGTGATGCTACCTCCGACGATCTCCAACCCCGAGCCTACCTGAAAATAGTAAAAGAAATGGAAAGGAGGGAGTAATCTTTACACTTATTAAGCCCGCATGAAAAACAATAAGCAAAATGCCAACATGCCTCTCAAAGTAATACAACTATAATTACACTTTTGCTTATATTTTGGTCATGCTGTTTTCTCGAGTCATAGTTACCAATTTATTTATATCTGGAGCTACGGAACTCCAAATTTAGATCTGCTAATTTTCCCTAAAACTAGACTCACCTATATTATTACCATAAAATTTTTAGAATTTTTAGTCAAGCCAATAAGTACATTTTATTCTTTAAAGTCTCCCCTATTTCACAGTCTGATAGTTCCGACCTCTCATCACTAAAACTTAATTATCTCATAGTACAGAACTCGAATAAAGTTCCTGTCTATTTCTATTGAAAATATACTCATTTATAATTTTAAGCATATAAATTATAACCGATAATTATTTTTTTTTCAATTTCTAGTGATTTTCCCAAGTCAGAACAGGGGATTCCGAACTTATTTTGACTCTGTCTCACAAAATTTAAAATATCTCATAATATGAGATTTCTTTGCTTATACTGTTTCCTTTATCTATAACTAGACTCAATATGTAGCACCCCGAACCCGACCCGGATGTTATGGCCGAATCCGACGTGCCACATTGAAGTGTTTTAGCGAAAACCTTGTTTTCATTGAAAACCCTTCCTTAAAATGATACATCTCAATTACTTTGTAAAATCTCTTTATAGTTGCGAAAGCTTTGTTTAAAACATTTGATGTAAGAAAACTTATCATTTAAAAATTTAGTTGCAGAAACGTAGTATATAAAAAAAAACTATGGTTTAGAAAATTGATGTTCAACTTCTCATAATTACAACGCATAAAAATAATAATCAAATAATAACAAAAAGGGGAGGCCTTATTACAATCCAGACTAAAAATTACTTAATAAACTAGTAACTTATATGCTATTAAATCAAATCCAAGTTGTCTTGCTGGCTGGCCACCCAGAGTCCCTCTAGACATCGAACCTCCTACTGAGCATCACCTGAGAAAAATAAAAGAGGGGGTGAGTTTTCGAAAACTCAGTGTGTACACCCTCGTCGAGTAACAAGCATCCATCAATCATCATAAAATCACACATGTAATGCAGTGCACTGCAGCCCACCCCAATAATCCATCCGCTACACATCATCTCCATCCCTCAATACACATCATGTGGGGATATACATATCGACCCACCCAACCGATACACATCAATGGTAGCCCGGTTGCGGAACTACCTTCATTGCAGCAAGCTGCCATTCACATATTGGGCTTAAAAGCCGTCGGTGGATCCACGATTCTCAAGCAACCATGCGACCCTCATATACTTCATCTGTTCCGTAATTCCAAACCCATATGCTACCTAAACAGAATATCGAATGTATGCAATAGATATGCATGTAGCATTCATAAATGTTACATTCAACACATAGGGGTATTTTGGTCATTTTTACTCTTAGGGGCATTTAGGTAATTTTCCTTTATTACGAGTTTTTACTTACCTTGGCCCATTAACAAATCCCGTGGGCTAAGATGAACGAATACTATGCACCAGGTAGGATTCCAGAGAAGAGGAGGTGAGTCATTAAGATCGCTTAAGTACCAAGCTCTCTCTAGATCCAATCATAGACATGCATATACCCGTTGCCACACCTTAACCCTATGACTTGTCCACGATCTCAATTAATTAATTAAGTTTTATGTATGTTTAAGCAGTTATCAGATACTAGGACCAAAAGCCCTGCAAAGCAAAAACAAGTTTACATACATGCATATGGCCCACTAGGCCCAATGTTATTCATTTGGCCCATCAGACCCAATTCACATTCATATTGCCCATTAGGCCCAAATCACATTTATACGGCCCATGAGGCCCAAATCACATTTATATAGTCCACTAGACCCAATCACTTTCACAGTCATGTTCTCATATGATTTTCTATCACATAGCATCAATTTCCAATTTTGCCTATTATGGGCCCTATAACCCATCGGGCCCATTTAGCTCATTCTGCCCCAATTTCCCAATACATAGCCCAAGTCCATGGAATCGCCCATAGGGCCTCAGATAACCTATCGATTTCCCCCTTACGAGTGTTCGCGCACTCGTACGACTGCCATTGCCAAACTTTCGGCTTTTCAGCATTTCGATTTTTCAACATTTTGACTTTTCGGCATTTCGGGATTTGCCGATCTACTGTGTGTGTGCAATGTATGTACACACCTGGTAAATAAAGCGTACTGCAATCCCCCTTTCCATGAACCTATAATTGATATCACTCAATGATTAATTACATAAACCTACGAATTCTTTACCGAAAGTCGAATTCTCACCTTAACGTTACCTGAAATGCCAAGCCTTAATAGCTTTTCCTTTGATCACTAATCACGTGTACCTCTCAAATCTGCATTAACCTTTATTGTTAAAACATAATGGGTGACTTGTATCCAACATATGTCACCCTTTTTACTAAAGCCTATTCGGCCAACCCTTCCCAAGTGAAGAACACTTACCAAAGTCTCACACTTGAGGAGCAAATCGGCAGGGATCCAGAAGACTGGGATTTGATACTAATCCTACCAAAATCGATTAGAAGAAGTGAGGACCAGAGTAATCGATACTTAGCAAAACCGATTGGGAGAACAAAACACTTACACTAGGACTTACCGATTAGAAAGAGTAGTGGCAGCACCAAGGGTATTCCGCCAAAGAGGTGTTCGGCCCTTGCGATTTGTATGGAAAAAAAAGGTTATTTGGCACCAAGGGATTAGAGGAGAAGAAGTCGGCTAGACTAAAAGTGAATACAAGAGAATTGAGTAGAGGAAGAATGGAAATTCAACACAAAGAAGTCGGCACCAAGGGTTTTCGACTTTTAGATCTTGGAGAGAAAAGGGCTTCTGGCAACAAGGTGAAGGAGAATTCAGCATTAGCTTGGTAACCTCACATTCAGTACCTATATATAGCCTCTACAGCCGAATTTTCTATGCCCAAATTCCCAATTCGAGTCTACCTCTTCTTCACTACTCATCTCCTAGTTTTTCTCCTTGATAACTCCTTCATCCCCTCCTCAAATTTATCCTCTTATCACTCCCTACAGAGTTCATATCCAACGCCACCTTTGTCCATCTCTTAAGCAAAAATAAATCCTTCTTTTGAGCAAGGTGGGATTCGAACCCTATACTACCTTGCCTTGCCTTGCATGTGATGCCACTTGCCACTTCACCACAACGCTTTCATGTGTCCAATTCTTCCTTCATTTATTCAAAAGCCTGCCTACTTGCCATCAAGGTTCTTTTAGTTATTAACCCATATTTCCTTTACCCCTAGGTTCTCACTCAAACCTTAACCGAGACCTACTATCACATAATTAACACTTAACTAGGAATACTAAGCACACTTTTTATCAGAATTGAAAAAAAAGAAAGTTTGGGATTTCAGGATTTTTAGGGCGTTACAACTCTACCCCTAAAAGAAATTTCGTCTTCGAAATTTCCAACTACTAACACAGACTACCATAGCACACTTCCGCTACGCACTATAATTCCAACTCAGGTAAATAGCACACTATGGGTAAGTACGTACCATTATTCGCCTCTGGAGGGTCTCGATCCTCTTGACGACGTGTTGCATAGACCAAAGCTGGCTGCCTTACCTCAACATGACCAGCACCTCTTCCCGGTGCTCCACGACCCAAACCGTTTCCACCCCTGGCCTGATCACGGCCTCTTGGCGGTAGTTGACCACCTCTTGTTGTTGGAACACCACCTCGACTCGCAACTAGCACCTAAGCTGGCATTCTGGGGCAATTTTTGATCCTATGCTTCATGGATCCACAAGCTAGACAAGCTCCTGTCCTCTTCCAACACTCGCCTACATGACCTCTCCCACAATCAACACAAGGTGGCACCCCTGGATTAACAGCAGGGGGCCCTACTCTAACTGGCCCAATAACTCTGGCGCTAGCCCTAGGCCTTTGTCCAACACTAGGAGCCTCAGCCTCTCTTTTATTCTTACTCCTTTCTTTTTCCCAATTTAGGCACTCAGTGCGCTTTACCTCCTCCACTATCTTTGCTTTCTCTACCAATTTCGAGAAAACTCGCTCCCTTTGTGGAGCTATCAAAACCTTGAGGCTATCTCTAAGTCCATCCTCAAACCTAACGCAACGCTCATAGTCTGTTGCCACCATAACCCTTGCATACCTACTAAGGCGTAGAAATTCCGCCTCATACTCCTCCACCGATTTGTTTCTCTAGGTCAAGTTCAGGAACTCCTTCCTTCTAGCATCCACATAACTCACACCTACATACTTCCCTTGGAACGTAGCTTTAAAGAACTCCTAAGTGACCTGCTCGGGTTAAGTGCCCTCTTTCACTATCAGGCACCACTGGTAAGCTTCTTCCCTCAGCAGTGACACTGCCCCTTTCAGCTTTTGTTCAGGTGAACAGTCCAAGTCCTCCATTATCCTTTCAGTGGCCTCTAACCAGTATTCAGCCACGTTAGGAGCCACCCTAGCCACGCCCTTAAAGATCTCAGCCCCATTTGATCGGAGTCGTTCTGGAATGGGCACTATTGGGCCCTATTACCCTTTCCAAAATCCTCAGCATTGCCTGCAACAATGCATCATCCCCTACGGCTCGATCATTAGGCCCATTCTCAGCCACGGGTGAGGCCGGAGCCTCTTCTACTCCAACATTGGGCACATGGCCCGATGCGACGATTCAGCCCTAACACTTTTGCGATTCACGTATTTTCTGGATTAGAAATTTTATGAAGTTTTAGTTAGTTTCAATAATTAAACTGATGTTTTATGAAAGTATTTTTAAAGAAGGTTGTTTTCGTAAATCCTCTACAGTTCCAAGGTCTTACAGGCTTCAGTTTCAATCTGAAAAAAACCTTATCTAAAGTATCCCACTAACTACCAACAGTATATCAAATTACACAAGCTTAAGAATAAAGGAACTTACTTGGTTCGACGTTGGAGACTCGGTGTGCCACACAACAAGAATTTTTTTCTTCCAAAACATTGTGAAATTTTTTTTAAAACAAAACCAAAATAATAAGGCCCACTTCACAGCTCGAGTTTTGCAACCGAGCTCTAATACCATTAAATGTAACACCCCAAACTCGGCCTGGACGTTATGGCCGAATTCGATGTGCCACATTAAGTGTTTTAGCGAAAACCTTATTTTCATTGAAAACCCTTCCTTAAAATGATACATCTTAATTACTTTATAAAATCTCTTTTCAGTTGCGAAAGCTTTATTTAAAACATTTGATTTAAGAAAACTTATTATTTAAAAATTTAATTGTGGAAACGTAGTATATAAAAAAAAACTATGGTTTAGAAAATCCATGTTCAACCTCTCATAATTACAACGCATAAAAATAATAATCCAAATAATAACAAAAAGGGGAGGCCTTATTACAATCCAGACTAAAAATTACTTAATAAACTAGCAACTTATATGCTATTAAATCAAATCCATGTTGTTTTGCTAGTTGGCCACCCAGAGTCCCTCCAGACATCGACCCTCCTACTGAGCATCACCTGAGAGAAATAAAAGAGGGGGTGAGTTTTTGCAAACTCAGTGTGTACACCATCGTCGAGTAACAAGCATTCATCAATCATCATAAAATCACACATGCAATGTAGTGCACTAAAGCCCACCCCAATAATCCATCCGCTACACATCATCTCCATCCCTCGGTACACATCATGTGGGGATATACATATCGACCCACACAATCGATACACATTAATGGTAGCCCGGTTGCGGAACTACCTTCATTGCAGCAAGCTGCCATTCACATATTGGGCTTAAAAGTTGTCGGTGGATCCACGGTTGTCAAGCAACCATGCGACCCTCATATACTTCCTCCATTCCATAATTCCCAACCCATATGCAACCTAAACAGAATATCGAATGTATGCAGTAGATATGCATGTAGCATTCATAAATCTGACATTCAATACATAGGGGTATTTTGGTCATTTTCACCCTTAGGGGCATTTCAGTAATTTTTTTTATTAAGAGTTTTTACTTACCTTAGCCCGTCAACAAATCCCGTGGGCTAAGATGAATGAATACTATGCACCAAGTAGGATTCCAGAGAAGAGGAGGTGAGTCATTAAGATCGCTTAAGTACCAAGCTCTCCCTACATCCAATCCTAGACATGCATATACCCGTTGCCACACCTTAACCCTATGACTTATCCACGGTCTCAATTAATTAATTAAGTTTTATGTCTGTTTAAGCAGTTATCTGATACTAGGCCCAAAACCCTTACAAATCCCAAACAAGTCTACATACATGCATATGGCCCACTAGGCCCAATCTTATTCATATGGCCCATCAGGCCCAATTAACATTCATATGGCCCATCAGACCCAATTCACATTCATATGACCCATTAGGCCCAAATCACATTTATATGGCCCACTAGGCCCAAATCACATTTATGTGGCCCACTAGGCCCAATCACTTTTACAGTCATGTTCTCATACGATTTTTCATCACATAGCATCAATTTCTAATTTTGTCTATTATGGGCCCTACAGCCCATCAGGCCCATTTAGCCCATTCTAGCCCGATTGGCCAACACAGCCCAAGTCCATGAAATCGCCCATGGGGCCTCAGATAACCTATTGGTTTCCCGATTCACAGTGTTCACAAGACTCGTGGGACTACATAGCTAAACTTTCGACTTTTCTAAGATTTCGCTTTTCGGCATTTCAGGATTTATCGATCTATTGTGTGTGTGCAGTGTATGTACACACCTGGTAAATAAAGCGTGCTATGATCCCCCTTTCCACGAACCTACAACCGATATCACTTAATGATTAATTACATAAACCTACAAATTCTTTACCGAAAGCCAAAATCTCACCTTAACCTTACCTGAAACGCCAAGCCTTAATAGCTTTTCCTTTGATCACTAATCACGTGTACCTCTCAAATTTGCATTAACCTTTATTGTTAAAACATAATGGGTAACTTGTATCCAACATATGTCACCCTTTTTACTAAAGTTTATTCAGCCAACCCTTACCAACTGAAGAACACTTACCAAAGTCTCACACCCGAGGAGCAAATCGGCAGGGATTTAGAAGACTGGGATTCGATACTAATACTACCAAAATCGATTAGAAGAAGTGAGGAATAGAGTAATCGATACTTAGAAAAACCGATTGGGAGAACAAAATACTTACACTAGGACTGACCAATTAGAAAGAGTAGTGGCGGCACCAAGGGGTATTCTGCCAAAGAGGTGTTCGACCCTTGCGATTTGTATGGCAAAAAGGGGTTATTAGGCACCAAGCGAAAAGAGAAGAAGAAGTCGGCTAGATTAAAAGTGAATCAAAGAGAATTGAGTAGAGGAAGAACGAAAAATTGACACAAAGAAAAAGAAAGAAGAACAAGGGTTTTCGACTTTTAGACCTTGGAGAGAAAAGGGTTTTTGGCAACAAGGTGAAGGAGAAGTCGGCACTAGCCTGGCAACCTCACATTCGTCACCTATTTATAGCCTCTACAGCCAAATTTCCTATGCCCAAATTCCCAATTCGGCTCCACCTCTTCTTCACTCCTCATCTCTTAGTTTTTCTCCCTGATAACTCCTTAATCCCCTCCTCAAATTTCTCCTCTTATCACTCCCTACAGAGTTCATATCCAACGCCACCTTTGTCCATCTCTTAAGCAAAAATAAATCCTTCTTTTGAGCAAGGTGGGATTCGAACCCCATATCACCTTGCCTTGCCTTGCATGTGACGCCACTTACCACTCCACCATAACGCTTTCTTGTGTCCAACTCTTCCTTTATTTATTCAAAAGTCCGCCTACTTGCCATCAATGTTCTTTTAGTTACTAAACCATAATTTCCTTTACCCCTAGGTTCGCACTCAAACCTTAATTGAGACCTACTATCACATAATTAACACTTAAGTGGGAATACTAAGCACACTTTTTATCAGAACCGAAAAAAGAAAGTTTGGGATTTCGAGATTTTTGGGGCGTTACACAATAAGATTTAATTCAATATTTTATTCAGTCTTTAATTTGACTTCCATAATTTTTGGTAGATTTTCAAAGTCGGACTACTGCTGCTGTCCAAACTGTTTCAATGCATTATAATGGTAATTATACTTATAATGCTTTTACAAACCATTTCACCTTCTTGGTACAAATGCATATTTGTACATCATAATCATAGACCCAAACTCACAAGGTCATCACCATTGCATTCTCATATACATAACTTACTTATTTGTGTCCTTCCCAGAGGTGCATTCATCATTTTCATGATCGTAATAACACTTGAGCTTCAAGTACATATTTGTACCTTTCTAACCAGCTCATACACTTATTTTCTAATTTCCATCACAAGCTTTGAACTACCCGTTGAACCACTTGGAACACCGATGGATGTTTGAGAAATCTCTCCCACATGATAGGGTACCAATGCCATGTCCCAGACATGATTTTACATAGGTCCTCACACTAATATCGATGCCATATCCCAGATATGGTCTTACACTAGCACACATCAATGGTGTTTCGATACCCATATCCTAAGTATTTGCAAAGGCCCAACCGGGGTTTTCATCACCTCGTAACTCGTTAGGTATTGTCAGTCACATAACCAAGCCTAACAACTCATACATACACAAGTATACATTTTATACCATATCAAAGCATTAATTTCATAATAACATAATAATGAATTATTTACACACAAACTTACTCGTTCCAATAGAATCTCTTGTTCCATCAATTTTACCATGTCCAATAAACACACAATAACATGAAAAACATTCGTATTAAATCATACGAACTTACCTCGCCACCAAAATAGCAAAAAAGAACCTAACTGTCGATTTTCCATTTTTCACCCGATCTAGGTCCAATCCTCGTTTTTCTTGATCTATAATATCAAATTTAGTGTAATTATTAGTCACATTATTTAATATGATCCAAAAATCATATTTTGGAAAATTTATATTTTTGCCCCTAAACTTTGTCAAAATTACACTTTTGCCCCTAGGCTCGTAAAGTTATTTTTATTCAATTTCCTTATCTTTTAAGCCTAGGAGAATCATTTTTATAACTATAGTAGCCCCTAATTTCCACTAAATCACCCTTTTATGATCAATTTTGTAACTTTTACAAAATGGTCCTTTCGAACGTTTTCATCGAAAATCACTTAGTAAAAGTCATTCCTCTAACCATAGACATGTATAATCTACCATTAAACCTCAAAATACCAGCATATCACTCATGGGTAAATTTTTAAAATGAACCCTAGCTCAAAATAATGGTAGAAATAGGTAAATCGAGTTATTGGGACTTCAAAAATGTAAAGAACATTAAAAACGGGGCTTAGTATCACTTACAAATGAGCTTGGAAGCTTGAACCAAACCCTATCCATGGCTTCCATGGTAGATTCTGATGGATGGGGAAGAAGATGAAAAATTTTGGCTTATTTTCCTTTTTTAATTCTTTTAATTATTAGATTACCAAAATGCCCTTAACTTAAAAATATTCTATTTCACCCATTTCATGTCTATTTTTGTCCAAAAATTAACCAATGGTCTAATTAACATTTAAAGACCTCAAATTTAGAATTTCATAACAATTTGACACCTCTAACATGTAGAACTCAACTTTTGCACTTTTTACAATTTAGTCCTTTTAACCAAATTAAGTGCCCAAACGTTGAAATTTTTGAACAAAATTTTCACGAAATCATCCCATAAAATTGCAGACCATAAAAATATATTAAAAATAAACTTTCTTACGTTAAATTTGTGGTCTCAAAACCTCTATTCTGACTAGGCCCTAATTCGGGATGTTATAATTTTGATTCAATATGCAATTCATTTCTGGTTTCAACGAGCTAGCGGAGGGAACAATTGAACATATGTAATTAGGACTTAAATTATTTATAATTAAGTTTTGGTTTTACGCCTATTAATTATGAACTCATTTAATGATGAAGTCATTCCACTATAGTATTGTAACATCCCAAAATAGAGCCTAGTCAAAATAGTGGTTTCGATACCACAAATGTGACATTAAAATATTTATTTTATGATTATTATGAGGTATAGAATATGATAATATGCATGTGTTAAAGTTTCATGAAGAAATTCTTTGAGTAAAGTGTCCAATTGGAAATTAGGGACTAAGTTGAATAAATTGTAAAACTTGGATTCTAGAAATTTTTTTATGAAATTGCTTTATATTATTAATTAGAGGTCCTTATAGAGTAATTTACCCAATTTCTATGTTTTTGGACAAAAATGGGCTTGTATGGATGAAATTTTAAAGAAAGGGCTTAATGGCATTTTGGTCATTTGGCATTTTAATGAAATAAAATAGGAAAAAAAAGCCAAAAATCAGCTCATTTCTTTCATTTTGGTGCCGAAAATTTGGGGTTCTTCATAGCTAGGGTTTTCAAGCTTTTCAAGCTCAATAGTAAGTGCTCCCAAGCCCCTTTTTTAATGTTCTTCGTATTTTTGAAATCCCGGCAACTTACTCTCTCTATTTCTACCCATATTTCATGCTAGGGTTCATGTTTAGAAATTTAAACATGCATGAGTTACTTGTATTTTGATGTTTTATGGAGGAATATGAAAGTTGGATGTGTGTTAAACATCTTTTCCTAGGTGATTTTCATGAAAAACCTATAAAAGGACCTTTTTGCAAAAGGTGTAAAGTATGAGGTAGAAATGTGAAATAATAGAGAAATGTGGGCTACCATAAGAGGGAAAAGTGTTCAGCTAGGCTTGGGTAAGGTAGAAATATCATGCATTTCATTATACGAGCCTAGAGATTAAAACGTAAAAATGTGAAAGGTTAGGGGCAAAATGTTTATTTGGATCAGGGTTGAAATTTAGACTTGAAAAGGTATAATGTTAGGTGTTAATCATTTAATTTTATTGTTATAGACCCCGATGAACGAATTTTGGAGGTTGATCGAGGAAAACGTAAAGTTTCGGAATCATCGAAACACGATTCTGAAATGAATACCAAGTAAGTTTGAATAACTTAAAGTAAACTCATGGTATGCTTAATTGCATGATTTATGAATGTATGGTAATTGCATTTGATGATGGCATGAAAATCTATGAAATACATCCTTAATAATGACATGTCGATAAATATCCCAGTTGAGGTTGAAAAGGGAATCTGATGGATAAACCATGGCTTATATGACTTGAGATCTTGCATGTGTTGCACAAAGGATTTAGCCTGGACGGGTAATCCGTTGATCTCAAATATAAAAAGGATCTAGCCCGGACGGGTGTTCCTTGAGTGATCGAGCCTCCCGAATATATGTGCATTTTGGATTTAGCCCGGATGGGTAATCCGATTAGGGTCTGAATTTAGCCTGGACTAGTATTTCAAATTCGAGCTCATTAAGGGTGTTTGTGGCTATAAGGGATTTAGCTTGGACTAGTAATCTCGACATCACCTTATGAGTTTAAATACAGGGGATTTAGCCTAGACTGGTAATCCCGCAATAAGATGTGAGGTTCTAGAGAGTGCGTACATGAGATGGTCGCTCTTATGACTTGACGGTACATGGATAATCCATCGAGATTTCCAAGAAACTCAACGGGATTAACATGAGATATAAAAATGAAAATATTGGATGATGAGCTTATCTAAGACAAATTACGTGGTGTATTATTATTGTGACTAACTTGTTGATTGAGTGCATGTGATAGGGAAACCATTTCATTCTTGTAGGTATATTTGCTAAATATGGTTGTATGCTATTACTTGGTAAGTTTACTTTCTAGTTATTCGAGCTTACTAAGCATGTAAATGCTTACCCCTCTCTTTTCCAAGACTTACAGAGCTCGAGGACTCGTAAAGATTGGAAGACAGTTGGAGAATCAACACACTATCAATTAGTCCAGCTTTGGTATATAGATACTCTTATTTTGTTCAATGGCATGTATAGGGCTTTGGTTCATTTTGTGATATGTGTCATTTGGATTTCCCATATGAAAGCTTGTAAAAATTTACATATCTTCTTGTATTTGGCCATGGAAATTGGCTTATTTTGAAGTAGGCTATGACCTTGTGACAGCCCAAAATTGACCCTAGTCGGAAGGTGGTCTCGGGACCACAAAACCGAGGCATAAAAATAATTAAAAATTTATTTTGATGCCTATAACATGTGTGTGCTCATGTATGACATTTTATGATGATTGATTTAGTGTTATAAGGGTGAATTCCACAAGAAAGGACTTAGTAATGAACTTTGAAAGTATGATAGGAAATGTGTGATGACTAATTAAAGCATGCATGCAAAATAATGGACTTGCATGTCAAATTCCCCTTTATAGGTGGTGGCGGCCATGACAAGGAGGATGGGCTAAACATGTCATGAAACATGTTTTGTTGGTGCATTAGGGTGAAATAATAAACAAAGGTGTATGGGTGATAAAAAATGAAAAAAAATGTGTGTGAGTGTGGTAATCCCCCATTGCCGTGAGTTGTAGAGAAGGAAAGAAAAAATTTTGTTCATCCTTTCTTTGAGCCAAAACTAAGGAAGAAGGAGGATTTTTGCTTCATGCTTGGTTTGGAAGAGATCTAGAAGGAGATTTGGCTAAGTTTGCATCAAGATTAAGGTATGTATGAGGTTGTGTTAGGAGTTTCATGCATGTTTTGGTTGCTAACTTGATGTGCATGTTAGCCATGGCTCAAATCTTTGTTAAGCCATGGAAATGGTATTTGGCCAAAGTTGTTATGGTGATAAAGCCATTGCATGCTAAGTGTGAAGCTTGATGATGATGCATGCAATGATGGATTGTCTACTCTTGAGTAAGATTTTGAGCTTTCTTTTGTTTTATCATGATTGAAGTTGAAAAGGAGCATGATTGTCATATTCGCCATGATGCATTCATGAGCATGGTTCATGCTTCTTGCATGTTAGTTAAAATTTGTGTTTTGGATGGCTATGGACACCTTGAAATTCGCCATGCTCATATATGTATATATATGTTTGCACATGATGTTTTGGTTATGAAGGAAGTGATGAATAAGTTTGTTTAAAGAAGAAGATGTTGAAGAATAATTGTGAAATTGTAAGCACATTCTGCCTAGCACACATATGAGTGCTTGATGCTATATTGTAAGTTTTGAGCTACAATATGCAAAGCATTAACTAGTAAAATGCATGCTGTTTTTGTGTGGTATTAAGTGCATAATTGGCCTCAACATGGACAAGTATATTCGGCCTTGGGTAGCCTATTGAAGGCCTTAGCTTTTCCTTGATGCTCGAATAAATTGTATTGAATTGCTTGATGTAGTATAAAATATGCATGACCATTGTGTATTCAAGCTAAAGGGTGGCCATATGACCATTTAAATTCCTTGTCATATTCGCCATAAGCTAGCACAATGAGGTTTTGATAAATTGAATTTGTTTGAATTAGCTCAAGAGCTAAGAGGGCCACAATTGGACAAGGGAAGGAAAAAGTAATCGAATAGCCGTAAAAGCCGTTCGACAACATCCGAGGTAAGTCCTCAAGAAGTGACCTTACTTGAATTATGTGGAATGAAATATGGATGTATTGATTATTGATTTATGTGTGTATGAGTATTCAATGA
The DNA here is from genome assembly GCF_025698485.1 of Gossypium arboreum. Classification (NCBI taxonomy): domain Eukaryota; kingdom Viridiplantae; phylum Streptophyta; class Magnoliopsida; order Malvales; family Malvaceae; genus Gossypium; species Gossypium arboreum. The sequence goes on from NC_069082.1 coordinate 49,531,228, forward strand.
TACCCGGCTAAGTCCCAAGGCGATTATGTTAGTGATTATAATTGTGTTTGAGCCTTAGTAACGAAAATAAATATGTATGTCCAATGATTATTGATGTATGTGTGCATGAGAAATTGAATGATATCCGGCTAAGCCCGAAGACAATTATGCTGGAAATTATAACCGGTTAAGACCGAAGGCAATTGTGCTAGTGGCTACATCCGGGCTAAGACCAAGGCATTCGTGCGAAGTCATTCTATCCGGCTAAGACCAAGGCATTTGTGCAAATCGTGATATCCGGGTTAAGTCCCGTAGGCCTTGGTGCGGGTTACCATAACCGGCTATGTCCCAAGGCGATTGATCGAGTAGCGACATCCGGTTAAACTCGAAGGTATGTGATTTGAAAATTATAAGCTTGCTGGAAAATTTCAGCTAATGCACTTGTGAAATTTCCCAATGACAAGGTAAGTGCGGTGTGTGCTTATGCGCGCTAGGAGTAAGAGCGTGTGAATATCCGCTCCTATGATGGAACGAGTTATCGGCCTTAATGAAGCCGTTATTTGTGTATGAACATAAGAGTTGGGATGGTGAAGTAAGTATGATTATGTGAATGTGCATTAATGAAATGATGCATTTAACTATGTGAATGTATTGCTGTAATTAGAGTTGATTATATTCCTTGAGACTTACTAAGCATAAAATGCTTACTCCATTGCTTTGGCTCTCGGTTTTCTAGATTTCGCTCGATAGCAATCGGATTCGGGATCGTTGAAGTCAAGTCATCCACACTATCAAGCCCCCATTTTGGTATAAATTCTTGGTTGAACTTGAAATGGCATGTATAGGACTACCCTTGTTGGTTTAAATATGTTATGATGTATATGTGTACGGCCATGCGAAAATGGCTCGTAATAGTGAAGTATCAACTTAAACTATTTGCGGTTTGTATATATATATATGGTGTCATGATGTGACTATGAATTGGAAATGGGAATGTTGGTCACATGATCAGCCATTGGCATGGTTAAAATGATCATATGTGGACCTATGTAAGGCAAGACTAGTTGGTTCATGGAGACTACAAAATAGGTAAGACCTACCTTAAAACAGATGCTGCCAGCTGCAGTAACGTGAATGTGAAAAATCACCAAAATTTGTAGGAATGGTATTAAATAGTGAATCAGCTATGTAAATGAACATTGATGAGTCTATTTTCATATGGAAGAAACGAAATGGTCATAGGAGTTACATGTTAAGAGATATTAAAGCTATTGTAAGACAGGGCCAGAATGGTTTCTGGGTTCCCTGTCGCAACTTTAAAAATTTACTATAAATTATCCAGAAAGAATTAGGAGACATACCTTATATTTACAGATTCCATTTTGAGTCTAGTTTCATTAGAAACAAACGGCACCAGCATTAAAGCCCTGTACAGAGAGATATTCAAGTTATACCGCGCGAAGGTCAGAGCAGTCAATCCCTGTAACATGGGTGACTTTAACTAATAAACTGTACCAATTGGCCCGACCAAAAATTCTAGAAATAAATCCATGGATGGATATATGAGTCTAAATTCAGGGAAAATTTACGAAACCAGTTTCCGAGTTTTGAAACTAGAGATATGATTTTTAAGGCGACAGTGACGCAGTTTTTCCAGCCTGACTGAAATGTCCAATGGATGGGCAAAACAAGTGAACTTGGCTTGCTAACCCCGTGTCCGACACGGCGATGGTCTCGGGTTCGGGTGTTACAATTTTATTGGTATCAGAGCCACGGTTTAGTCGATTCTAGGACTACCGTGAGGTGTTTGGGGTCTAGCTATACATGCCATTAAATGATGAATTATGTCAGGATTATTTTTCCCAAGTTTGATAATAGAATTTCATTTTGTAGGATCAAAGAGTAAATAGTTTGAACGAGAAGTGTATATTTATTAGAAAGAGTTGAATATTAGTTTAAGTCACTACGAATGATAAGGTTTCCATCTTGTGAAAGCTGAAAAGTTTATTACATGTTGAAAGAGTTCGGATAGATGAGAATATTGGTAACCGAAGCGTCTAAACTAGACTAGTCTACATTGAGCAAAGACTTCCTGACTTTCAGTAATGTATTGTTGTATGAATTGTGATGTGTTTCAAGACAGTGAGGTAATGTGATAGTTTAGAGCATCCGATGTTACATAAAATCGGAGTTGTTAAAGGGTTAAAGCCGAGCATTGGGATCTATCAAAATTATCCTTGTCAATGTTGATATTGGGATGGAAATGAGAAGGATTATTCTTGAGGCCATATCGAATTATTTCTATGGCGGAAAGAGAAAATGGGATGTATCCTATTGTTAAATGTTTGGCGAGATCTATAAATCACATCTCAGTATTGAATGAATTCCTACTCATCGATTCATGGAATTTCGGTCTCTTTGATTGTTGGATTTCTTGGAATTCGGTCTCCATTAAATCAAGTTGAGATCTGGGTTTTATGTCATGATATCATGGGAAATTGAGAAGGGTTGAAAATTTAAGAACAGTTGAGAGTTGAGACTGTAAGCTTTTAGATCATATGAGAAATTGAAGAGATGTATTGGAGGTACAGTCTAAGTGCAAGTTCTTGACACCAAATATGAGATTAAAAGTGAAGACCACTTTTACGGTAAGATTTTCTGGGCGAAAATCCTCGAAGGGGAGAGTTGTAATATCCCGATTTTGGGCCTAGTCGGAATAGTGGTTTCGTGACCACAAAATCCGAGATAGAAATAATTATTTTATGATTATTTTAAGGTCTATGATATGATTGCATGATTGTGTGAAAATTTCGTGAAGAAATTTTATGCATAAAGTGCTTAATTTGAAATTTGGGACTAAATTGAATAAATTGCAAAACTTGTGTTCTAGAAGTATTTTGCATAAAATTGAATTAGATTATTAATTAGAGGTCCTTAAAGAGTAATTTTACCAATTTCTAAGTCTATGGACAAAATTGGACATGGATGGAATTTTGGAAAGTTTAGTAGTAAGGGCATTTTGGTCATTTAGGGTAAAATGAATTAAAATACAAAATTAAAAGCCAATTTTGCTCATCTTCAACCCCATGGCCGAATATAGCAAGGAGAAACCATGGCTAGGGTTTTCAAGCTTCCAAGCTCGATTGTAAGTCCGTTCTAGCCTCGTTTTTAATGATTTTACGTTTTTGGAGTCCGTAGCTCGATTTAGCTTATGCTAGCAATAATTTAACCTAGGGTTTATATTTGGAAAAATACCCATAGGTGAAATTTGTGTATTTTGGTGTTTTATGATAGAATATGAGGTTTTAAATTATGTTAGACAACTTGTGCTACTCGGTTTTAAGTGAAAACGAGCAAAGGGCTTAATCGGTAAAAATACCTAATAGTCATAAGTACATGTTAGAGTGAGAATTTGATGTTGCCATAGAAGGAAAAATGATCAGCATGTCATAAAACATAAGAAAATAGGCTGAATTTTAATTTACGAGCTTTGGGGCAAAAGTGTAAATATGCAAAAGTTTAGGGGCAAAATTGTAATTTTTCCAAAATATGATTTTGGGTCAATTTGAATAATGTGAGTCCTAATTAGACTATATTTTAAATGATAGAGCAAGGAAAACTGAAATTAGGGCTAAAATGGGAAAATACCAAGTTGTGGACGAAATGGTAAAATAGCCATTTTAGCATACGAGGTAAGTTCATATGTAAATGTTGGTAACATAGTTATTATTTTAAATGTTTTAATGTTTTTTAAATGATATGATAATTATTATGAAATATTATACTTGTGATAATTGTTTGATAATATGTCAAATTATGTGATATACTTGGAAAATGTGAAATACTACCGAGTATCATTATCGGCATTCCATAGAAGATGGTTGAGACACATGATTGGGAAAAGGTCCGTTGAACCTCGGGAATGGATTAGGATACAAGTGACATGTCACTGGGATATTTGGGCATCCGAACTCGTTGAGTTGAGTCCGAGTTCACTTATGGATGCGAGCGTCCGAACTCGTTGAGTTGAGTCCGAGTTCGTGAGATGTAACTAGGCATCCGAACTCGTTGAGTTGAGTCCGAGTTCACTTATGGATCTGAACGCCCGAGCTCGTTGAGTTGAGTCCGGAGTTCACTTATGGGCGGGTTACATGGTAGCTTGGCTACATATGTGGCACTTATGTGCAAGTTATCCATGTATCCGAATTATATTCGATGTGTTCAACGGGTAAAGTTCTACTCAAATGGAGGAATACTCAAGATGAAAGGGACGTATTGGTAAGTGTTGTGAAATGGATACTTTGAACAGGTATGTACTTAACCCTCGGGTTGAAAACTCGATATAACAACAATATGGTAAGATGATAAATGAAAAGGTGATATGAATGTCTTGGTGATGATTATGCAAATGATGTTTTATGTTTGCTTATATGGTTATGTTACTTGCTATTTGCATGTGAGCTTACTAAGCATTTATGCTTACTCCTCCTTTTCATTCCTTGTAGTGTTGACAAGCCAGCTCGAAATCGGAAGCGGTCGGAGGCACGCCACACTATCCGTATACCATCTTGGCATAATGGCTTGTATATTTTGAGTATGGCATGTATAGCATTATAATCATTTTGTATATATGGTCTTATGATATGGTTATTGAGTGGTATGGAAATAGAAATGCTTGGTAATGATTAGCCATTGGAATGGCTAATCATGATCATATTTGGTATTATGTATGTCAAATTGCTAGCTAATCCATGGAAACCATGAAATAGGTAAAATTTACCATAAAATAGATTTAGACAGCAGCAGTGACGTGAGTTTAAAAAATCACTAAAAATAGTAGAAATGGAATTAAATAATGAATAAGTTATGGAATCGAAGTTTGATGAGTCTATTTTCATATGGAATAAGCGAAACAGGTATATGAGCTATATTTTATGAGATGTTTAAATTTTTGTGAAACAGGGCCAGAGCGATTTCTGGATCCCCTGTTCTGAATTTGGAAATTCACCATAAATTTTACAAAGATAATTAGAAGTCATTCTTTATATGTAAAGATTCCTTATTGAGTCTAGTTTTATTAGAGACAAACGGCATAGTCATTGAAGCTCTGTACAAGGAGATATCTGATTCGTAATACACAGAGGTCAGAGTAGTTGAACCCTGAAACAGGGAGACTTTAACTAATAAACTGTACTAATTGGCCCAACCAAAATTCTAGAAAAAATTAGTAGATATATATATGAGTCTAGTTTCAGGAAAATTTACGGAATTGGATTTCGAGTTTCGTAACTCGAGATATGATTTTTAAAGCGACTGTGATGCAGTTAGCCAGCTTGTCTGGAAATTTTAAAATGAATTGTATGAGCTGTTTAATTAATGAATTAAGTCCGTTAACACCTCGTGTTCGACTCGCAACAACAGGTATCGGGTATGGGGTGTTACATTTAGTGGTATCGAGCAGGTTTAGTCAGTTCTCGGACTAACCTAGCATGTGTAAAAGTTTAGCTATACGTGCCAACGATGCGTGATAGTGTGATGTCTTCCGACGCGTATAAGTACCGCCTTATTTAGACAGGTACTCTCCAACCGAAATGTGCCGACCATGTTCAATGTTATGTGAAGATATTTGAGTAAAATTATGATTATGATAAGTCTCGGTTCAAAAAGTACGAATAAAAGTTTATGATACATATGTGATAATATGTGAGATGAAAGTTCATGTTGTGATAAATATCTATATTTGCTTAATGCTCATTCGATGTAGTGTATGTAGCTTACTTGATAAGATGAACGGAATAAATAAAAAGTAGTAGAGGTATGAATAAAGGTCATAATATCATAATACTGAATGAAAATGTCCTTGTCTTGATTGGACGTTGAATGTTGATGAATGTTAATGATATACAATTTTTTATGAGATAAAGGATTATAATGAAATGAACTTATCTATGTTAAATTGTTGGACTGAATTGTATGATTGTAATGATATGTACATGATGATGCACGAAATGAAAGTTGTGATTGTGATGCAAATATTTATGTTTGTTTGGCCTTATATAATGTCATGAGCATGAATTAATTTAATTAAATGAATGGATAAGTAAAGCTATCTAGAAAACATAGAATGTATGCATAAGTATATTGTCTAAATGGGACAATAGGAAAATTGGTGTAAGCCAACATGAATGAATGACATGATTTTGATGATGTTACTATGATGATGGAAGTTGTGTCATATGTGTATGTATAAGAAAGTCGAGTCGAGGTCCTACAACCCTCCCCTTACCAAAGTGGTACTTATAATGGAATTTCATGAGATTTGTATTGAATAAGTTTTCGGTTGAGAACCCAAAGAGTTCAAAGATAGAATAATTATAAGTATGATCCGAGATTGAAAATGAGCTGATAAGTAAAGTCGAGCGAAAAGTATCGGATTGATATAAAATTATTGGAATTATGCAATCGTCTCGATTAGAGAAGGAATTCTCTTTGGTAAATCGAATTACTCAAGTGCAAGGTCGAGAAAAGTGTAAATCAAATTTATTCAGAATTGGCCTTTTTAGTGAATGGTTTAATATAAAATTTGTGACGGCAGAACTAGTTGGGGAAATGATATTTCAAATGTGAATTATCTGATTGTGACATTATGACCTGGACAGATTTAGCGATCTCTTTTGAGATGTTCTATGTGTTCACCCGTTCTAAATATTTCTATGGCTATTGATCTTCCAAGAAATTCTTGTTATATGGGAATGTCTTCTAATTCGTGTTGGATGAAAGCATTGGTAGTCTGACTGGTTTATAATTTATATTGCTCTATTTTATCGGGTATTCTATTTCATTTCGTTCGATAAGAATTGATGAGAGAATTCATATGATATTATGATTCTGCTTCTTCTACTTGATGCCTCATCGATATATATGTATGGGAAGATATATTGATCTTGTTATATTTGATTTCATGGGATTAAATGATGTTTTCTTTTGGACTTTCTTTCTTTGAAGAATTATCGGGGTATTCTCGTATTTCCTCTATGAATTTGGTTTTCGATTCTCCCGCATAGTATCGTATCTTGGGTTTCTTTATCCCGGATCTCTTTATTCGGATTTCTTTATTCGGGTTTCTCTATCTTGGATTTCTTTATTCGGTTTTCTTGTTATCTTTGTTCCATAATTTGTCAATTCGACTCATGTTCAAGTGGGTTCTTCGCTCGTGATAATCATGTCAAATATGACTATACTTCTAATTTGATCTTGGTAATGTGGTGATTTTAGTATTGGGATTTTTCTAATTTCGTGTAGGATTTGACATCAAGAAAGGCATAGGTGATAAAAGCGCGAGTTTTAGTCGGTATGGTAAATTATTTATTTGAAAGATTTCATGTGACAATTATGTCGGATTATTTTCCCAAGTTTGATAATAGAATTTCATTTTGTACGGATCAAAGAGTAAATAGTTTGAACGAGAAGTGTATATTTATTAGAAAGAGTTGAATATTAGTTTAAGTCACTACGAATGATAAGGTTTCCATCTTGTGAAAGCTGAAAAGTTTATTACATGTTGAAAGAGTTCGGATAGATGAGAATATTGGTAACCAAGCGCCTAAACTAGACTAGTCTACATTGAGCAAAGACTTCGACTTTCAAGAATGTATTGTTGTATGAATTGTGATGTGTTTCAAGACAGTGAGGTAATGTGATAGTTTAGAGCATCCGATGTTACATAAAATCGGAGTTGTTAAAGGGGTTAAAGCCGAGCATTGGGATCTATCAAAATTATCCTTGTCAATGTTGATATTGGGATGGAAATGAGAAGGATTATTCTTGAGGCCATATCAGAATTATTTCTATGGCGGAAAGAGAAAAATGGGATGTATCCTATTGTTAAATGTTTGGCGAGATCTATAAATCACATCTGTATTGAATGAATTCCTACTCATCAGATTCATGGAATTTCAGGTCTCTTTGATTGTTGGATTTCTTGGAATTCCGGTCTCCATTAAATCAAGTTGAGATCTGGGTTTTATGTCATGATATCATGGGAAATTGAGAAGGGTTGAAAATTTAAGAACAGTTGAGAGTTGAGACTGTAAGCTTTTAGATCATATGAGAAATTGAAGAGATGTATTGGAGGTACAGTCTAAGTGCAAGTTCTTCGCACCAAATATGAGATTAAAAGTGAAGACCACTTTTTCGGTAAGATTTTCGGGACGAAAATCCTCAAGGGGGGAGTTGTAATATCCCGATTTTGGGCCTAGTCGGAATAGTGGTTTCGTGACCACAAAATCCGAGATAGAAATAATTATTTTATGATTATTTTAAGGTCTATGATATGATTGCATGATTGTGTGAAAATTTCGTGAAGAAATTTTATGCATAAAGTGCTTAATTTGAAATTTGGGACTAAATTGAATAAATTGCAAAACTTGTGTTCTAGAAGTATTTTGCATAAAATTGAATTAGATTATTAATTAGAGGTCCTTAAAGAGTAATTTTACCAATTTCTAAGTCTATGGACAAAAATTGGACATGGATGGAATTTTGGAAAGTTTAGTAGTAAGGGCATTTTGGTCATTTAGGGTAAAATGAATTAAAATACAAAATTAAAAGCCAATTTTGCTCATCTTCAACCCCATGGCCGAATATAGCAAGGAGAAACCATGGCTAGGGTTTTCAAGCTTCCAAGCTCGATTGTAAGTCCGTTCTAGCCTCGCTTTTAATGATTTTTACGTTTTTGGAGTCCCTAGCTCGATTTAGCTTATGCTAGCAATAATTTAACCTAGGGTTTATATTTGGAAAAATACCCATAGGTGAAATTTGTGTATTTTGGTGTTTTATGATAGAATATGAGGTTTTAAATTATGTTAGACAACTTGTGCTACTCGGTTTTAAGTGAAAACGAGCAAAGGGCTTAATCGGTAAAAATACCTAATAGTCATAAGTACATGTTAGAGTGAGAATTTGATGTTGCCATAGAAGGAAAAATGATCAGCATGTCATAAAACATAAGAAAATAGGCTGAATTTTAATTTACGAGCTTTGGGGCAAAAGTGTAAATATGCAAAAGTTTAGGGGCAAATTGTAATTTTTCCAAAATATGATTTTGGGTCAATTTGAATAATGTGAGTCCTAATTAGACTATATTTTAAATGATAGAGCAAGGAAAACTGAAATTGGGCTAAAATGGGAAAATACCAAGTTGTGGACGAAATGGTAAAATAGCCATTTTCGCATACGAGGTAAGTTCATATGTAAATGTTGGTAACATAGTTATTATTTTAAATGTTTTAATGTTTTTTAAATGATATGATAATTATTATGAAATATTATACTTGTGATAATTGTTTGATAATATGTCAAATTATGTGATATACTTGGAAAATGTGAAATACTACCGAGTATCAGATCGGCATTCCGTAGAAGATGGTTGAGACACATGATTGGGAAAAAGGTCCCGTTGAACCTCAGGAATGGATTAGGATACAAGTGACATGTCACTGGGATATTTGGGCATCCGAACTCGTTGAGTTGAGTCCGAGTTCACTTATGGATGCGAGCGTCCAACTCGTTGAGTTGAGTCCGAGTTCGTGAGATGTAACTAGGCATCCGAACTCGTTGAGTTGAGTCCGAGTTCACTTATGGATGCGAACGCCCGAGCTCGTTGAGTTGAGTCCGAGTTCACTTATGGGCGGGTTACATGGTAGCTTGGCTACATATGTGGCACTTATGTGCAAGTTATCCATGTATCCGAATTATATTCGATGTGTTCAACGGTAAAGTTCTACTCAAATGGAGGAATACTCAAGATGAAAGGGACGTATTGGTAAGTGTTGTGAAATGGATACTTTGAACAGGTATGTACTTAACCCTCGGGTTGAAAACTCGATATAACAACAATATGGTAAGATGATAAATGAAAAGGTGATATGAATGTCTTGGTGATGATTATGCAAATGATGTTTTATGTTTGCTTATATGGTTATGTTACTTGCTATTTGCATGTGAGCTTACTAAGCATTTATGCTTACTCCTCCTTTTCATTCCTTGTAGTGTTGACAAGCCAGCTCGAAATCGGAAACGGTCGGAGGCACGCCACACTATCCGTATACCATCTTGGCATAATGGCTTGTATATTTTGAGTATGGCATGTATAGCATTATAATCATTTTGTATATATGGTCTTATGATATGGTTATTGAGTGGTATGGAAATAGAAATGCTTGGTAATGATTAGCCATTGGAATGGCTAATCATGATCATATTTGGTATTATGTATGTCAAATTGCTAGCTAATCCATGGAAACCATGAAATAGGTAAAATTTACCATAAAATAGATTTAGACAGCAGCAGTGACGTGAGTTTAAAAAATCACTAAAAATAGTAGAAATGGAATTAAATAATGAATAAGTTATGGAATCGAAGTTTGATGAGTCTATTTTCATATGGAATAAGCGAAACAGGTATATGAGCTATATTTTATGAGATGTTTAAATTTTTGTGAAACAGGGCCAGAGCGATTTCTGGATCCCCTATTCTGAATTTGGAAATTCACCATAAATTTTACAAAGATAATTAGAAGTCATTCTTTATATGTAAAGATTCCTTATTGAGTCTAGTTTTATTAGAGACAAACGGCATAGTCATTGAAGCTCTGTACAAGGAGATATCTGATTCGTAATACACAGAGGTCAGAGTAGTTGAACCCTGAAACAGGGGAGACTTTAACTAATAAACTGTACTAATTGGCCCAACCAAAAATTCTAGAAAAAAATTAGTAGATGTATATATGAGTCTAGTTTCAGGAAAAATTTACGGAATTGGATTTCGAGTTTCGTAACTCGAGATATGATTTTTAAAGCGACTGTGATGCAGTTAGCCAGCTTGTCTGGAAATTTTAAAATGAATTGTATGAGCTGTTTAATTAATGAATTAAGTCCGTTAACACCTCGTGTTCGACTCCGGCAACGGTATCGGGTATGGGGTGTTACATATATATGGTGTCATGATGTGACTATGAATTGGAAATGGGAATGTTGGTCACATGATCAGCCATTGGCATGGTTAAAATGATCATATGTGGACCTATGTAAGGCAAGACTAGTTGGTTCATGGAGACTACAAAATAGGTAAGACCTACCTTAAAAACAGATGCTGCCAGCTGCAGTAACGTGAATGTGAAAAATCACCAAAATTTGTAGGAATGGTATTAAATAGTGAATCAGCTATGTAAATGAACATTGATGAGTCTATTTTCATATGGAAGAAACGAAATGGTCATAGGAGTTACATGTTAAGAGATATTAAAGCTATTGTAAGACAGGGCCAGAATGGTTTCTGGGTTCCCTGTCGCAACTTTAAAAATTTACTATAAATTATCCAGAAAGAATTAGGAGACATACCTTATATTTACAGATTCCATTTTGAGTCTAGTTTCATTAGAAACAAACGGCACCAGCATTAAAGCCCTGTACAGAGAGATATTCAAGTTATACCGCGCGAAGGTCAGAGCAGTCAATCCCTGTAACATGGGTGACTTTAACTAATAAACTGTACCAATTGGCCCGACCAAAAATTCTAGAAATAAATCCATGGATGGATATATGAGTCTAAATTCAGGGAAAATTTACGAAACCAGTTTCCGAGTTTTGAAACTCGAGATATGATTTTTAAGGCGACAGTGATGCAGTTTTTCCAGCCTGACTGGAAATGTCCAATGGATGGGCAAAACAAGTGAACTTGGCTTGCTAACCCCTCGTGTCCGACACCGGCGATGGTCTCGGGTTCGGGGTGTTACAGACCTACAAATCGATGCATGTTTATGTTTACATGGAGTGGCTTGCCCATTATTGGAAATGAGTTACAATAATGAGCCAATCTTAAAGGTGTTAATGAGGCATGGAAAATCCTTAGTACAAAGGAAATAACCTAGCATGTATAAAACCGATGATATGCGGTTTATATGCAATGCGGTTTACCAAGGATGTATGTAAGTATATAATCTGGCCTTATTATGTATTAAGGTAACCTATAAGTGTGATTGGTTGATAGAGGGTGACCAAAGGCTTAGAAAATAGCCTAACAAGGTCTATACGGGTAGACACACGGGCATGTGTCTAGGCTGTGTGTGACACACGGATTGCCCCCAAGGGCGTGTGGTATGGTCATGCGTCCCCTGCACCTAAAATTTTAAGTCAGTGTCGAGCACGGGCTAGGCACACGGGCATGTGCCTTGGCCGTGTGCCCCTAAATGTATGCTGACGTCATAAATAGAGAGTTACACGGGTTGAGGGAATGCCTGTGTCCCAAGCCACACGGGCGTGTGCAACCACATGGACGTGTGACTCAAAGAAATTTAACAAGTTTCCCAAAGTTTATCGAATGTTCTCGGTTTTGTACAGAACCGCCCCGATGTATGTTTTAGGTCTCAAAGGCCTATATAAGGGATGATATGCATGTGTTTGAAAAGTTTTAATTTTGGGTGAAATTAGGTGACCCGATTTAGTGTGTTTGTGAATGTGTAAGCCCAGTAACGCCTCGAACCCTGTCCCGGCATTGGGTATGGGTGAGGGGTGTTACAAGTATCATGTAGATAAGCTTAGAAAGTATGAGGCTAAGGAATTTAGAGCGAATATTGACAATGATGTTGAAAAAGCTGAGTTCTGGCTCGAGAATACTACTCGGGTGTTAGATGAATTATCGTGCACACCTGAGGAGTGCTTAAAGTGTGACGTGTCTCTCCTGAAGGATACTGCATACCATTGGTGGAGGATTGTATCTTCTGTGACGCCAAAGGAAAACATCACTTGAGAATTTTTCCAAGCAGATTTTAAGAAGAAATACATCAGTCAAAGGTTCTTAGACTTGAAACGAAAGGAGTTCCTGAAACTCAAACAAGGAAATAAGACTGTAGTAGAATACGAAAGGGAGTTTGTAAGGCTAAGTCAGTATGCAACTGAATGGGTTCAAACCGAGTCGAAAATGTGTAAACACTTCGAGGAAGATCTGAATGAGGAAATCAAGTTGTTGATTGGGATTCTCAAAATACGGGGTTCGCCGCATTAGCTGATTAGGCCAAGAAAGCTGAGGAGCTCAACAATGAAAGAAAGTAAGCAAAGAGAGAAGCTTGAGTTTCGGGCAAGAGGTCCAGCGATAAAACGCTCTTGTTTTCCATATAGAAATCAATGAGTCAACATGAATGCTCTACTTCATCGGTAGGGTATTCGGGTAGAGCGAGAGGCTCTAAATGGTGTAATTAGAAGTCTTCCTCCCTAATGGTGACTTGTGTGGGGAGTGTAGATGACCAAAAGCCGAAGTGCAAGAGCTGCAACAAATTGCACTCTAGAGAGTGCCGAATGAAGAGCGGTGCACGTTTCAGATGTAGTTCTCTTGACCACTTCCTCAAGGACTACCCAGACCGGAATGCAAAAGAAGTGAAAGTAGCCCTGAAGTCGAGTGCTCCCATTACACGAGGTAGGCCTCCTTAATATCCTGGAACTGCTAGTGGCAGTCGAGATGCGAGTAAAGATGCTATAAAATCAGAGGCTTGAGCCCCGGTAAGAACTTATGCAATACGTGCTCGAGAGGAAGCCTCTGCTCTTGACGTTATTACGGGTACTTTTCTTTTTTTAATACATGTGTTGTTGCCTTAATTGATCCTGGGTCGACGCATTCATACATTTGTATGAGATTGGTATCTAGTATGAACATACCCATTGAACCTATGGAATTTATTATTAGAGTGTCGAACCCATTAGGCAAATTAGTCTTGATTGATAAAGTCTGTAAGAATTGTCCTTTGACGATTCACGGTCAATGCTTTCCGGCTAACCTTATGTTGTTACCATTTGATGAGTTTGATGTAATACTTGGTATGGATCGGTTAACCCTACATGATGTAGTTTTCAACTGTGGTAGCAATTATATTGAATTGAAATGCCCAGATGAAGAGATTTTACGGGTTGATTCAAGAGAATTGGGTACGCTGGCAGTTGTAATCACAGTGATGGTTGCTCAGAGATATATGAGAAAAGGGTATGAAGCCTACCTTGCTTTTGTATTGAACACTAAAGAATCGGAGTTGAAGATTGAGTCTGTGCCAATAGTATGTGAATTATTACCTCCTAAAAGAGAGATAGAGTTCGGTATTGAATTGGTGCCAGGAACAGCTCCCATTTCTATTGCGCCGTACAGGATGGCGCTGGCCGAGCTGAACAAGTTAAAAGCACAGTTGTAAGAGTTGACGGATAAAGGTTTTGCGAGGTCGAGCTTTTCACCTTGTGGTGCTCCCGTATTGTTTGTAAAGAAGAAAGACGGTTCATTGAGGCTATGTATAGATTATCGGTAGTTGAACAAGGTAACTATCAAGAATAAGTATCCTTTCCCAAGGATCGATGACTTGTTCGACCAGTTGAGAAGAGCCACTGTGTTCTCTAAGATAGACTTGAGGTCCGACTACTATCAGTTGCAAGTTAAGGAATCGGACGTGCTTAAGACAACTTTTAGAATGAGGTATGGCCACTAATGAATAGAATCTTTTAGCCATATCTGGGTAAGTTTGTCGTTGTTTTCATTGACGACATTTTGATTTATTCCAAAGATGACACAGAGCATGTGAAACATCTGAGAACTGTGTTGCAAACCTTACGGGAAAAACAACTGTATGCTAAGTTTAACAAAAGTGAGTTTTGGCTCCAAGAAGTTGGGTTTTTGGGTCATATTGTTTTAGGTGAAGGCATCCGAGTTTATCCAAGTAAGATCTCTGCCATTGTTGAATGGAAACTGCCAAAAAATGTAACCGAGGTTAGAAGCTTTTTAGGTTTATCCGGTTACTATCGAAGATTTGTAAAAGGATTCTCCATGATAGCGACTCTAATGACAAGGTTGCTACAGAAAGATGTTAAGCTTAAATGGACAGAAAAGTGTCAGCAGAGTTTCGAGAGGTTAAAGACATTACTGACTGAAGCTCCTGCTTTAGTATTACCTGAGCCGAGAAAAGAGTTTGTGGTCTACAGTGATGTATCCTTAAATGGATTGGGTTTTTTACTTATGCAAGATGGCAAGGTGATAGCCTATGTTTCACGGAAGTTGAAGCCACACGAGAAGAACTATCCGACGCATGATCTAGAGCTTGTCGCCATTGTTTTTGCCTTGAAAATTTGGAGGCATTATTGATATGGTGAGACTTGTCGCATATTTACTGACCACAAGAGTTTGAAGTATTTGATGACTCAAAAAGAATTGAATCTGAGACAGCGGAGATGGTTAGAATTAATTAAAGATTATGAGCTGATCATTGACTATCACCCGAGAAAGATGAATATGGTCGCCGATGCGTTAAGCAGAAAATCCTTGTTTGCACTAAGAGTCATGGACGCTCGATTGGCGTTGCTTGATGGTGGTTCAGTTTTGGCAGAGCTAAAAGCTAAGCCGACATTTTTGCAGGAAATTTATGATGCTCAAACTAATGATCGCAGCTTACAATCTAAAAGAATTCAATGTGAGTCAGACATTAAATCAGATCCTTGGATCGGTCCTAATAGATGTTTGATGTTCAGTGATAGGGTTTGTGTACCCAAAGATGATGAGCTTATTCGAAAAATTTTTCAAGAAGCACATGATAGTCATTTGTCTATTCATCCGAGAAGTACCAAGATGTACAATGATTTGAAGAAAATGTACTGGTGGAACGGTATGAAAAGAGACATCTCCGAATTTGGATCGAAATGCCTGATATGTCAGTAAGTCAAAGCTGAACATCAAGTACCTTCAGGGTTGTTACAGCCTGTGATGGTCCCCGAATGGAAGTGGGACACGTTACTATGGATTTTGTGGTAGGATTGCCATTAACCCCAAAAAAGAAAGATGCTATATGGATTGTGGTGGATAAGTTGACGAAGTTGGCTCATTTCATTCCAGTAAGAATAGACTACTCTCTTGATAGATTGGCCGACTTGTATATATCTGAAATTGTAAGATTACATAGGGTACCGCTGTCGATTATTTCAGATAGAGATCCGAGGTTCACTTTGAGGTTCTGGAAGAAGTTACAAGAAGCTTTGGGTACAAAATTGAGTTTTAGTACGGCTTTTCACCCTTAAACCAATGGTCAGTCTGAGCGGATGATTAAGATTCTTTAGGATATGTTGCGATGTTGCATCCTCGAATTTTCGGGTAGCTGGGAAAAATACTTTCCATTTGTAGAATTTGTCTACAACAACAGTTTTCAAAAACGTTTAAAGATGGCACCTTATGAGGCCTTGCATGACAGAAAGTGCCGAACTCCGTTGTACTAGACAGAACTCAAGGAAAGTCAGATTCACGGAGTTGATCTGTTTAAGGAAACTGAAGAAAAAGTTAAAGTGATACGAGATTGTTTAAAAGCGGCATCGGATAGACAAAAGTCATATGCTAATCTGAAAAGAAAAGTAATCGAGTTCCAAGTTGGAGATAGAGTATTCTTGAAAGTATATCGTGGAAAAAAGGTGTTGAGATTTGGTCGGAAAGACAAACTAAGTCCGCGATTTATTGGACCGTATGAGATCATCGAAAGAGTAGGACCATTAGCCTATCGTTTGGCATTGCCACCCAAATTGGAAAATATTCACGACGTGTTCCATGTATCTATGTTAAGACGATATCGATTAGATCCCTCTCATATGATTTCACGACTGAGATTGAAATTCGACCGGACATGACTTATGGTGAGGAACCGATCAAGATTTTGGCTTGTGAGATTAAACAGTTGGGAAATAAAGACGTGGCTTTGGCAAAGGTTTTATGGCACCGACATGGTGTTGAAGAGGCTACATGGGAGTCGAAAGAAACCATGAGAAGCCAATATCCAAATCTGTTTACTGGTAAGACTTTTGAGGACGAAAGTCCCTAAGAGGGGAGAAATGTAACATCCTGAGATAGAGCCTAGTCGGAATAGTGGTTTTGGGACAAAAAATTTGACATTAAATTATTTATTTTATGATTATTATGAGGTCTAAAATCTAAGAATATGCATGTGTTAAAGTTTCATTAAGAAATTCTTTGAGTAAAGTGTCCAATTGGAAATTAAGGACTAAATTGAATAAATTGCAAAACTTGGATTCTAGAAGCAATTTGTATGAAATTGCTTTAGACTATTAATTAGAGGTCTTTAGAGAGTAATTTACCCAATTTCTAAGTTTTTGGACAAAAATGGGCTTGTATGGATGAAATTTTAAAGAAAGGGCGGCTTAAGGGCATTTTGGTCATTTGGCATTTTAATGAAATAAAATGGGAAAAATAAGTCAAAAATCAACTCATTTCTTTCATGTTGCTGCCGAAAATTTGGGGTTCTCTATAGCTAGGGTTTTCAAGCTTTTCAAGCTTAATAGTAAGTGCTCCCAAGCCCTGTTTTTAATGTTCTTCAAATTTTTGAAATCCCGGTAGCTTACTCTCTTTATTTCTACCCATATTTCATGCTAGGGTTCATGTTTAGAAATTTACCCATGCATGAGTTACTTGTATTTTGATGTTTTATAGAGGAATATGAAAGTTGGATGTGTGTTAAATATCTTTTCCTAGGTGATTTTCATGAAAAACCCATAAAAGGACCTTTTTGCAAAAGGTGTAAAGTATGAGGTAGAAATGTGAAATAATGGAAATATGTGGGCTGACATAAGAGGGAAAAGTGTCCAGCTACGCTTGGGTAAGGTAGAAATAGCATGCATTTCATTATACAAGCCTAGAGACTAAAACGTAAAAATATGAAAGGTTAGGGACAAAACGGTCATTTGAACCGGGGGTGAAATTTAGACTTGAAAAGTTATATTGTGAGGTGTTAATAATTTAATTTTATTGTTATATACCCCGAGGAACAAATTTCGGAGGTTGATCGAGGAAAACAAAAGGTTTTGGAATAACCGAAACACGATTCCGAGACGAATACCAGGTAAGTTTGGATAACTTAAAGTAAACTCATAGTATGATTAATTGCATGATTTATGAATGTATGGTAATTGCATTTGATGATGACATGAAAATCTATGAAATACATCCTTAATAATGACATATCGATAAATATCCCGGTTGAGGTTGAAAAGGGAATCTAATGGATAAACCATGGCTTACATGACTTGAGATCTTGCATGTGTTGCAGAAAGGATTTAGCCTGGACGGGTAATCCATTGATCTCAAATATAAAAAGGATCTAGCTCAGACGGGTGTTCCTTGAGTGATCGAGCCTCCCGAAGAATATGTGTGCATTTTGGATTTAGCCTAGACGGGTAATCCGATTAGGGTTTGAATTTAGCCTGGACTAGTATTTCAAATTCGAGCTCATTAAGGGTGTTTGTCGCTATAAGGGATTTAGCTCATTAAGTGTGATTGGTTGATAGAGGGTGACCAAAGGCTTAGAAAACAGCCTAACAAGGTTTATACGGGTAGACACACGGGCATGTGTCTAGGCTGTGTGTGACACACGGATTGCCTCCAAGGGCGTGTGGTATGGTCATGCGTCCCCTGCACCTAAAATTTTAAGTCAGTGTCGAGCACGGGCTAGGCACACGGGCATGTGCCTTGGCCGTGTGCCCCTAAATGTATGCTGACGTCATAAATAGAGAGTTACACGGGTTGAGGGAATGCCTGTGTCCCAAGCCACACGGGCGTGTGCAACCACATGGACGTGTGACTCAAAGAAATTTAACAAGTTTCCCAAAGTTTATCGAATGTTCTCGGTTTTGTACAGAACCGCCCCGATGTATGTTTTAGGTCTCGAAGGCCTGTATAAGGGACGATATGCATGTGTTTGAGAAGTTTTAATTTGGGGTGAAATTAGGTGACCCAATTTAGTGTGTTTGTGAATGTGTAAGCCCAGTAACGCCTTGAACCCTGTCCCGACATTAGGTACGGGTGAGGGATGTTACAAGTATCGTGATTGATCTCACCCTAGTGACATAACATTAAGAAAAGTACTTTTTGGTGCTCGTCCAATGACCTTGTCATAATTGTGTTACCCTCATACTATATCCTTGATCTCTTCGTGATAATATTCGTTCTCCCAATATGATCTTATTTTATCTCATGATAACCATTACATCTTCCTTCACGAAAAGTCAATCACTATCAAATAGTGATCAAATCATCTATCACAAAGATGAATGACTTGTGGCCACGTTTACTTTTCATCAACCATGTACCTATGATAGGATATTATTTACCCATGTTTCTTGCTATGATTTCTACTATTTTGAACAACTCTATATAATGTAGAAGTCGTACACCTAACACACCCGATTTCGATTCCTTATCTATTCGAACTCAAGCTTTTACGTAAATCAAAGTGTATGAGTTACACATATATAGTTCACCATCCACTCAGAATTTGGGTATGCCACACTATGAAGGTCACAAACAAATAGATCCATAAACGGATTCAAGATTTATTCTACTTAGGACCAGTCAGTCACATCTATATCTCTATTTTCCTAGAGTCATTTTCTTCGATGCCCAATGTCGAAACCATTTTTTTGGAAAACGGGGTCGACTTTGATTTTGAAAATGAAAACAAAAAAACGGGAGTCGCCACCAATCTTTTTTGATGAGGTGTGATCGGGTCACCTCGTAATTCTATCATTTTAATAAGAGATTTGATTTATTAAAATAAATATTTTGGTCTACGAAATTCAGAAAGAACGAGTTTGGGAGTCGGTTACACACGAGGAAGGATTAGCATCCTCATAACGCCTAAAATTGGTACCTAGTTGATTAATTAGTGTCTTAGTATCGAAAATTGAAAATTTGAAGAGATTTAGAAATATGATCCCTCGTAAAAATTTCTGAGAAAAGGGCGTATTTCACGTTAATCTAGAAAGAGAACTACATCCCGTAAGTTAAGACACAATGTCTTAAATCCCGAAACATGAATAAACGCTGAAAAATTTATTTAATTTGAAAGATATTTGATTATCTCAGTTTTAAAAAAGAAATCACATTCCGTAAGTTAGAAAACGATTTTTTTAATTCTCGAGAATTTTTAAAATTCACATAAAAAGGCTTGTTTATTTCGATTTATCGAGAAATTCAAAACCCCGTAAGTTAGGGAACAAATTTTTTTTAATTTCCAAATACGGAGCATTGCTTATTTAAATAAAAACAAAATCTCGTATATCAGGTGTAACACAAATTTGTAGTTTAAGAACGAATCATGGTGCTAGTATGCATAACATAAATAAATGCGATAATATAAATAACAATAAATAAGAGCAAAAATAATCATTAAGATAAATAAATAAATAAATAATCAAGCTAATAAGAAACAAAGAGTAAATAAATTAAAACTAATAAAATTTTAAATAAAAAGAAAAATTGAAAATAAGCAAATAAATAAGAGAACAAAAACATTAAATAAAATAAAATAAAAAGGTAATAATAATAATAATAATAATTAAAATATAATAATATAAATTTTGAAAGTATATAAAAGATATATATACAAATAAATAGATAAATAACAAAATCGCAATAAAAGGAATAATGATGAAAATAAGTAAGATTTATTTAAAAAGGTAAATAAACAAAAAAAATTATACTAGTTATCAATTTAATGATATAATAATAGTAATAATAATATTAAAATTAATTAATTTAATGATAAAATAGCCAAAATAATAAAAAGGACTAATTTGAATTTAAAATAGAAATTTTGGGGCAAATTTGAAACAAATAAAAAAGAAAAGGACAAGTTGAACGTGCGAATGACAAGGAGGGACTAAAAGGGCCATTTTCCCTTCTCCAAAATGCACAGCTTCAAGGTGGACCAAAATTCAATCGAAATAAACCATGGGGTAAAAATTAAAAATAAAAATTTTGATTGCAAAACAATAAAAAAGCGGAAGGGCTAAAAGTGCAAATAGCCCTTCTATTAAAAACATGCGGATCCTAGCTTGGAGCAGGTTAGGCAATCGGGTCGAAGGGGTAAACGACGCCGTTTTGGGCATTTGAGGCCAGTCCCAAAACAACGTCGTTTTGGGGGGCCTATATAAGTCAAGATTTTTTTTTTAATTTCCATTCTTTCCAGTTTCACAAAAAAAACTAAAAACCTCTCTCAAATTCTTTGAAGCCCCTCTCCTCTCCAGCCATCGTTCTGGTCACCGAACCACTGTGGCGGCCGCCGGTCACCAGCAACGTGCCGCCATCCACGGTGGCCGAAAAATCGAAAAGCCATTTTTTTGCTTTTTCGGCTTCCCAAGCCTAAAGGCGTCGTTTTTCATCAGAAACAACAAAACTCGGCCACCCATGGTATTCGAGAAGTTAGGTAAGATTTCGACTCCCTTTTCGTTTTTTTTGTTTATTATTTCTTTCACAAGCAAAAAATAAAAAGAAACGAAGAGAAAAAGAAAAAAATCACCTTTGAAATTTGCTATTTTTTTTATTAATATTCGTGTGTGTAAAAAATATATTGAAGATTTCATGGCTTTTATAGCCGAAGGAAAATAAGAAAGAAAATAATACATTTCATTCGTAATACATAGGGGTCAGAGTAGTCAAACCCTGAAACAGGGGAGACTTTAACTAATAAACTGTACTAATTGGCTCGACCAAAAATTCTAGAAAAAAATTAGTAAATAGATATATGAGTCTAGTTTGAGGGAAAATTTACAGATCTTAATTTTGAGTTTCGGAACTCGAGATATGAATTTTTAAGCGACTGTGATGCAGTTGGCCAACTTGTCTGGAAATTTTAAAAATAAATTGTTTGAGCTGTTAAAATAATGAATTAAGTTTAGTAACACCTCAAGCTCGGCTCTGGCGACGGTCTCAGGTGTGAGGGCGTTACAAATTCTATCAGGGGTCACATCTGTCACGTAACTATACTGCTTCATGAAAGCTTGTGCTAGATCCTTCTATGAATTGATCTTGGCACGGCTCAATTGGTTGTACCATTTGGATGCTACCCTAACCAGACTTTCTTGGAAACAATGAATCAATAGTTGGTCATTATTGACATATTTTGCCATTTGTCTGCAAAACATGGTGATGTGGCTTCGGGACAACTAGTTTCAGTATACTTCTCAAACTTCAGAGTTTTAAACTTACGGGGGAGCACTAGGTCCGGAACCAAGCTCAAATCCTTAGCATCGATTCCACCATGATAGTCAGCATTTTTCATTTCTTTAAATTTTTCTTCTAACCATCTACACCAGTTTTTCAGTTGTTTTGGGAGCTCTACCCTTGCCTTTTCTGTTTCTACCACATCATTGAGATCGGGGACAATGGGATTAATTGGGTCCCCGGATTAGAGCCTGAGCTGGCTTGGTAATTCATCGGTGCTAAAACACTGGCCTGAAACTGTTGGGGCTTGATTGTAATAGATGGCCTTCACGGGTATACCTCGGGTTGGGTCTAAACATATGTCGGGGTAAAATCTGAGGGGTAAAGAGAATCTTCATTATCATCTCCAGCATTGATCACAGGATTCTTTCCCTTTTCTAGCCCGCCAGTCAGCAGTTGTGTTAATTGGTTCATCATGTTTCTCTGGGATTCTAGCATCTGATCCCTCATATCTTGCTGGATTTTAGCCAATTGTTCTTGCATTTGTGTTTGTAGTTGCTCTTGCATTTCTTTTTGGAGCTGTTCTAGCCTTTCCAATCTTTGATCCATAACTTTTTTCTTGGCACGATGATTAGTTGGCGGATTTTTGGCAGTTTCCAGATTAACTGAAATAGTTTTTAACCAATTAGGGTCCTTTGTGACATTTAATGCATATGATGCGATGAAATGCAAATGCATGAGATGAATGTAGAAAAAGGCATCGACTCTGATTCAATTCCATTGAGAATAACTTTACTAGAAAACAAAGTTCTTTATATAAAACGGATTACATATATGGCTTAGCCCTGGTCCTCAAAGTTTTGAACTTTCATAAGCAACCAAGCTAGCACTTGGCCCCTGTCTGATTCTAATTCATATTTCACGCTTAGTACATCAGCCTGAACTGCTAAAGTTTGTAAATGGTCGGCCACCTCTCATATCTGAGCTACAGCTTCACCCATTATGTAATCTCTGTTTCTAACTTTATCCTGAGAATGGTGGAGCTACTCTTTCCAATGCTTTTCATTTGCTTCAAGAAGTTCAACCCGGAGTTCGAAGCTTTGTAATGCGGTCTTGAGTTCTTCTACCTTCCTTTTCAGCTCTATTGCAGAGTTGCGACTTCGATGTTGATGTAGCAGCCTTTCTAGTTCTGTTATTCTAGCCTTTAATTCAGCTCTTTCACTTTGGCTGTCTGACAAACTCTTTTCTAGGGCCTCTTTCAGAACCTGAGTATCTTGGAATTTTCTCTCCCATTTATCGGCCTTAGCCTTCTCCTCTTGGATCTCTTGTCGCCACTGCTCTGATGTTTTCCCCAATCCGGCAGTCCTCATCGATAAGTGCAACTTCTTATAATCCATTTTCAAGCTATTTGAATCTTCTTTTGCCTTATTCTTTCCTTTCCTCAGTTTCTCAGCTTCTAGTTTCTGAACATCAGCATCTAATCTCAAATGCATTTTTTCCTCCTCCAATTGCTTGATCTTCTTTCCTAGATCCAAGTTCCTTTTCTTAAAATCCTGCTTTATGATCTCTAGCTCGGATGGGACCACTTGCAGGTATTCTTCCATCGATCACGCACCTTTTTGACTTGGCCTGGGGATGTTGTCGTTGATTCTTTTACCCCACCACCCATTATACTCAGGGATCGTCATCAGTCCTACAACCAATCTTTTCATCTGACGAGTCTGATTCCTAGCCTTGGACATTTCCCGTACCTTCTTCTTATAGTTATCCCCTTTATACAAAAACTTGCATTGAGCTAGCCCATGGGTTACTGGTATGAACTATCTCGATCTGTACTGCCTCAACACGAGCAAAGGAGCATATCCGATGGCTCCCCAAATCCCAAGTAGGGAGACCCAGTCAAAATCTCCACACCGGTACAAAATCTCATCGAGGACCATCCAAGGGGCTCTCCACTCGACATCCTCTTCTTGGAGATTTTGGAGGATTGTTATCCATCTTTCCTCTGAAATGTCATCCTATCTCAGTGTAGCCGCTATCTCTTTTAAAGGAGAGTCGCTTTCAGAGAAAACCCGGTAAGAAACCTTGCCTACTTTCCAGAAATGGCTGTAGAACCAAGCTAACAATAATTGCGCACATCCAATGAATCTTCCCTCACTAATCTATGGCATGCATTCAAGGACCTGAATGTTTCGGCTAAAATTAAGGGAACTAGCGTGATCATCTTATCCAGTCAGTCGAACAAATCAAAAGCTACCTCATCTACATGCCTTAGCACCTTAGGGAAAGCAATCAGCTCGTAGATGCTTAAAGCAAAAACATCAAGCCTCTTCTTCACATCTGGGTGCGCCAAAATTAAGTCTCACAAACTTTTCCAGTGTATTCATTTTCTTTCTCCTTTCTGCTTGATCCGAGCCGCAACCCACTGTTCACTTGTTCTTGTGATATTCATTAATTTCTTCACAAAAGTCGGAACATTGGTGGCTCTAGAATAGGCCTTGTCAACTTGAATCCTGAGGCAACGAAGTAGGGATGTATACTCTTCCATTGTAGGTACGGAGTCCACATTTCCTAAAGTAAAACAACTGTAGGCAGGGTTCTAGAATTGAGCCAGAGCTCAAAACAAGTACTTGTCCATCTTGATGTTGAATAGATAGGGCAAATCACCATAAATGCCGTAAAATAGCTGCTTGATTTCGTTGTCCCAATGGACCCATATCTCTTTCTGTGACAGTCCTAATTTGACCCTAGTCGGAATGTGGTTTCGGGACCACAAAATCGACTCATAAAAATTTACTTTAATTTTTATTGCATATATTTAATGTTTGATAGTGTGTGTATGAAAATTTAATGTTTTAATTTAGTCTTAGGAATGTGAATTTTCTTGAAAGGACTTAGTTGAGAAACTTAGAAAAGATGATAGGTAAATTGTAAGGATCAAATAGCAACAAGGTGAGAAAGCTTGGGTTTGCATGTCAAATTGCCTAAAATTCAAGTAGTGGCCGGCCAAGCAATGATGCTTCTTCCACTAAGTTGAATTTTATTGTAATTTTTTTATAGTAGTTAATGGTTAAAATAAATTAAAGAAAGGAATTAATAGAAAAAAAAATGAATAAAATAAGAAAGGGAGAGAAAGTATTCATCTTCTTCCTCTTGCAAATGCCGTAAGCTAGGGAAAGAAGGAGGAAATTTTCTAAGACATTCGGCCATCCTAAGGGGTTGATTAAGGTAGGACTCATGTTAATTTTATTAAATTTTTGTGAAAATCTAGTTAGTAGCCAATGTCTTATTATATCCCATATGTTAATTTTCTACCTAAATAGGTGACTAAATGGCATACGGTTAGAGGAAGGTAAATGCTAATAGTATGGTGCTTTTGATGTTGTGAACGAAAATAGTAGAAAGGTGAAAGAAAATTAGGGTAGATATGTAGATATATGTGGATTTATATGATGTTATAAATAGATGTGAAGCTATGCTAGTTTAGGAAAAATTCGGTCAAGTGTTCATGAGATGAAACTATGTGTAAATGAATTAAAAATGATATTATAATTGATATTGTATATTCGCCATCTAATTAAGTACATAGGTGATGTTGAATTTAATTTTTGCACATTCGGCTATATAGGTATGCCCATTTGTGATATTACCTTTGATTATATGTAATCGACTAAATGAGTGATGTTGGCTTATAAGTTGAGTTTGATTCATGATTATATATATATTTGAATGTAAACCTATTTGAGATAATGTTATGTTGAGAAGTGACGATGCATTCGGCCTCGAGGTAAAATGT
Source organism: Gossypium arboreum (assembly GCF_025698485.1). Classification (NCBI taxonomy): domain Eukaryota; kingdom Viridiplantae; phylum Streptophyta; class Magnoliopsida; order Malvales; family Malvaceae; genus Gossypium; species Gossypium arboreum. The sequence goes on from NC_069082.1 coordinate 49,557,024, forward strand.
AATGAAAATTATTAGACTATATATGTGAGAAATTAGCAAGGGTGGTTGCCGTATATACAAATATATATGTGTTATATATGTATGTGTAATTGGATTATTGATAGTAAGGTGATATTATATGGTTATTAGCCGAATAGCTCAAAAGCATAAGGTAGAAAGATAAAATTTTACCATGTGTTTCTTATGATATAAAATCATTAATATTTTGATATAAATATATAGTAAGACGGTTAAACTAGTTAATTTATTTGATTAAGCTCAAGAACTTAAAGGAGGGGAATCAAGCAAGGGCAAAGCAAAGAACATCGAGTAGCCGAGTTGGAACCGTTTTACCCAACACAAGGTAAGTCCTTAAGCATTTTGTAAGGTTGATTAGTTTGTGCATAAATAATACCAGTGAATCATGAAAGAATACCTTTTGTTAGTGAATCCCAAGTAGGTGCATAAATATTAGTTTGTGCATAAATAATGCTATTTGAATTAAGTAAATTGCCTTATTATAATGAGTTAACATTGGCACTATGTGTGCGGAATTAAATGTCACTTTGTGTGCAGATTTTATATGCTATTTGAATTAAGTAAATTGCCTTATTATAATGAGTTAACATTGGCACTATGTGTGCGGAATTAAATGGCACTATGTGTGCAGATTTGAGTGTTAATGCATGAGTGAAAATTTCAGGCACTATGTGTGCGGTTTAGTATGGCACTATGTGTGCGAGCTTAATTAGCACTATGTGTGCGAATTTGGTTGATAATATAATATGTGCAGGAAAAGAATAAATTGATACAACTATTAACTAAAATATCGAATTTGAGACATGAAATGTATATGTATGAATTTATCTAGTGCATCATTGTTTCATGCTTTGAGGAAATAGATCTAGATCAATTGGGTTATTTTGATATTTGTTTGGGTAGAAGGACTTGGCTTAAGATTGAACCAATAATCTAAGTAATTATGGCATAGTTCGGTATGGATGGAGTAATAGATCTTACATTATTTTTCTTATGATCTTTTATCAATGGAATGTATTATATTGCTTATAACTTACTGAGTTGAATATTCATTTGGTGTGTTTACTTGTCTTTTATTTAGATTTCTTCGATCCATTTTGTATGCTCGGGATCATCGTCGAAGTCATCACACCAGCTTGCAACATTTTGGTACCCTCTTCTTAGTTGGTCTAAGTGAACATTTTGGCATGTATAGGCTAATATGTATTTGTTTGAACTTTGATATGTATACTTCTAGCCATGCGAATATGGCTTAAATACTAAGTTTGAATTTGGTTATATTTAATCATGGTATAATTTGTCTTGGCTATAATGTTTAATGCTATTAATGAATGATAAACATATATATATCTATAAAAATTATACATATGCTTGAGGGTTGATAATGCTAAGAAATCTTGACTATGTGTTTTTAGGGTGGTTCGATTATGACACATTTATATAAGTGATTAATTGCAACGTGGCTATTGTATATGATCTTAGTATCTAAATTGAGATAGCATAATGGGTCGTCTGGTTATGTCTGAACATAACATGAAATCGTATGATATGGTTGTTATATGATGTAAACTTATGTAATAGTTTTGATTGAACTTGATAATGATTAACTATGTGTTCTAGCTATGTATGAATAAGGATCGTATATGGGAGTATAATGAATTATGCATTATTAAAGATGAACTTAACGCAATGAAGATGATAGAAGTAAATGCATGGAAATTTTACGAATAAGTATTTGCTTCGGTAATATCTCGTAACCCATTCCAGCGATGGAAACGAGTTAGGGGTGTTACACTTTCAATTCTCGAAGATCATTCTATGTCATGCTAATACGGGTGAAGACCCATAACTCTGATGTGTACCCCTCTGCCAAACTATCTCTTTTTTCTAATTGCATTTTTTCCAACCATATACGGACAGCCGCATTATCCTCCACTTTATCAAGAAATTTGTTTGCCATGGCAAGCTCTCTATTTAGTAATCAAACGTGAATCAACGCCTATTTTATGATGAAAATTTCATGCAATCACAAGAAAAACAACAACATAAGTCAGTATAATTTATACGAAATTAGAGTCAACAGGAAATAACAAGAAAAGCACCTGTTCGGATGACCACTAATGGTTTGGTACTGCTCTACCTAGGGTGGGTTCTTACGGCTCACTATATGTGGCTCGGTTCTAAAGAAAGGGTACCTGAACCAGCAGATTCCTTGATCTTCACCCATTATAGGTTCATACAGATCGAGTTCAGTTCAGGGGAATACATTTCCCTATGGCTATACGGAAATGAAAATCTCATGAAGACATAGGTACGGATGCATCCCGGAAGCGATCCACTATCCTATACGGAGGTGAAAACCTCACAAAGGACTAGCTTCTCACTCCCACTTAAAAGGGTGATCGATCGGTCATGCAATGCAATATGCGAAAATATCTAAAGACTCAAACCAATAAAGCAAACATTACGACCAAGATCTCAAAGATGACAGATGAAATGCAATGAAAGGATCATATTTTAAACAGAATTATCAATTTTCAACCAATAAGACAAGAATTAATCAAATTGTGGCTTGACTCTCTTATTTTGTCCCCAGTGGAGTCCCCAAGCTGTTGAAACCATTTTTTTTGAAAATAGGGTCGACTTTGATTTTGAAAACGAAAACGAAAAAGAAAAAAGGGAGTCGCTACCAATCTTTTTTGACGAGGTGTGATCGGGTCACCTCGTAATTCGATCATTTTAATAAGAGATTTGATTTATTAAAATAACGATTTTGGTCTACGAAATTTAGAAAGAACGAGTTCGAGAGTCCGTTACACACAAGGATTAGCACTCTCGTAACGCCCCAAATTAGTACCTAGTTGATTAATTAGTGTCTTAGTGTCAAAAATTGAAAATTTGAAGAGATTTAAAAATACGATCCCTCGTAAAAATTTTTGAGAAAAGGGCGTATTTCACGTTAATCTAGAAAAAGATCTACATCTCGTAAGTTAGGACACAAGTCTTAAATCCGAAACAAGAATAAACGCCGAAAAATTTATTTAATTTGAAAGACATTTGATTATCTCGGTTTTAAAAAAGAAATCACATTTCGTAAGTTAGAACACGATTTTTTTAATTCCCGAGAAAATTTAAAATTCACATAAAAAGGCTCATTTATTCTAATTTATCGAGAAATTCGAAACCCCGTAAGTTAGGGAACAATTTTTTTCGAATTCCAAAATACGGAGCATTGCTTATTTAAATAAAAATAAAATCTCGTATATCGGGTGTAGCACAAATTTGTAGTGTAAGAACGAATCATGGTGCTAGTATGCATAACAAAAATAAATGTGATAATATAAATAACAATAATAAGAGCAAAAATAATCAATAAGATAAATAAATAAATAAATAAATAATCAAGCTAATAAGAAACAAAGAGTAAATAAATGAAAACTAATAAAATTTTAAATAAAAAAGAAAAATTGAAAATAAGCAAATAAATAAGAGAACAAAAAACATTAAATAAAATAAAATAAAAGGTAATAATAATAATTAAAATAATAATAATATAAATTTTGAAAGTATATAAAAGATATATATACAAATAAATAGATAAATAACAAAATGGCAATAAAAGGAATAATGATGAAACTAAGTAAGATTTATTTAAAAAGATAAATAAAAAATATTTAATACTAAATTAATCAATTTAATGATATAATAATAGTAATAATAATAATATTAAAATTAATTAATTTAATGATAAAGTAGCAAAAGTAACCAAAAAGGACTAATTTGAACTTAAAATAGAAATTTTGGGGCAAATCCGAAACAAATAAAAAAGAAAAGGACCAAGTTGAATGTGCAAATGACAATGAGGGACTAAAAGGGCCATTTTCCCTTCTCCTCCAAAACGTATAGCTTTAAGGTAGACCAAAATGCAATCGAAATAAATCATGGGGTAAAAATTAAAAATAAAAAATTTGATTGCAAAACAATAAAAAAGAGGTAGGGCTAAAAGTGCAAATAGCCCTTCGATTAAAAACATGGGGATCCTAGCTTGGAGTGGGTTGGGCAATCGGGTCGAAGGGTTAAACGACACCGTTTTGGGCGTTTGAGGTCAATCCCAAAACGACGTCGTTTTGGGGGCCTATTTAAGTCAAGATTTTTTTTTAATTTTTATTCTTTCCCATTTAAAAAAAAAAAAAACTAGAAACCTCTCTCAAATTCTCTAAAGCCCCTCTCCTCTCCGTCCATGGCTCTGGTTGCCGGGCCACCATGGTGGCCGCCGGTCACCGGTCACTGGCAACGGCGCCACCGTCCACGGTGGTTGAAAAGTCAAAAAGTCATTTTTTTTTGCTTTTTCGGCTTTCCAAGCCTAAAGGTGTCATTTTTCATCAGAAAAGGCAAACCTCAGCCACCCACGACGGCGGGACTCGAGAAGTTAGGTAAGATTTCAACTTCCTTTTCATTTTTTTTGTTTATTATTTCTTTCACAAGCAAAAAATAAAAAAGAAACGAAGAGAAAAAGAAAAAAATCACCTTTGAAATTTGCTATTTGTTTGATTAATATTTGTGTGTGTAAAAAATACATTGAAGATTTCATGGCTGTTATAGCCGAAGGAAAATAAGAAAGAAAACAATACATTTCATTCTTATTTCTATTTTTTTTGCCACGATTTCTTTTTTTGTTGCCTCTGTCTGTTGTGTTTGTCTTCTTTGCAGGTACATTTGCTGGCACATGGATGTACAAATGGGGTACGGAGGTGCTGACGTGGTGGCGCGCATGGAGGAGTGACGGATGAAGGGCAAGCATAGGTGCGGCTAGGGTTTTCTCCCTTTGTTTTCTTGCTATTGAAAATGGTTTAATTTTTGGGTTGTTGGGCCACTAGGGTTTTTGTTATATTTGGGCTGTAATTTTGGGTTTAGTTGGTTTTTAAATGGACATTTGAACTTATTATTGTTTTTGTTTTTTTGTTTCTGTTATGGGCCCGAGCAAATTGGGCTGATTACACCCAAGACAAGGCATCTCCCTAATTGGACTTGATAGATGAGATATTAGTCTTTCAATCAGTTTTCTCATTTCCGATTAAACTAATAACATGCTTAGGCTCATTTACTAATACAAGTTGTCTTTCCATATTACAGTCTGAGCATGTAATACTACTTAATATCAGTTAAACATTAGACATCCAATGAGCAACAATTGCTTCCATTTTGCTTTCTATGCAAAAACCATGTGAGGACAATATACTCCTTCTTATTTCTTTTCTTTTTTTGTTTCTTATTCACTTTCCCTATTTCTTATTTTTTCTTTTTTTTTTTGGAATGAGATTAAGAATTTATAATTTTGCTTTCATTTTTCATGATTTGTCTTGTCAATCCATGATATTCGATGGATGACTTTAATTAAAGTTCAGAAAGAAGATACATCAGGCTCAAAATGGGGTAGCAAAGGTCATTTATCATTTCAAAATATGGTTAATCTTATCACAAAGGTCATTCTTAGGAATGCACCCGTCTTTTCAATTTGAATTGCGCATAATCTCATGTTTGCCTCACAATATTGTAAAATCATCGATCCATACCTAAAACGTCACAA